>NC_084736.1:16944713-17544713 GCF_033978785.1 Entelurus aequoreus | reverse complement strand
ATAAGTGAGCGTTTTACTGATAGTCAAGCGGCCACCAAAGAAAAAGTAGAAACCCATAAAACTAAAATAAGTTGAATAAAATCAATTTAATAAAATAAACAATATAATGTATTATTATCATTAATACATTTTATTATTTTTAATGTAATTGTTTGATTTAATTTAACTTAACCATGAGTCTGTTGCTACGGCATTTGACCCTTGAAAATTGTTGTTTTGTTCCTTTAACTGCAAACCATCCTGGTTTTGTATATTTTTTTAAAATGAATAACATTTTATAAAAATATTTCAATTTGAATTAATAAGTGAGCGTTTTACTGATAGTCAAGCGGCAGCCAAAGAAAAAGGAAAATTACATAAAACTAAAATAAGTTGAATAAAATAAATGTAATCAATTTAATAAAATAAACAATATAATGTATTATTATCATTATTACATTTTATTATTTTTTATTTAATTATTTGATTTAATTTAATTCAACCAAGAGTCTGTTGTTACTGAATTCGACCTATGAAAATTGTTATTTTGTTGCTTTAACTGCAAACTATCCTGGTTTTGTAAATTTTTGAAAATTAATAACATTTTATAAAAATATTTCAATTAAAAAAAAAACGACCGTTTGACAGAGAAATATAATAAAATTAAATACCTTAAATAAAACGGATTAAATAAATGTAATAAAATACAATTAATCAAATAAATGCTATTACCAAACGTTATTTAATTAAAAAATAACCATTTGTGTTCCACCCGTACTGTAAATTACATTTGTGTGCAAGACTTTTAAATAGATGGCAACTTTTAACATTAGTACAATTGTTGTTGTTTTGTTGGTTTTACTGGAAACTATCCAAAAATAACTAAAGTTCAGAACAGGGAACGGTCCGTAATATCATCAAAATGTTCAGAGAATCTGGAGAAATCACTGCATGTAAGCAATGATATTACGGACTGCATCAAAAATCGACATTGGTGTGTAAAGGATATCACCACATTGGCTCAGGAACACTTTGGAAAAAGACTGTCAGTAACTACAGTTTGTCGCTACATCTGTAAGTGCAAGTACATCTGTGACTCTAGTATGCAAAGCGAAAGAAAAAGCGATTAGAAATCCCTCATTTACATTATAATCACAGCCATCTAAAAAGTGTCACAGTGGCTTACACTTGCATCGCATCTCATAAGCTTGACAACACATTGTGGGCGATATTTTCCACAAAGATAAAATAAGTCATATTTTAGGTTCATTTAATAGTCCAAACAAATTTAAATAATGGATCCCATATTCCAATATATGTTATTTATCAGTTTGTAAATTTTTTTTAAATAACAAAAGTTCACAACAGGGACTAAATATATTTTTTAATGTATTTTTGCAGTATTCTGGAGTGAGGAGGCCTGTTAAGTCAAGCAGACGTTGGCCATGTGGGCTGAACTTTGACCCCAGGCACACACACACACACACACGGCTATTACTGAGAGTAGTCTTCCCCGAGCAGAGCGGAAGCTGTTTACTCGCTGTCCTACTTTCTGTCCCGGGACAATCTGCCCATTGTGCGCCTGCAGCCATCCACCAATTGGCCTTTGCTTGAACATTAAGAACACGGACGCTGTGCGGACGCGCTTCACACGCAATCCACCAGCTTTGCTTTTAACCAAACAAAGTCTGCCTTTTAAATAAGAAATGAAGCGCGAACTAGAAATTACTACATTGATGGAAGAATTGATTGAGGGGTGCGACCCAAAACTTTTGTCTAATTAGGAGAGTGAAGATGTTGACAAAGTGGCCGCTGCTAGGAACAAAGCAGGAAGACATTCCTGACAGTCCAAACTTGTGAGGCTTGGAAGTTGCGGGGGGCTCTCAGGGTACATGGAGGGGGTGTCCTGGGGTGGGGCGTCAGATTGGACCACCTGTTCCACCATGAGGCGCACACACACACACACACACACACACATTCTTGTATGTGTACCTTCTTGAGACCTTTGAAAATGCCTACCTCTTTAGGCCCACCCTTTCTAGATATATAAAGATTTGTATTTACAGCATTAATAATATATACAAACTATGCACATATAAAAAAGTAAGCTTTTGGTAAAAAAAAAAAAAAAAAATTTAGTTTTTCTATCCATCCATTTTTCTACCGCTTTTTCCCTTTCGGGATCGCGGGCGGTGCTGGAGCCTATCTTGTTATCGTTTTTTAATCTTCATTATTTACTTCAAGTTATTACGGTATGTCTCTATAAACTATATACATATTTATTTATTTTTTTAAATTAATTTTGGCCAAAGGGGGCGCATTTCAATTTCTAACACACACTTGTTATTTCATATGTTGACCAGAGAAGGAGCACTTCACATTTTTACACACAATTGTTATTTCATATGTTGACCAGAGGGGGAGCACTTTTAAAACCGACACACAGTCAATTTGAAAAATCCCTCCTTTTTGGGACCACATAGATTTCACCACCAGGGCTTCAAATGAGACATTCTCTATTAGACCATGATTTCGGTTAAACTTGTTCACATGGAAGGTACTTTTCCCTGTTGATATCTCAAGGAGAGTAGAAATACAAGAACACACACATTCACACACACACACATTATTGTATTTGTTACCATCTTGATACCTCCAAATAATGCCTACCTCTTTAGGACCACCCTTTCTAGATATATAAAGATTTGTATTTACAACATTAATAATATATACATACTATGCAAATGTAAAAAAAACTTGTTGTGAAAAATGAGTTGGAATTTCACAAGAAAAAGGTCACAATTTCACAAGAAAAAGTTATTTTACAATAAAAGTTGTAATTTTACTCAACGCAAGTCAACATTTTATAAGAAAAACGGAACATTTGTGGAACATTATGATAACGGTTGGAAATCTTACTCAATAACAGTAGCAATTTTACAAGAAAAGCTTAAAATGTTGGCAATTATATGAAAAGAGTCGTAATTTTACTCGACAAAAGTCCCAATTTTAAAAGAAAACTTAAAAATGTTGGCAATATTATAATAATAATCCGAATTTTACTTCGCAAAAATATGACACAAGTCATAATTTTACTCAAAAAAATGTCACTATTTTACAAGAACAACAAAAAAATTGGCAATATTGTGTCAGAATTTTACATGGCAAATGTCGCCATTTTGCATTAAAAAGTAATAATTTGACATTAAAAAGCAGTAGAAAATGGATGGACAGGAGGAGTAATAATTTTACGAGAAAATATTGCAATATTACAGAAACAGAAAGAATATGAGAAATTGTTCTCAATTTTATAAGATAAAAGTCGACACATTGTGAGAAAAAACTGCTATTAGTTCATTTAAATTTTGGTTTAATTTTTTTGTTTGTAATTGGTTTTTAATCTACATTATTTACTTCAAGTTATTACAGTATGTTTATATATACATTTTTTATTTTTTATTAATTTTGGCCAAACATTTGGCCAACATTTCAAATTCTTACACACACTTGTTATTACATTTGTTGGCCAGAGGGGGGGCACTTGACATTTTTACACACACTTGTTATTTCATATGTTGACCAGAGGGGGAGCACTTTTAAAACCGACACACAGTCAATTTGAAAAAGCCCTCCTTTTTGGGACCACCCTCATTTTGATAGATTTCACCACCAGGGGTGCAAATGAGACATTCTCTATTAGATGCAATGGTTTTCCTTATTGGGACCATGATTTATGTCCTAACTTGTTCACACCTCCTCATATGGAAGCTACTTTTCCTTGTTGATGTCTCAAGAAGGGTAGAAATACAAGAACACACACACACATTCTTGTCCTTTATCCCTGCACATGTGCTTACATTCCCTCTCGCTGAGCCGTGTGGAAGTCAACAGGAGGCTCTTTAACGCTCGTGCACACTTTCACTGCTACGTGAAACGCTACACTGTGCACGACCCCATGCACACACGCTGCGGTCGCATGCACAGTAGTGATTCGGTATGTGGGAATAAACGTGTCACGTCATCCATATGCCGCGGTTTTTAGGCCGCGCTTTATATGTCTCAAAGGTCCACGACGACGCAAGCTACGCGACGCGAGAGTACATTCCAGCCAGAAGCGCGCTTTTGCTGCGGTTACACAGTACATGGCCTTTTAAAGGCACACACACACTCTGCTCTCATGAAACATCTCTCAACTGCATATGACCGGTATTTGAAGTTGAATTTTTTTTTTTAAGTAACTCATTAATTAATATGCTTAGTAGTTAATTACATTTACTAAAGATTCTGTTAGTAATCCAATCACTTTTTTGGTAAAGCAACGTGTAACTATATTTACTTTTTAAAAGTAATTTGCTGAACTACCTATTACCTACCTACTCAGTGGCCTAGTGGTTAGAGTGTCCGCCCTGAGATCGGTAGGTTGTGAGTTCAAACCCCGGCCGAGTCATACCAAAGACTATAAAAATGGGACCCATTACCTCCCTGCTTGGCACTTAGCATCAAGGGTTGGAATTGGGGGTTAAATCACCAAAAATGATTCCGGGGCGCGGCACCACTGCTGCTCACTGCTCCCCTCACCTCCCAGGGGGTGAACAAGGGGATGGGTCAAACGCAGAGGACAAATTTCACCACACCTAGTGTGTGTGTGACAATCATTGGTACTTCAACTTTAACTTTTTTACTTGGCCTTTTAAAGGCACACACACACACTCTGCTCTCATGAAACATCTCTCAACTGCATATGCCAGGTATTTGATTTTTTTTTTTTTAAAGTAACTCATTAATTAATATGCTTATGTAACAGGGTCAATTATGTCTTGTAAATAATGTATTTTATAATGTTTTATTATTGTTGTAATTACACAAAATGTGTAAGTTACATGTATGTAAATACCTGAATGTTGTTCGATGTTTTGTCAATGTGGAACCATTGTCTCGTTGTCCCTCCTACTGCAATAATTACTGTGACGCCTTTCTTTTTTATATGCGTTGGACACGCCTTTCAACTTCCCTTTTGTCTACGATAACGGGAGAGGTAGGCGTCCATGCGACGACAGAAAATGTATTGTCTTGTTAAGAACTTAAGTTCACTTTCTTGTTCATTATTATATTTGTGTAGGGACTCGACGACGGCAGAACATTATTGACAACAATTGTATTCTCTGTATTACCGGTTAAGTGCAGCTGAGCAACCCACGGTGTCGGCATACTCCCGAATTTCAGTGCCCCTCCCGAAAATCTCCTGGGGCAACCATTCTCCCGAATTTCTCCTGATTTCCACCCAGACAACAATATTGGGGGCGTGTCTTAAAGGCACTGCCTTTAGTGTCCTCTACAACCTGTCGCCACGTCCGCTTTTCCTCCATACAAACAGCGTGCCGGCCCAGTCACATAATGTATGCGGCTTATACACACACTTAAAGGCCTACTGAAAGCCACTACTACCGACCACGCAGTCTGATAGTTTATATATCAATGATGAAATCTTAACATTATAACACGTGCCAATACGGCCGGGTTAACTTATAAAGTGACATTTTAAATTTGCCGCTAAACTTCCGGTTCGAAACGCCTCTGCGGATGACGTATGCGTGTGACGTAGACCGGGGAACACAGGGATGCCTTCCACATTGAAGCCAATACGAAAAAGCTCTGTTTTCATTTCATAATTCCACAGTATTCTGGACATCTGTGTTCGTGAATCTGTTGCAATCATGTTCATTGCATTATGGAGAAGGAAGCTGAGCAAGCAAAGAAGAAAGTTGTCGGTGCGAAATGGACGTATTTTTCGAACGTAGTCAGCAACAACAGTACACAGCCGGCGCTTCTTTGTTTACATTCCCGAAAGATGCAGTCAAGATGGAAGAACTCGGATAACAGAGACTCTAACCAGGAGGACTTTTGACTTCGCTTTCTCGGTCCGAATCTCTCTCACTTCATGCGGCCATCATTGTAAACAATAGGGAACTTTGCGTATATGTTCAACTGACTACGTCACGCTACTTCCGGTAGGGTAAGCCTTTTTTTTATCAGATACCAAAAGTTGCAATCTTTATCGTCGTTGTTCTATACTAAATCCTTTCAGCAAAAATATGGCAATATCGCGAAATGATCAAGTATGACACATAGAATAGATCTGCTATCCCCGTTTAAATTAAAAAAATTCATTTCAGTAGGCCTTTAAGTGAATGCAAGGCAAACTTGATCAACAGCCATACATGTCACACTGAGGGTGGCCGTATAAACAACTTTAACACTGTTACAAATATGTGCCACACTGTGAACCCACACCAAACAAGAATGACAAACACATTTCGGGAGAACATCCGCACCGTAACACAACATAATTACAACAGAACAAATACCCAGAACCCCTTGCAGCACTAACTCTTCCGCTACAATATACACCTTCGCTACCACCAAATCCCTCCCCCCCATCTCCCGAATTCGGAGGTCTCAAGGTTGGCAAGTATGGGTGTCGGTCGTGTTCCATACAAGCCACACAACGCAGAGGAATAGACGACCGGTTACACTTAGTAGTTAATTACATTTACTAAAGATTCCGTTAGTAATCCAATCACTTTTTTGGTAAAGCAACAGGTAATTATATTTACTTTGTAAAAGTAATTTGCTGAACAATTATGATTAAATGGTGGATGTTGCCATTTGTATTGACTTTTTTTGTTTATGTTTTAAATAAATGCGATGTTGGCACCTATATCCAGATCTTCACCCAAATGTCCACCTGGTCCAAGCACCACACTGCAAAAATTGAAATTCTAAGTAAGATTAAATATCTCAAACAAGGGTGATATTTGATATTTATATCTTGCTCCATCATGAAGACAACACGCTGGTTAAAGCAGAGAGAAGTTGTCTCCTGATAGATGTGGTCAGCAAGAGCAGCAGCAGGAGGCCCCGCCCAGGTCGACCCTAATGACTATTGACCGAAAAGTGCTGATGACTCAAACGGAGCGTGACGTTCCGGTCATCCCTGGGGGCGAATAACGCTCCTTTCATGCGCTCTCCCGGTGTCGGTCCGACCGACGCTGCTGCAGGACGATCTTGTCCGTGGCTGCGATGTGACAGAAAGAGGCCCTGGCCCTAATTTCCGCCATCGCTCTCAGAGCTAGCTTAGCATACACGACCGTCCCGAACGAAGGAAAGATTGCCGCTAGAAAAAGATGAGGTCATGCGTTGCGTCATACATGACGACCGTTCCACACCACTAGTCAATAATATTGTATAGTGCTATCTCGACTTAGCTGATGGCGTGAACCAGGGGTGTCCAAAGTGCGTCCTGGGGGCCATTTGCGACATAGCTCATTTTTTAAACGCCAACAAACATTGGCATTTCAAATATTAGCATGCTAGCTTTTCTGCTAATTTTGCAGGTATACAACTCAGCGCCAAATATTTTTTTACTTAATGAATTATACCTCCTACCATGCTTTTTTTTTTTTTAGCCAATTTTATAAGTATACACTTTAGTCATAATTTAGTACTTGATGCATGCTAACTAGAGATGTCTGAAAATGGCTTTTTTGCCAATATCCGATATTCCGATATTGTCCAACTCTTAATTACCGATTCCGATATCAACCGATACCGATATATACAGTCGTGGAATTGACACATTATTATGCCTAATTTTGTTGTGATGCCCCGCTGGATGCATTAAACAATGTAACAAGGTTTTCCAAAATAAATCAACTCAAGTTATGGAAAAAAAATGCCAACATGGCACTGCCATATTTATTATTGAAGTCACAAAGTGCATTATTTTTTTTAACATGCCTCAAAACAGCAGCTTGGAATTTGGGACATTCTCTCCCTGAGATAGCATAAGGAGGTTAAGTGGGCGGGGTTGAGGTGGGGGGGTCGTAGGGGGTAGCGGGGGGTGTATATTGTAGCGTCCCAGAAGAGTTAGTGCTGCAAGGGGTTCTGGGTATTTGTTCTGTTGTGTTACGGTGCGGATGTTCTCCCGAAATGTTTGTCATTCTTGTTTGGTGTAGGTTCACAGTGTGGCGCATATTTGTAACAGTGTTAAAGTTGTTTATACGGCTACCCTCAGTGTGACCTGTATGGCTGTTGACCAAGTATGCTTGGCATTCACTTGTGTGTGTGAAAAGCCGTAGATATTATGAGACTGGGCCGGCACACAAAGGCAGTGCCTTTAAGGTTTATTGGCGCTCCGTACTTCTCCCTACGTCCGTGTACACAGCGGCGTATTAAAAAGTCATACATTTTACTTTTTGAAACCGATACCGATAATTTCCCATACTAAATTTTAAAGCACTTATCGGCCGATAAATGCTAACGTTAGCATGCTAGCATTTTAAACACATTTTCAGGTACACACTTCAGAGTGATATATTTTGGCATTTATTGCATCCTACAGCTGGCATTTTAGCATGCTAAAATTAGCATTTGTTTTAGCTAATTTGACAGGCATACACCTCCAGTAATATATTTTGGTGCTTGACGCATGTTACAGTTAGCATTTTAACATGCTAAATATTAGCATGTTTTAGCTAATTTAACAGGCTTGCATCTCAGTAATATATTTTGGTCCTTGACGCATTTTACAGCTTGCATTTTAGCATGCTATCCTTTTAGCTAATTTAGCAGGTATACACCACACTGTCATTGTTTTGGTATTTCACTAATGTTAACTGTGAACATGCTATTTTAGCATGTTAGCATAGTACTGTTAGCATGTTGTTTTTTTCAGCTCATTTTGCTCATATTTTTTGCTACTTTGAGCTATCTGGCCAGCGTGAAAACTTTTGTCATTCCAGTTCGTCTTTGGATCTTCACCATTTACACCAAAATTTCTTCCGAAACAGCATTTTCTAGAAAATTGTATTTTGTACTGGTTTTTGAAGTTAAAAACTACCAAAATATCCCCTGGGCGGTATAGCTCGGTTGGTAGAGTGGCCGTGCCAGCAACTTGAGGGTTCCAGGTTCGATCCCCGCTTCCGCCATCCTAGTCGCTGCCGTTGTGTCCTTGGGCAAGACACTTTACCCACCTGCTCCCAGTGCCACCCACACTGGTTTAAATGCAACTTAGATATTGGGTTTCACTATGTAAAAGCGCTTTGAGTCACTAGAGAAATGCGCTATATAAATATAATTCACTTCACTTCACACTTTTAGTCTGTCCGTCTGTGGACCTTAGCAGAAAAAGTTTGGGTAGCCCTGATGTAAACAAACAAACGACTTGGTGACATTTGAAGTGTGTTACAAGTGTATAAAGAAGTTAAGCACTGTTAATAATAAAAGGTAGAACAGAATCAAAGAGTTCCATTTTGGGAGTAAAAAGTCACTTTTAGAAGCGGGTTTTTCATCGATGTAAACAAAGTAAGTGCAAGTTGTCGCATAATAATAATAATAATAATACCTCGGATTTATATAGTGCTTTTCTAAGTACCCAAAGTCGCTTTACATTCTTGAACCCATCATTCATTCACACCTGGTTATTAATGTTTGCGATGATGTCACTGGAGTGTCTGTACACTCGTGAGTCACACACTGGCCGATGATGACACTTTGGAGACAACAAACACGCAAAGAGGAAACACAAGGCTAAGATAAAGCGTGATGGCCTCGCTGCAAAACAACAATAATCCTCGCGGTCACATGACCCAACAGGAAGCGGCATAATCATATTTGGACATTACGTCACTGTATTCTCTGCTCCCGTGTCACTGAGACTTGTCAGCAACTACTACACACACACACACACACACACACACACACACACACACACACACACACACACACACACACACACACACAGTATGAATAATAATAAGTATTCCTAGCAGTAATAGTTACCTTGAATCTTCTAGCATGCAGCCCATCAATCAATAACATTAATGGATGTGCAACAAATGAGTGAGTGAGTGAGTGAGTGAGTGTGTGTGTGTGTGTGTGTGTGTGTGTGTGTGTGTGTGTGTGTGCGTGTGTGTGTGTGTGCGTGTATACACGCTCTCACAACCACAACAACAATAAGTACACACAAGATTTGTCTTTAGAAAGACAACAATGCTCACATGCGCGCTGCTGTTTATAAGAACTTGCTGCAAAAAACACTAGTCAAAGATCCTCTATATCAGAATCAGAAACACTTTATTCATACCGGAGAGGAAATTCTATGACAGGAGAATTCTGCTGTTTTTAAGCACCTACTTAAAAAAAAAAACCCCAGCACCAGTCAAGATCTTTCATATAACGGGACCACTCTGCTGTTTTTATGAACCGAAAAAAAACAGTAGTCATAGATCCTTTATATGACCGGAATACTTTGCTGTTTTTAAGCATCTGCTGCAAAAAAAACAATCACTCAAAGATCTTTTGTATGACAGAAATGCTCTGCTGTTTTTAAGAACCGACTGCAAAAACATCAATCAAAGATCCTCTATGACAGGAGCGCTTTTGCTGTTTTTAGGCACCTATTGTAAAGAAATAATCAGTCAAAGATCCTTTGTATGACAGGTGCACTCTGCAAGTTTTTCTTTTGGGGGTTGGGGTGGTAGTGGGGGGTTGGTGGTATGGGGCAAAAATAGCCTGTATATGACAAGAGTGTTCTGCTGTTTTTAAGCATCTACTGGGCCAATCATTGCTAATCAAAGGTCCTTTAAAGTAAATGAATGTTCTGCTTTTTTAAGCACCTACTGCAAAAACATCAATCAAAGATCCTATATGACAAGAGGATTTTTTTTTTTTTTTTACCGTATAGAAGACAAGAGTGTTCTGATGTTTTTAAGCAACTACTGCAAAAATAGTCATTTCAAAGATCATGTATATTACAAAAGTGTTCTGCTGTTTCTTTAGCACCTACTGGGGGAAACAATTGTAATCAAAGATCCTTTATAGTAAAGGCACAATCTGCTGTTTTCAAGCACTTACTGCAAAAAACTTGAGTCAAAGATCTTTCATTGGACAGGAGCGCTCTGCAATTTAAAAAAAAACAGAAAACTGGGGGGCATACTCGTCAAAGATCCTTTCTTACACGGGATCGCTTTGCTGTTTTTTTTTAGGACTGACTGCAAAAACACCAGTCAAACATCCACAGATTAGGGTTGTTATGCAGAAATACAATCATGTGTGCTTACGGACTGTATCCCTGCAGACTGTATTGATTTATATTAATATATAATGTATATATTGTGTTTTTTATGTTGATTTAATAAAAATAAAAAAATAAAAATATTGGTTGGGGAGACAAGAGTGCTCTGCTGTTTTTAAGCACTGACTGTGAATCCTCAAATATCCTCTAGGTGGCAGTAGTTTTTGAGTATAGTTTATTGTTCAATACAGCAATATTATTGTTTAATAGGCTGTGTAGGTGTGCCTAATAGAGTGAATACTATACTACTATGTTCAATAGTACTATACAGTTTTTACACAGTACATACCTGCATAGCAAAAAAGAATACATATCTGTATATAGTACATGTAGTATACCTGTATAGTCCATATAGTAGTACATTTAGTAAATATAACACATATGGTACACACTTGTATAGTAAATATAGTACATACAGTGTAGTATATATAGTACACACAATACTGTATCGTAAAAATAGTGCATGCAGTATTCCTGTATAGTCCATATAGCACATACAATACTGTATAGTAAAAATAGTACATATCGTATATAGTACATGTAGTATACCTGTATAGTCCATATAGTAGTACATTTAGTAAATATAGCACATATGGTACACACTTGTATAGTAAATATAGTACATACAGTATAGTATATATAGTACACACAATACTGTATCGTAAAAATAGTGCATGCAGTATTCCTGTATAGTCCATATAGCACATACAATACTGTATAGTAAAAATAGTACATATCGTATATAGTACATGTAGTATACCTGTATAGTCCATATAGTAGTACATTTAGTAAATATAGCACATATGGTACACACTTGTATAGTAAATATAGTACATACAGTGTAGTATATATAGTACATACAATACTGTATAGTAAAAATAGTACATATCGTATATAGTACATGTAGTATACCTGTATAGTCCATAAAGCACAAATAGTACATTTAGTAAATATAGCACATATGGTACATACTTGTATAGTAAATATAGTACATACAGTATAATATATATAGTACACACAATACTGTATAGTAAAAATAGTGCATGCAGTATTCCTGTATAGTCCATATAGCACATACAATACTGTATAGTAAAAATAGTACATATAGTATAGTATCTGTTTGGCAGCACTGATGACGTCACCTCTACAAGAGTGGGTGGGTTAGCTATGGTCACCCTGAGCAAGTCGGGCGGGTGGGCACTACATCAATTATGAAGGCTTCTCTTATTGGCGGGAGGACGTGTGACGTCACCCAGGAGCAAGGTGGCAGGAGACGGGGAAGGGACCATGGTGGGGGTAGGTGGGGGGGGGGGAAGTAGTGGAACATTTGTCAGCCATGAAGGTGAGGATGAGGATGAAGATGACGCGGTCACGTGAGCACACACCTCCATAATGAACGGGAGCGCGAAGTGGGGATGAGGGAGTGTCGCGTCTCGTGGGGATGCTCTAGTCTACACCTAAACGCGCCGCGCTGACGCAACACACGCACGTACACGCACACGCGCACCTCCACGGGAAACCACGCGCATCCTTACCTGCTCCATGTCCTCAGCGACCCTCCTCCCTCCTCCTGTTCTCGGCCATGGCTGCGTCTCCCACTCTCCAGTATTCCCAACAACAACAACAACAACAACGTGGCCGCCGTGGCGTCACCGAGGCGAGGCTGCAGCCTCCATGCGCGCGCATGGTGACGCGCGTGGAAGTGGAGGACCCTCACTTGTCTCCTGGATAGCGTCGGCGGAGGAGACTCCCGCTCTTCGTCCTCAAGCTCTGACTGTGCGGACTGGCCCCGCCCCTTCGCCCCCCCCCCTCCCCTTTCCATCACCCCTCCCTCCCGCTGCAGGGGGGGCCACACATGGAGAGCCAATGAGAAGCGAGCAGCCAGAAGGGCGGCTGCAATGTGATTGGCTTAGGAGGAGTGGAGGGGCACAGCGCTGTGCCCCTCCACCCCCCTTCTGCCAGCTGTCATGCTTCCCTAAAAACCTCTGTTGCCATGGGCGACAGCAACCACAGCTCGTAGGGACGACGCGATTGGCCTGGCGGGATGAAGACCCCGCCCCTTATTATCTATGATATGGGGGGGACGTGTGGTCTTCTTTTGTGCACAACTCATCCTGGGGGTCCGGGCATTCTTGGTGAGGCGGAAGGAAAAACACTTCCTGTGCGGCTTGCAGCGCAACAACAGGAAGACCACGACCAGGAAGACGACCCGACACCCCCCCCCCACTCAAACTTTTCCCGCTTCACTCCTCACCACCCCACCCATCATCGAAGCTCCACCCATTTCCTGGAACATCCACATTGCACAACATCAGGCTGCAGGTGCAGTAAGGTCAAAGGTCACACGCACATACCTTGTTCAACATAGTCAAAGATCTTTTATGTGACAGGAGGAGTGCTCTGCTATTTTTTTTTTTTTTAACCAAACTACAGTAGATACAAAAACATTACCGGTAGTCAAAGATCCTCTATATCAGTGACTCTCAAAGTGTACTCCCTCTAGTGGTCAAATAATCACTTAATTAAATATTTAAACACGGTGTTACTGTTCAAACCGTGTGTGATGTTACAGTGGCCAAAAACATTTAAATAAAACCCCTGTCTTGTTTTTTTTAATGAATACTTGGACCTACTACGCTACTGTATTTTAATGTTGGGCATTATGGTGGTACTTGCTGGAAAAAGTTTGAGAACCACTGCTCTATACGACACGAGTGCTTTTAAAGACCTATTAAAAAGATCCTCTAGAAGACAAGAGTGTTCTGCTGTTTTTTTAGGAATATACAAAAACATTATTCAAAGATGATCTATATAACAGGAGGTCTCTGCTGATTTTAAAGACATATTCAAATATCCTCTATATGACAAGAGTGTTGTGCTGCTTTTAAAGACGTATTTCAAAGATCTTCTTGAAGACAAGAGTGTTCTGCTGTTTTTTTTTTAGGAATATTCAAAAACGTTATTCAAAGATCATCTATATGACAGAAGCGCTCTGCTGCTTTTAAAGACATATTCAAAGATCCTCTAGAATACAGGGGTGTTCTGATGTTTTTACAATTCTACTACATAAACATTATTCAAAGATCCTCTAGAAGACAACAGTGCACTACTGTTTTTTAGAATTTAAAAATACAAAAAACATTGTTCAAAGATCCTCTATACGACAGGAGTGATGTGCTGTTTTTAAAGACCCATTTCAGAGATCTTCTTGAAGACAAGAGTGTTGTGCTGTTTTTTTTTAGGAATATTCAAAAAACGTTATTCAAAGATCATTTATATTACAGGAGCGCTCTGCTGCTTTTAAATACATATTCAAAGATCCTCTAGAAGACAGGGGTGTTTCGTTTTTTTTTTTTAAATCTACTACACAAACATTATTCAAAGATCCTTTAGAAGGTAAGAGTAAACTGCTGATTTTTAGAATTTAATAAAAAAATAAAAACATTGCTTAAAGATCCTCTATACAACAGGAGTGCTATGCTGCTTTTAAAGACGTATTGCAAAGATCCTCTAGAAGACAAGAGTGTTCTGCTGTTTTTTTAGAAATATACAAAAACATTATTCAAAGATCATCTATATGACCGGAGCGCCCTGCTGCTTTTAAAGACATATTCAAAGGTCCTTTATAAGACAGGGGTGTTCTCATGTTTTTACAAATCTACTAAACAAACATTATTCAAAGATCCTCTAGAAGACAAGAGTGCACTGCTGTTATTTAGAATTTAATTTTAAAAAACATTGTTCAAAGATCCTCTATCTGACAGGAGTGCTGAGTTGCTTTTAAAGACATATTTCAAAGATCCTCTAGAAGACAGGGGAGTTCTGATGTTTTTAAAAATCTACTAAACAAACATTATTCAAAGATCCTCTAGAAGACAAGAGTGCATTGCTCTTTTTTAGAATTTAATTTAAAAAACCATTGTTCAAAGATCCTCGAGTGCTGTGCTGCTTTTAAAGACGTATTGCAAAGATCCTTTAGAAGACAAGAGTGTTCTGCTGTTTTTTTAGGAATATACAAAAACATTATTCAAAGATCATCTATATGACAGGAGCACCCTGCTGCTGTTAAAGACATATTCAAAGATCATGTAGATTTCTAGAAGACAAGAGTGTTCCACTGTTTTCAGGAATGTCCTACAGAAAGACTAAAATAATAACATGCTAAAATGATGACATAATATGATGACGTCATAACATGATAACCTGATGACATAATATGATGACCTGCGGTGACATGATGGCATGCTAACATGCTAAAATGATGATATGCTAACATGCTAACATACTGTAACATGCTACACAGACTCTGCCCTACTTTGCACTCCATTCATTCCAAACACTCTTGTCTCTTTAATGTGCTCATGATGAGTGTGTGTGTGTGTGTGTGTGTGTGTGTGTGTGTGTGTGTGTGTGTGTGTGTGTGTGTGTGTGTGTGTGTGTGTGTGTGTGTGTGTGTGTGTGTGTGTGTGTGTGTGTAGTGACAGAACAGCGAGAGTATTGTGAGAGTTACAGAAGATACTATCAGCAATATTTCCCACACAAACTTCAAACTGCACCGCCCGGGTGAAAAAGGAGCTGAGCCGGAAGCCAAAGCTCTCAATTTACTGCTCGATCTACGTTCCTATCCTCACCTATGTGGGCTTCTCTGCTTAGGCTGCTGCCCCCGCGACCTGACCTCGGATAAGTTGAAGCAGATGGATGGATGGATGGACTTAAAACTACAAGTGACCGTCACTGTGATGTATTAATATCACATAGTATTATAATAATATAATACATATTGTTACTATATGACTGCATTATGATAGAAATATATCTTAATAATAGTCACATGGAAAAAACACTGGCTTTAATTCAACATTTTTACGCACAAATTGTATTTAATTGCTTAGTTGCCCCCGCGACCCCAAAGGGAATAAGCGGTAGAAAATGGATGGATGGATGGATGCTTAGTTGAATAAATATTTTCTTTTAACATGGTTATTAAGATTATTATAATCAATTAAAAAACCATAATCAAATAATAATGATATTGTGTACTGATCAAAATAACACAAAATTATGTGTTATGTTATATGATTTTTAATTAATGTTTTATTTTGGTTGTTTCGTGTGTCACAAATTACATGCCAATGCATCAATAAATGATATATATATATATATATATATATATATATATATATATATATATATATATATATATATATATATATATATATATATATATATATATATATATATATATATATATATATATATATAATGTCACCATTAATGCACATCTTAAACGATACATTTTATGCACATCTAAAATGTCAGCTTTCATGCACATCTACCAATCAATCAATCAATGTTTATTTATATAGCCCTAAAATGTTAAAGTTAAAGTTAAGGTGTGGCGAACTTATTCTCTGCATTTGACCCATCACCCTTTATTACCCCCTGGGAGGTGAGGGGAGCAGTGGGCAGCAGCGGTGGCCGCGCCCCGGGAATCATTTTTGGTGATTTAACCTCCAATTCCAACCCTTGATGCTGGGAGGTAATGGGTCCCAGTCACGTTTCATGCACATCTTAAACGACACATTTTTTGCACATCTAAAATGTCACTTTTCATGCACATCTTTAACGTCACCTTTCATGCACATCTTAAATGTCACCTTTCATGCACATCTTAAATGACATATGTTATGCACATCTTAAACGACATAAGTTATGCACATCTAAAATATCACCTTTCATGCATATCTGAAATGTCACATTTCATGCACATCTTAAACTTCACCTTTCATGCACGTGTAAAATGTCACCTTTCGTGCACATCTTAAACGACACATTTTATGCACATCTAAAATATCACCTTTCATGCATATCTAAAATGTCACATTTCATGCACATCTTAAACTTCACCTTTTATGCACATGTAAAATGTCACCTTTCATGTACATGTTAAACCTCACCTTTCATGCACATCTTAAACGACACATTTTATGCACATCTAAAATGTCAGCTTTCATGTAAATCTTAAACGACACATTTTATGCACATCTAAAATATCACCTTTCATGCACATCTTAAACGACACATTTTATGCACATCTAAAATGTCACTTTTCATGCAAATCTAAAATGTCATCTTTCATGCACATCTTAAACAGCACCTTTCATGCACATCTAAAATGTCACCTTTCATGCACATCTAAAATGTCACCTTTCATGCATATCTTAAACCTCACCTTTCATGCACATCTAAAATGTCACCTTTCATGCACATCTAAAATGTCACCTTTCATGCATATCTTAAACCTCACCTTTCATGCACATCTTAAACAACACATTTTATGCACATCCAAAATGTCACGTTTCATGCACATCTTACACGACACCTTTCATGCACACTTGGAAAAGTCCTGTGTGTCAAAAACTCCCCTCTCTTACTACCAGTGCAGGCCAACGACGCCCCCTGCTGGACAAAAAGAAACACGACAGCTGGGTGGATCGATCCAAATGTTGATACAGATATATAAGACATTAATATTTTAAAATTCCCATAAACGTTTATTGTTAGGGATATCAGTGTATTGTTGAAAGTGTTTAAATATATTATGTGGTTTACACAGGAGGGCTTTTGCTCAAACAATTGTATAAAATAAAAGGAAATAATTGTAACAATATTTTCATAATTTTGTTGTAAAATCTTTACCAATATGTTTGTTAATTTAAAAAAAATGTTTGTCTTGTATTTTATTACAAATATGATCAACAAATCAAAGGAAAATTTACAAAATAATTTGACGACGCAGAAAAAAGTCCATGAGAGAATATTGATATCAGTGATCCTGGTCCCTGTATTGACTTGGTATCGGATTGATACCAGCATTTGTGCTACTTTTCCCTGCATCAGTGATCATTATTATAAACCCAGAGGAACAATTTCACAAATAACTTGGACCGATTTCATTGAAATCATCTTTATTAAACACATCAGACTCATAAGTGCATTAATACAAATTCATTATTAATAACACATTTGTGGTAAACTGAAAGTTATGTTTACAACCCCACAAAAAAAATTGGCTTCCAAACCCGTATTGCCTTTTTGTTTTGGCGTGAGTGCTGATTGGACACAAAAACATGATGGAATAAATAATGACATGAAGTTTACGCTGCAATTTCTCGCTCCTGTATGCATATGGATTATGATTGGCGAGCATGTGTGGATTGAAAGTCTTCTGCATGACATGAGGGTCCATCCTGGTCCTGGTTCAGGTCTCCTCCCTGAAAACAGATGATGCCGTGCTGACATTTCCCAGCTGGCAAATCATTGAAGATATCCATAACAACTTCTGACTTTTTATTAATAACAAAACACAATAATCTACATTCAAAACTAGTGCAAAATGGTCATATTTACCGTATGCAACTGAACGCATCCTAACACAGCGTCCATGATGGAGAGAGCAGGGATGCGCACCTCCCTCCTTCTCCTCCTCCTCCTCCTCCATTCGGCCGCCATCATCACAGCATGTAGATGATGTAGGAGAGGAAGACCAGGGCCATGATGGCGAAGAACATCAACACCATGATGTCCACCATGATGACACGGATGGCGAAAGAGCAAACCGAAGACTGTAGTAGTAAAGTGGGACTGTCCGTAGTAAGAGATCGACTCGACTCGGAGACGTTCGGAAATGGGCGGAGTGTCAGTGTGGCGACAACCCGGTTGTTTTACTGGAAGGCGTGTCCGAGTGAGTTCGGTGACGAAATAAGCTAATTTGTGACAACATATTTAACATCTTAATAAAACTAATAAGCCTTTTAAAATATATATGTTTATTTTGTGTTGGTTTGACTAAGCAGTGTTTTAATCGGTCGTGAAGCACACGCCAGGCAGAACTCAGGGCTAACTATCCCCGCCCCACCCTACTTCCTGGAAAACGCATTGAGCCATTTTTTTTTATATATATATATAATTTCCACGTATATGTTTGTAATGACTGTCATTGTCTTTTAATACAGTTAGTTCTGTAGTGTTCGTTAATTATTCACACAATGTGCATTCAATCAATAAAGACAAAAACAGGGCTACATGCAGTAGCTGGGTGCCTCCTGCAGGTGGCGGTGTGAACTAGCTGGATGATGTGAGAGTGAGACTACCACAAAAGAACATGACCCGGAAGTGCACAACCAATTTGTAAACATTACATTATGTGCGAAAAAGCATGTACAGTCTTAATCGTTACTAATGTATGAATAAAGTACTGGTAAACTAGTGATAAAGTTGGCCCGTTTAAAAACATAAAACCAGAGTTGTGAAATGCAGAGTGTTAGAGACAGAGTCAATGCTAACTACATGCAGTTACGGACATACATAATTCATATGTAAACATTTAAATACAAATCAAATGTGGTACATTACCTTCCCTGTGAGTTTTGTTGGTAGACGTGAGTGTAGAGAGGAGATCTATAGCTCTCAGATGGGAGCCGGTCCTTAAAAAAGAGCCGTTCAAAAGAAGGGCTCGTTATTGTAGTTCTTGCAAACTTTTATATATTTTTTTATTTTTTTTTTTAAATCAAGCGACAATCTGTAGATCAGAATAATTTATTTACATAAATATTACTCTATTTGTGGGAATTATTCTGCAATATTGGCTATAATTGTATTTTTGGTTGTGTTTTCATTGTAAATATTCCATTAAGGCGGAGCCATATTTCCATGCCTTTGACAGTGACACCGCTAGTTCACATTTTCCTCTCATCTAAAAAACAAAAAACAAAAACAAATGAATGGATATAAAAAGAATAAAACTACAATAAAAAATAGGACATAGAAATATGGGACTACAAAATTGTATTGCCATTAGAGATGTCCGATAATGGCTTTTTTTTGTCAATATCCGATATTGTCCAACTCTTAATTACCGATTCCGATATCAACCGATACCAATATATACAGTCGTGGAATTAACACATTATTATGCCTAATTTTGTTGTGATGCCCCGCTGGATGCATTAAACAATGTAACTTTACCATGAATTGATTGACGTGGACCCCGACTTAAACAAGTTGAAAAACTTATTCGGGTGTTACCATTTAGTAGTCAATTGTACGGAATATGTACTGTACTGTGCAATCTACTAATACAAGTTCCAATCAATCAATCAAAAACAAGGTTTTCCAAAATAAGAGAACTACTTCAACTCCAGTTATGGAAAAAGTGCCAACATGGCACTGCCATATTTATTATTGAAGTCACAAAGTGCATTATTTTTTTTAACATGCCTCAAAACAGCTTGGAATTTGGGACATGCTCTCCCTGAGATAATCCTGATACCCATTACAACTATGGGAAATACTATACTTTGATTTTTACAAAGTGCATTATTTTTTTGATTTTTTTTAAATGCCTCAAAACAACAGCTACAAAAACAATGAAGGCACACAGCTTCAGTCCAGAGTATACTGGCCTACGTCCGTGTTTTTCCGGATACGTACCGCTCCGTACAGCGGCGTTTTAAAAAAATCATTAATTTTACTTATTGAAACAGATACCGATAATTTCCGATATTACATTTTAAAGCATTTATCGGCCGATAATCAGACATCTCTAATTGGTATACCTGTTGTGTGCGTGCTTGAACTACTACCCTTCAGAATAAACCCTACAAGTGAATACAAATAAATAAATGAAAAAATAAGATTATATATTCTAAATATATATATATATATATATATATATATATATATATATATATATATATATATATATATATATATATATATATATATATATATATATATATATATATATATTTCAGATGAAAGTTCTCTTTTTCTGGCCATTTTGAGCGTTTAATTGACCCCACAAATGTGATGCTCCAGAAACTCAATCTGCTCAAAGGAAGGTCCGTTTTGTAGCTTCTGTAACGAGCTAAACTGTTTTCAGATGTGTGAACATGATTGCACAAGGGTTTTCTAATCATCAATTAGCCTTCTGAGCCAATGAGCAAACACATTGTACCATTAGAACACTGGAGTGATAGTTGCTGAAAATGGGCCTCTATACACCTATGTAGATATTGCACCAAAAACCAGACATTTGCAGCTAGAACAGTCATTTACCACATTAGCAATGTATAGAGTGTATTTCTTTAAAGTTAAGACTAGTTTAAAGTTATCTTCATTGAAAAGTACAGTGCTTTTCCTTAAAAAATAAGGACATTTCAATGTGACCCCAAACTTTTGAACGGTAGTGTATATTCAAATATATAAAAATATATAGTTTTTAAATTAAAAAACACGTTTCCAAATGCTGCCCAGTTTAGACTTAGACAATCTTTATTGATCCACAAGGGAAATTGTTCCACACAGTAGCTCAGTTACAAAGGATGGTAAGGGCAAGGATGGAAGGGATAATGCAGGTATAAAGTAGACTAAAAATGTACCGTAGTCACAATATAAAATATAACATATGTAATATTTACATATTATATATATACAGTATGTAATATATACTGATATATATTATGTTTCCTTTAACTGACTAATTTTCTAGTCCTGTTGCCAGTCGGGCGGCACGCAGCAGCAGAGTGGGCAATTGCCGACACTAAACTTGAATATTCATAAAAAACGTCAACAACAACTGGGAATCCGTTCTGAACGTTCACTTAAATGAGCCGTCTCATGCCTACATGAGCACACACAGAGCTACAGCGAGCTGAGGGCCCAAAATGAACGCACTAAATGTTGTACAGCATAAACCTGAGCCAAACAGTCTTGAGAAAAATGACATTTTTATTGAATCTGCAGAGTCATCAGTACAGATGAAGTGCTGACAGGAGATGATTTCAGGTCCTAACATCTGAGAATGCTGCACTTTTTTTGTCTTTTTTTAAATTTTTGACAAGGTGTCAATATGCATATGCTATCTTTATTCCATTTTGTAAAATAACAAAACCATACTGAAAACATTTTTTTCAAGATGAATTGCACAAAACTGGTCTGCACGCTCCACTTGCAAATAACATGAGTCCTACGGTGTATATAAAGCAGAATGGCGAGCAGAACGGAATGATGGGTACGAAAGCACAGAGGGGCGACGAAGGCTGAAGGGAACAACGGGTTCAGCAGAGGGCGAGGAGGACAAGCGAGTCAATGAGAAGGTGGCGCTACGTTTTTTGATGTGTAAAGATTGGATGCAAAAAAAAAAAACGAAAGAAAAGACCTTGTTTGACTGACAGGCACCTCCACTCGAGAGCATCCTAACACTGCTTGTCTGTAGGATCTTCGTACAAACAACGTCCGGAATGGCATTAGTAGCTATAGAAATATGATCACAAACTTTGCGTTCCTCCCTTTAGAAGTCATCGGAAATGTGTGAATGCCCAAACTGACAAGAAAAAAAAAAGCCTGTGATGCTTTCGTACACCATTTAAAAAGATTCCTCCACCTCAACGATGCATACACCGTGGTACAAAATGTCCCCTGGCTACATAGGGAGCGTCCCCAAACACCACACATCCCCCAGCGCAGTCAGAAAAGGAGATTATTTACACGGACAAACGCTCACTCCGTCCCCGCCTTGTTCCAAGCGACGTCCAACTCCGACTACACAAACTTGAATTGCTGGTTTATTCGTTTAATACACTTTTTTTTTTTTCCTTTTCTTTTTTTGAAAATAAGCATCTTGGCAATCACAACAAAGGTGAAGGAAGGACAGCGTGAGTGAGGAGGAAGGAGACCGACATTTACTAAAGATAAGACGGAAAAAAGTGTCCTCGCAGTTAAAACGATAAAGTCCTCCTCTTTTCTCTGCCAACTTTATAGCCAAAACGGTGACGAAAAAAGACGAAAGAGTCAACGCCATTTCGGAGCAAACAGGAAGTAGGATGTCTTGAGGGGAAACAGCAGGAGCTGCGCTTTTCCAGTTGAACATGACCCACAATGTGGGCGTCACATTAGCTAGACAGGTCTATATATATATATATATATATATATATATATATATATATATATATAGTTCAAAAACTTCTCCGTGGGACGGAGGTCAAAGGAATGTACAAGTGTTTGAGCGTCCAGTTTGTCAGCAAAGAAAAAAAGCTGCTAAAGAAAGAAAGAAAGATCTGTCTTGAAGGTGGGGAAGTTAAGTGCTATAGCGAGGATGGAGCTGCGTGACGAGATGGCGGGATGAGGAGACACACCCAAACAGAGACAGACATCAGCACGGACTGACAAGAAGGTGGACAGAAGAAGTCTTGAGGTTAGGGAGAGAAAGAGAGAGAGAGTGAGAGAAAAAGAGAGAAAGGGGGCGGGGTCAAATGAGGTTAAATCAAGAGAAGCGGCATTTAATATGAGATGGCACTGGGCTTTTTTTTTTTTTTAAAATCCTTTCCTTTCCTTTCTCATCCTCCTCTCAAACGGCCTCCACGTAGTTGGCGGGCAGCATGCCCTGCTGGCCGGTGCGCTCCACGCGGCCGTACATCCAGCCCACGTCGATCTGCTGCACGTCCACGATCACGTCGCCGTCCATGAAGGACACCTCGTCCTCGTCGGCGGCGGCGTAGTCGTACACCGCCCGGTACCGCTTCTGTGGACGCAACAGTGCCATCAGGTTCATGAGCGAAGAAAGCACAATATATAGTCAAAGGTTATGTGGAAGCAGGGCTAGTACTCTTCTCACATAGAGGATCTTTGATCAGCACACACGCACAGCTCAATAGCTGGTGGTTATTGATCATTTCCGACCTGGCAGCACAGGTAGCCTACTTTAGTTCCGTTTTGTAGTTACGTTGTAGCGTCCTCAAAAATCTAAATATTTAAAAGCAAGACTGAAGTTTATGCAGGTTTTGAATACAAATATTGTCGTAGATTTATGAGACATTTCAATTTAAGACCTTTCATTTAAGACCTTTTATGAGATTTTAGGCTAAATTTACAAATTTTAAGGCCTTAAATTCAAATTGTTGGATTTGAGACTTATACACCACGCGGATACCCTGTCAAAAAACACTCTTGCTTTAAAGTATCTATGACTATTATTTTTGCAGTAGATTATTTTAAGATCCTCTAAATGACAGAAGCCTTCTGTTCTTTTTACAAACCACGTTTCCATATGAGTTGGGAAATTGTGTTAGATGTAAATATAAACGGAATACAATGATTTGCAAATCATTTTCAAGCCATATTCAGTTGAATATGCTACAAAAACAACATATTTGATGTTCAAACTGATAAACATTTTTTTTTGTGCAAATAATCATTAACTTTAGAATTTGATGCCAGCAACACGTGACAAAGAAGTTGGGTAAGGTGGCAATAAATACTGATAAAGTTGAGGAATGCTCATCAAACACTTATTTGGAACATCCCACAGGTGAACAGGCAAATTGGGAACAGGTGGGTGCCATGATTGGGTATAAAAGTAGATTCCATGAAATGCTCAGTCATTCACAAACAAGGATGGGGCGAGGGTCACCACTTTGTCAACAACTGCATGAGCAAATTGTTGAACAGTTTAAGAAAAACCTTTCTCAACCAGCTATTGCAAGGAATTTAGGTATTTCACCATCTACGGTCCGTAATATCATCAAAGGGTTCAGAGAATCTGGAGAAATCACTGCACGTAAGCAGCTAAGCCTGTGACCTTCGATCCCTCAGGCTGTACTACATCAACAAGCGACATCAGTGTGTAAAGGATATCACCACATGGGCTCAGGAACACTTCAGAAACCCACTGTCAGTAACTACAGTTGGTCGCTACATCTGTATGTGCAAGTTAAATCTCTCCTATGCAAGGCGAAAACCGTTTATCAACAACACCCAGAAACGCCGTCGGCTTCGCTGGGCCTGAGCTCATCTAAGATGGACTGATACAAAGTGGAAAAGTGTTCTATGGTCTGACGAGTCCACATTTCAAATTGTTTTTGGAAACTGTGGACGTCGTGTCCTCCGGACCAAAGAGGAAAAGAACCATCTGGATTGTTATAGGCGCAAAGTTGAAAAGCCAGCATCTGTGATGGTATGGAGGTGTATTAGTGCCCAAGAAATGGGTAACTTACACATCTGTGAAGGCGCCATTAATGCTGAAAGGTACATACAGGTTTTGGAGCAACATATGTTGCCATCCAAGCAACGTTACCATGGACGCCCCTGCTTATTTCAGCAAGACAATGCCAAGCCACATGTTACATCAACGAGGCTTCATAGTAAAAGAGTGCGGGTACTAGACTGGCCTGCCTGTAGTCCAGACCTGTCTCCCATTGAAAATGTGTGGCGCATTATGACCACAACGGAGACCCCCGGACTGTTGAACAACTTAAGCTGTACATCAAGCAAGAATGGGAAAGAATTCCACCTGAAATGCTTCAAAAATGTGTCTCCTCAGTTCCCAAACGTTTACTGAGTGTTGTTAAAAGGAAAGGCCATGTAACACAGTGGTGAACATGCCCTTTCCCAACTACTTTGGCACGCGTTGCAGCCATGAAATTCTAAGTTAATTATTTGCAAAAAATAAAATAAAGTTTATGAGTTTGAACATCAAATATCTTGTCTTTGTAGTAAATTCAATTGAATATGGGTTGAAAATGATTTGCAAATCATTTTATTCTGTTTATATTTACATTTAACACAATTTCCCAGCTCAATTTGTAATAGAGTTTTTGTAGTACTTCTAAACAAAATTTAAACAATGTTTAATTTCTTTAAGGTGATTTTATCTACCTGTTTGTAATCGTGGCTTGGAATGGAAAGCCATCTTGCCTCCTTTCATATTTCCGGGAAACAAGTCGTTTGGAATTAGCCTCATTGCGGACGTTTTTGCCATTGGTGACGTCAGCAGATTATCTATACATGGCAGCTATTTACCAAAAGCGTCTCCGCCATTGTAGTCAATAAGCGCCTTCTTTTTCTCCATCCTCTTGTTGTGGGCAGACTGGCTCGTACATGCACATGCATCCTCTGCTGTTGTCATTTCTAATACAAAGTAGCGTATGGTTTTAACTTCCACCTGTCAGTAGACTCCACATGGAAGCTAAACATGGATGACGAGGAGAAGACGCCGTCAAAGTGGAGACACGTAAATAAGACACCCCACAAAACGGCGCATCCTGAAGAGGCGAACAGAGAGCGGCTTGAAAACGGTCAGGGAAACAATCTATGCAACATTTTGACCAAAGAACCACTTCCTTGTGTTATGTAGACCACAAGGAAGGGTTTTATGTGTCGAAAAAAAATTATATGATCGCTTTAAGAGTGGTTAACTATTTTTTACACTTGGGATTATCAACAAAACCGTTGCTTAACTTCACCTTTGTTACTGTATTTATTAAAGTTAGAGCTATTTGGGACTTTACCTCTTAATATCAACAGTTTCTTCTTTCTGTTTTTTTTTTACATTTGTGTTGATTAAGTTTCAAGATATGAAATGTTTCACCATCCAAGACTGAAAGTTTTTCAGTGTAATACCAATAATGGTTAACTTCTTTTAGTTAGTAATAACCTTTTTTTTTTTTTTAATCGCATAAACTGTATAAAAGATTTTAATAGTGGCCATAGTTTGACTCCAAAACCGACTAGTTCCACTATATTCTATGATACTTTAATTTCTAAATCCAAACAAGGAGGTTATTGAACACTTTCTTCCATCTTCTATTCACACTTGGGTTTTGCTCAAGTGAATTCTGCCCCTGGCCTACTAATAACACATTTGCCTGCTAATTAGGTTCCTTTTCAAACTTTTAACCGTTGCGAGTTGGATCGTACCCCAGCAGCGCTGGGAGGCGGGGCAGCTGCCGCCTGGGAGACAGGCTCAGGGTGAGAATCACGGTGGTAGTTCTGAGGGGCTGCCATGGGCTGGAAAGCAGCTGAAAACAAACAGAAAAAAAGGGTTTAAGTTATCATTGAGTGATTTGAGGACAAAAAATGTATACTGCATACTAGCAGGGGTTGCTTTAAACCAGTGGTTCTTAACTTGGGTTCGATAGAACCCTAGGGGTTGGGCGAGTCGGGCTCAGGGGTTCGGCGAAGGTCAAGACACACCCGACTCATCGTGTAAATAAAAACGTCTCCCTATCGGCGTATTACGGATAATGCAACAGCAGAAGTCACACTGATTTGCAGGTGTGTACTTTGTTTTGAGTTTATGCACTGTGTTGGTTTTGTTGTTTGAACAAGGTGATGTTCATGCACGGTTCATTTTGTGCACCAGTAAAAAAACATGGTAACACTTTAGTATGGGGAACATATTCACCATTAATTAGTTGCTTATTAACATGCAAATTAGTAACATATTGGCTCTTAACTAGTCATTATTAAGTACTTATTAATAATGCCTTATTCGGCATGGCCTTATTATAAGCCTAACCCTCTAACCCTGGCCCTAACCAAATAACTCTAAGTTAAGTCTTTGTTACTTAGAATATGTTCCCCTAGTGTCCAAAAAACTCTAAATTAAGTCTTTGTTACTTAGAATATGTTCTCCTAGTGTCCAAAAAACTCTAAATTAAGTCTTTGTTACTTAGAATATGTTCCCCATACTAAAGTGTTACCAAAAACATATAACTTTGTCTTGAATTTGAAAAAAACATTTTTTTTTTAAATATTTCACTAAAGATGGGTATGGTGAATGCCCATATGAAACTGGTGGGGTTCGGTACCTCCAACAAGGTTAAGAACCACTGCTTTAAACACTTAATAAGCGGGACTACCTGGGCTGGGGTTGCCTTGCGGATGTGGAGTCTTACTCTTCTCAAACTCCTCATGGTACTTGATCTAGATGAGGACACAAACGTCACAAATCAGTACAATTCAACATGCGGTTCACTTTTCCTCCAGCAGATGTCTCCCAATTGCACTTGAGCTGTGATGGGTGGGGAGCGAAGATGCTGACAGGATGTGACATCCCAGCAGCATGTCACACATGGCAACCGTCGCTGACACACCAGAGCGATCAGGTGAGGGGGGGGGGAGAGGTCCAGAATGAGCCAGCAACATTGAAGAGGAAATGTGTCTTTTAAATCATGTCGACTTTCAGGTGGGATTCAATTGTGTGTCACAAAAGATGGCCTACACATAAAAGAAGATCTGACTGGTGAAGCTGGCCGCTCATGAATAGCGGGCTGTCAGCAGACTGTCTCAGAGTGGACTGGGTCAAGATTTACGCCATCAAAAGGCCCAGTGTGCTTGGCGGCAGAGGAGTCCATTAGCAAAGGGCGAGTGACTGAGTGTTTGCACGATGACAGCGAGCCAAGCGATGGAGAGGACAATGATCTCAGCAGCAATACGCTGCTCCTGGCGTGTGTGAGATAACTAGGGTTTGTTTTTGACGAGCGTGAACAGATGGTGAGGATTTACAGGAAGTGACATACGCAGTGGATGGAAACCCCCCCGCCCCCATAAACTCAAAGTGAGGGTCAATGGGACAATATGTAAATAAAAGGAAGAAGATGAAATAGAAGATGTCAGTTTGTTGTGTGCAGACAACAAAGGACAGGAAGGAGGACTCATCTGACGCGCTGATTGAAAGCAGATGTCTCATTTGGGGCGTCGAGCCTCAATCCTGCTCGTCATCATCATGTGGTTTCTGTGTGCGCCCACCCATAAATACATAATGCACCTATTCTGCGGCCCGCACTCTTCCTTGATCTCGGCGATTAGCCAGCACCCTCCTCTCTGACTGTGTCATTACATGTAGTGAAGCATGTGTGATGTGTGTGAGAGAGAAAGTGATTCCCATGGGAAGGGAGGCCATGGAATAAATCACGTGTCTTTCTACTCCATTGCTCTTATTTACAGGCAGATTAATGCCTCTTGATGTGGGACAGAGAGCATAAATATAGCTTTGCTGATGAATAAAATGCACTTCATGGACCACTGCTTCTCAAATACAGGGATACTACTAACCCATGGGGTACTTGAAGGCACCCCTCGGGTACTATAGATCAGGCGTGTCCAAACTTCTTCCACCAAGAGCTGCATCACAAAAAGCCAAAGTATGCGGGGACCATTTTTATTTTGTTTAAAAAAATGCTGAAAATAGACGTTACATCTATTTAAAGACAAAATAATGTCAACTTTGTGGTATAGATGACAGAGTATATTATTATTAGTTATTACAGGGATGTCCAAAGTGCGGCTTAGGGGCCATTTAAAGAGAGCTGAAATTTGTATACTAATAACTAATAATAATACCATTTGTCACTTATAACACAAATCTGGCACTAAGTTTTGATATATAATGTCTGTTTGTAGCATTTAAAAAAAATAATCCTCCGCATTCTTAGACTTTTCAAATATTGTATCAGATTTTTGCCTTTTTTTCCTTACATATAGACACACACGGACACACAGACGCATGTGCGCACTCGCGCGCGCACGCACACACACTAGAAAATAACTATGATTCTGTGCTGAACAAGAATATGGACAGTAAATAACTTTTATGGTTTATTATTATAATCGAGAAAAATTATTAAAATTATTAAATGAAGATCTTAACTATTTGGATGACGTCTTAATTATTATTACACTACAAATTGGGTGTCCGGATTCAATATTGATATCGATTAACGGTCCGGTATCGGCAAAAAAACAAGTATGGGATTATATGGGCTCCAATATAAGCGCTCCGATACTAACAGAGTGTTTGCTTGTGCAAAGCTGGACAGCCAGTTAACATCCAAATGTCTTCCAAAAAAAGCACACAAACTAGGTTTTTTCTTCTATTTTAGTCAAGCAATATTACAGTGATACAGCACAATTGGCAATATAAACAAGTATCAAACAATTATAATTGCGTATTAATTACACATACAAAGTCTTCAAGGCAGAAAGAAGTGTATTAGAAAGTTTCAAGTAACAAACTTTTACAGTGAAGTAAAGTGAATTACATTTATATAGCACTTTTTCTCAAGTGACTCAAAGCGCTTTACATTGTGAAACCCAATATCTAAGTTACATTTAAACCAGTGTGGGTGGCACTGGGAGCAGGTGGGTAAAGTGTCTTGCCCAAGGACACAACGGCAGTGACTAGGATGGCGGAAGCGGGGATCGAACCTGCAACCCTCAAGTTGCTGGCACGGCCGCTCTATCAACCGAGCTATACCGCCCATTTACACATCATTCAGTTTACTGCATCATGATCTTAACTTCACAAATTATTGTGGCCACTATGTGCCTTTAAAAACAATTACCATTCCGCTTCAACTTATAGACAGAGTAAGTCCATTCCGGACTGTTAATAATAAATATGTTAGTGTTTTTGATACCTGCCATTGTTCTGTTTGAGTAATTCCACTTCATCAAGCCTTTTCTATCATTCGTCACAAAAAACAAAAGTATGTATGATCCCTGCTAATATTGTATCAGTTGACTATCGGTATCAGCCAATACTATAATAGGCTCCAATATCCGTATCGTATCAGGAAAATAATCATCTTAAATAGATAAAAATTAACATTAACTTTTACTATCTAGTGAATTAGAATTGGCTAACAGACTGTTTAATCTGAGAATTTACTTTTATTTATTTATTTTTCTGTAGTGGTAGCAGCAGCTGACAGTGGTGGTGGCGACGGCAGAAGTGGCTTTGTTGGTCATGCCAAAGAAGTTTGACACTTAACTGCTGTCCACCTTTAATCGCCAACTTGTAATTAGCTAATAGCGTGTGTGATTTCATCACATTGATGTCCATTTAGTAAATATTGGAGGTCTTTTGGCACATTCTGCAGAACAACTCTTTGTGTGATCAACAGACTTTAACCACATTTTGAAAAGTTAGCCTGCCAGCCACTTTAGCTGCAATTTGCAGTTTCCCATTCCCCCGACATGGATTCATTTCATTCATTAATTTCACTACAGCATGAGTACGTTCACAGGATGTGGCCTCCCAAGCTTCCGGTGTTCTGACTTTGTGCACTGGCCGTACACAATCGCCAAATAAAAGGTTCCGCCGGACAATCATCACAATGTACCTTCAATCAAAATTATTAAAGGGGAACTGCACTTGAGCCCTCTAAATAAACATCCAAAAGAAACTCTTTAAAACATGCTGTAAAAATGCATATGCTCCTGGGATCGTTTAATTTTGCCGTCCACCGTAGTGGTCGCTATGGAGGCAGCGCTTTCAGACCTTACAAGATCTTGTGTCCAGTTTGAAAGCCAGAGATGTAGTAATTTATCCATGACCACAACGTAATTTCTATTTATCGTTTGATTGATTGACAAATTGACTACCGGCCCAGTCCTACAATTGTATTACATTTTTTAATGCCTCTGGACATCGTATTTAACGCCTTATTTTTCGCAAATCCATTTAATTACTTTTAATGCTTTTTAATGCCCCGCAGAAACCCTGTAACAATTTAAGTGATTTTATATGTATTTTTCATTCTGAATGTTTCAGACAAGACAATTAAATGAGCACTGTTTTGTTCTGTAATAAATCAGATGATGGTGCTACAAAAAACTTTTCTCTCTAATTGGGCACTATTTAAAACTGCAAAAATATTCCACAGGGGGTACTTGGTTGAGACGGACTATTGGGCATATTCCACCTACCGTAGGTGTGTGTAATGCGTGAAAAAAAGTTAGTTTTTTAATATTACAAAATATTTCATAATTCAATTTGATTCCGATTAAGGTGACGATTCAATTTGATTCGATTCTCAATTGTAATATATTATTTGTGTAATGCGCGAAAAAAAAGGTTGTTTTTTTAATAAAACTAAATAATCATAAGACACCTCACGATTTGATTTTGATTCTTGAGGAGAAGATTCAATTCAGAAATCGATTCTCAATTCAACACAAATCTCGTAATATATTATTTGAGTAATACTCAAAAAAAAGGGTTCCGTTTGTTTTTTGATTAAACAAAATTAATCATAAGACAGACACCTCATGATTTTATTTGATTCCGATTTTTGAGGTTACGATTCAATTCAGAATCGATTCTCAATTCAACACCATTCTCACAATATATTATTTGTGTAATGCACAGAAAAAATGGTTCCGTTTGTTTTTAAATTTTAAAAAATTTTCTATTTAACCTTTAATCAGGAAAAAATCCCATTGAGATGCAAAACCTCTTTTTTAAGGGAGTCCTGGTCAAAAGGCAGCAAAGTTACACATATAATTACATTCACATTACACATTAAAATGACAGGATGGACATCAAGTAAAACAGTTACATATAACTGAGGCTCCTTCAAATACTCTCAGTTTTGATTTAAAAGCATTTAAGGATAAAAATTCAGTGGGCTTCCAGTCTCTTTGTAGCATGTTCCAAGCACAAGGAGCTGCACATACAAAAGTTTTTTCCCTAGCTCAGTGCGAGCATAAGGGACAGAGAGCAACAGCTGATTGTTGGATCTCAGTGCATAAGAGTTCGTACTTCTCTGTGAAATCAATGCACAAATGTATTCAGGCAAAAGTCACAGAAGAGCCTTGTAAATAAAAGTGTACCAATAACACTGTCTCCTAGTGGACAGAGAAGGCCGCCCCAACCGAGAGTACAAGTCACAGTGGTGTGTCATGGCTCAACAGTTTGTGATGAACCTCAAAGAAGCCTGGTAAACACAGTCCACCATCTGAAGACAGGAATGAGTAGCATTCATATAAAAAAGATCACCATAATCTAGCACAGATAAAAATGTGGCAGAGACATGGCGCTTTTTTACACCAAAAGAAAAACATCTCTTATTAGGGGATTCAATCATCAATTAAAACACTAAGATATTTATATTCATGCACCACTTCTATGACATTCCCTTTAGGAGTGGACACTACCAAAGGGTGTTTGAGGCACCTTCCTATGTTTGGAAAACAGTCTAAGTTTTGTCTTGTCAGCATTGAGAACCAGTTTTAAGTCAATAAGTGAATTCTGCACAGCGACAAAAGCTTTCTGCAGAGAATTAACAGCCTGTTCAACAGATGATCCAGAGCAATAAATAATTGTATCCTCAGCATAAAAATGCATATTAGCATTAGAAAAATGTTGTTCCAGATCATTGATGTATAAAATAAGTAAGAGGGGCCCCAATACAGATCCCTGGGGCAGCCCTTTAAGAACAGTGACAAATTCTGAACAAAGGCCCTCACATTTGATACACTCGGTCCTGTTTTCTAAATAATTTGAAAACGAAGCAAACATATATTCTGACAGTCCAATGAGAAACATCCTGCGTTTCAAAATAGTGTGGTCTATTGTGCCAAACGCTTTGGAGAGATCAATAGAAAGTGAAGCACAGTACTGTTTTTATCAAGCGCTACAATGATGTCATTTACCACCTTCATTGTAGCAGTGATGGTGCAGTGCTGTTTCCTGAAACCTGATTGATATTTACAAATAATTGTATTTTTTATTTCTCAATAAAACAAAATAAATCATAAACCACCTAACGACTCGATTACGATTTTTGAGATGATAAAATTAAGAATTGATTCTCATTTCAACACGATTTTCGTAAAATGTTATTTGTGTAATGCGTGAGAAAAAAAACATGGTTCCGTTAGTTTTTTAATTAAACAAATTAAATCATAAGACACCTTACGATTCGATTTGATTCCGGTTCTTGACGTGACGATTCAATTCTGAATAGATTCTCAATTTAACACAAAAATTTGTAATTAGGGCTGTCAAAGTTAACACGATAACGCGTTATCTATAAATTTAAATACGGGCACTAATATTTTGAACGGGTGATTAACGCGAACACTTCCTTTTTGACCCTCGGGCCGTGCCGTAACGGGGGGAACTTGGCTGCAGTTCACTTGCTACTAATGAGCCGCAGGCAAGCAGAAATGGACAAAAGAAAGTATACCTTATGGAAATATTAGGTTCAAAGCAAAGTCTACCTTACGGAAATATCAGACTCAAAGCCATGGCAAGTTGTTCTCCCGACAAGAAAGGACTCTTTTTCGCTGTGAGAAGAGGCAACATCTCTGCAGTAAACGCCTGCTGCGCGCTCGTTCAGAGGTGCGTGGTGCTTAACTTCAGTGTTCAGATTACGATGAAGGTGCAGTGATAACATAACATTTCAGATTGTTACTGTGACCGATTTAGTAAGTAAGATGACATAAAAGCTCAACAGAAATTAAAGACCGTTGGCAGGATGTCGAAAGGAGACTTTTTTATTGCAACAGTTGATCCAACATCAAAACATGTCAAGACACTTTCTCAAAACAATCACACACTTTTCCGGCTTCAGAATAAAAGCGCTACGCTATACATCCGGTTTAACTACATTTAGGATTTCTCCTTAATGTACGGGCTTCATATTGGCCGCAACACCTAACAAAATAAAGTGATATAATGTATTGTGGCGTCCATAAGAAAAAGTCTGACTCTCTTTTTAGCTTTTATTGCAAATGTTATGCTAACAGCGGGCCCAATTCCAACAAGTATTTCCTCCGTGCACACACGTCTGCCTCCGTGCTTCACTCCTGGACACACAACACTTGTTCATTCTCTGCCGACACGGTGTGTTCCACAGACCATGGGAAAAATTACCACCATAACACACTAACATACACATTAACACCAGCCATACGCACAGGGTTGTACGGAGCAGAGGCAGCGTGTCCGCGCTGTGGACGTACTTTAATATATTCGAGATGTACCCGCGGACAGCAATCTTCAGAATTTAAGATGACACTGGCGGCTTTTAATGAGAAAGGCTCCCAGCAGTGCTAAGCAGGTGTGATGTCAGCCTGCTTTTTGTCATGGACATGGCGCGACAGAATCTAAACAGTTTCTAAACAGTTTCTAAACACTAGTACCGTCTCCAATAAAACAAAAAATAGATGCTAGATTTGTTGCCAATTGTTCTTATTAAAGAGTGACTAAAAGGATTGGAGAAATCCCTAAAAAAAATCTCATTAAAGTATATTGCACAATAAGCAGCAACAATTTAAAAATAGAACAAAATTATATTATGTAAGAAAAAAATATGTTAATACTATACTTTATAACAACCGATTTGTTTTAAATGTATATTCAAATTTTTTTTGCCTTTTTAAAGAACATATGCATCATGGCAAATCATGCGATGACGTCAAAAAATGAAGACAATCCTGCATTACAAGAAGTGAGAAGTAAACAACTCTAGACAACTCTGCTTCCACTTTTCAGGGAAGACTTTCACAAGCAGTGTGCCCGAGCGCATCCTTATGGGAATAAGTGACAAAAAGTGACACTCACATTGCTGACTTGGTCCTGCGATTTCTTAAGTCTCTGCAGCTCTGGCGTGTCTGTGACCACGGTGAAAGATTTCCCTTTGCTCTTTTCAAAATCCTCCCTGTAGCGAGCCTACATGGGACACACAGGGTAAAAAATACACCAAAGTTAGTCGAGAACAGATCAAACATGCCCGATTGAAAAGGACTACATAATTAGTTGGGAAAGGTCAGTGTGCGACAACCAGGAAATTCCAACAAACTGATGATTATTTATAGACCTACATTCTTAATTTCCTGTTTAAATAAAACTATCAAGGATGTAATCTCAGTCTACTGGCAAACCAACATTTTTGAAGGTAATTAACTTAATTGAAACAGGCATCCTTAAAGGGAAACTGCACTTTTATTAAATTTTATTTAGCCTATCGTTCACAATCATTATGAAAGATATAAGGGATGGAATTTTTAAAAATGCATTCTAACCTGTAAATAGCAGTCAGGATCCTAATGACAGCAGATATTGTACAGTAAGTGATGTTTTATCATGTTTGTTGGCTCTCATGAAGTCTGCATTGACCAAAGAAAACATTATGCGTTTTTTAACTTAATGGGCTGCGTATGATTAAAATGATCAAAATAGGTAAACACTAAAGGTGCCATATGTAATAATTTAATGTAAAGTCATCATTAAATGGCCTTTATATGTCAAAATGCATTTATAAATCATGTTCTTTTCGAATACCTTTATAACTGATAACAGTAGTTCAACCGGGATATGCTCATTTCAAAATAAGATTTACAGCCCTGAAATCTTATTGTTTTAATTTCGATGCCCCGCCCTCCACCGTTTGACCAATTAGAAAGTCTGTGAGTGTGTCACATCCAGGTTGCCCATTTTTTATTCGTCATTAAAAAAAACACTTTAAAAACCTTTACAAATTAAAACAGAAGACAAACATATTTAAACACTCAAATAAAAATAAGAATTAGAAGCCAGAACAAAATGTATTATTTATTCTGCCAATTAAAGTATATTGTGTGTCACTCTATTTTATTCAATAATTTTTTAATAAAACCTGGTTCAAAGATTCCAGTGTGTGTATAAGTACTATTTGAACACATTCAACAATGCTGTGATAATGATAACAGTGATAATTTTGGTCACAATAAAACATGACATGACATTTTCATATTGTTTTACATTCCAAGTTTACAGGTAGATAATTACTATTGCACATGTAAATTCATTTCTTTATTCAATTTCACCAGATATACATTTTCCATTGCATAAAATATACATACTACAGTCCTCATTAAAAAAGGGACATTAAAATCATACAGTTTTCCCATCTGAAAATAAAACGTTTCTTTTATCTTTCGTCATTTCTATAAGTGGTTATCATGCTGTGGATTTGGTATTAATAGCACTAAAGAGCGTTTCTGTGCAGTCAGGCTTTGTTAAGCATGCATTTGCTTCATCTTTTGTGGTGACGCTCATTTCCTGTTGAACAGGGGAGTGAAGGCCAAAGGTGGTAACCATATATGGCATATACAAGGAGAGGTAGCATACAACAAGTCTGTGTGCCAACGCCCAGCAGGTTAGAGGAGATCACGTCACTTCCCAGCTCACAAAGTGTGAACTTTGACGGGGCTTTTACATTTGATGACGTTGTGACATTTTGATGACAATTTCCAATTTACTTCACACTTACCGCCCTTGTTTCCTTTGCTGCAAGCCGTCACCCTTCATCCGCACAGCGCCACACTAAAGCTGGGCGGTATACCGGTATATTTTAGAAAGAGATACTGAATGTATTTGAGATGATACCACGATACAGGTATCTGTTGATGTGCCTTTGTTGCTCTTCTCTGTGCCTGACGGGCGAAGCATCGGGGCCTTTGCGTATTTACGCAGGCTTCTCTGACACACTATGACGCAACACAATAAACTTTTCAAAAGAATATGGCAGCTCCGGTGCCAACTTCTCAATTCTCGAGTGATGTAATCTTTTGGTCACCGACTGCATTTGGCTATTGGGTGAGTGACTACAGCTTTATTTACACAAACACAAATTTGCTTGAGCTAGTGATAGCTCCTCTTTACTACTCGCTCAATGTCAAATGTTTAACTACTACTCGGCTTGCAAGTGCCTCTCTCCATAGACCGTGCGGACTAACCTAATATAGCAGCTGGGTGGCTGAAGAGTAGTTTCAGAATGTAACAATAAGTAATAAGTCGCTGAAATTTTTTTTTTTAAATAGTAAGTAGTTTCAGAACAGCCAGCGGCTTTTACCGCAATGAGCGAGTGGAAGCTCCATCTATCCAAGCGCACAAGCATTAGGCTATAAACCTAACGTTAATTAACCAAATTAACAAAGACTGTTTTGACATATATAATTACTTTATATGGATAAACAACACGTTACGTTACAACCAGAGTTGGGAATCACGATTCGAAAAAAAAATCCATTATTGATGCATCTCTAATTTATGTATATTGATGCAGTTTTACATTTCTTTTCGTTTCACTATATAAGAGTTTATCACTTGCAACTTTTGAAAACAGTGCATTTGAAACAATAAACAGTTTAATTGAATGTATTCATGGACATGTGTGCAAAACTGGAACATAAGTGCCTATAATAAAGGAGCTGGTTGGATCTCTCGGTGAGGTGGCTCGCTGCAGTCAGACAAATTTTAGAACTGTCTGCATTACGTTATTTACAATAAATAAATACATTATCGATTATTGACTAATCGATTTTATAATCGTCCATGTCCCAATTGTGATGCATCTTAAAATCGATTATTTCCCCCACCTCTAGTTACTATTTAAAACAACAAAAATAATCTGACTACTCTCAACACTGATTATTCAGCCATAAAACACTTAGGCAACCTAAAGCACTTTGCACGTTTTGTTCAAGATACCGGTATATACCGTATATCGCCATTTGGACTAAAAATAACAGGATATCAATTTTGGTCAATATCGGCCAGCCATACGCCACACCGTCACTTCAGTGAGGGCTGACGAGAACTTCTCATGATGTGATCATGAAGTCTTTAGTCCTTCCAACATGCGCTGCTACACGTTTCTTACGTTTTCTGCTCTCCTCCAATCATGGAGCCGCTTTCCGACCCCACCCACCACTCCTTGCCACTTTGAGCGCCTCCTGCATGGATTCATATTTTACTGCCTTACATGTGGTCGTCTCATGTAAATCTGGAAGAACTTCCTCCCCGTCCACTCTTTGCATTCCTCTGGTTTTTCTTACTGGAGATGTTGCATCAAAGTCTTCCCCTTCTTTCAACCTGACTCCTCCCCTTTTCTCTCCCACTCTCCCTGCCTGCATTGGTGTCTTGCTGTGTCTCTTTTTCTTTTTCTCTCCACAATGCACTCTCTCTTGTGTTCTTAACTTGTCTTTTCGTCCTGTGACACAACCCCTTAAGTCTTGTAATGATGTGTGACAAACAACTACCCGGCATCCATAGCAATAAGGACTCGTAGCAAAGCAGGCCAAGCAGCAGTGCAGTGTGTTGGTTCCACAAATGCTTAAAAACGACACCAGACTGAACGAATGTTCCCCAAAAAATAGTTTAATTTATTCAACTATTTATCTTCCTATCAAGATGACTGGCTCTGTGTTTCTGTTTGATTTAAAAAAATCAATTCAAGGAAAATAGGCTTTTCTTTTGGTACTTCCGGTGAAAGGATTTGTGTGTTTCTTGTGAAAGAATACCTTCCTGTCCTGTAGAGAATTGTGCTCATTTGTATGATCAAACATTACTCCTAATTAGGGATGTAACAATATGAAAATGTCATACCACGTTTATTGTGACCAATATTATCGCAGTTATTATTGTCGCGGTATTGTTGATGTGTTCTTAATGTATTTATAAACACACTGAAATCTTTTAACCAAGTTATATATTTTTTAAATATCTATGACTAATTAACAATATATTTTTGTGGCATAAAAAAATTATATATTGTTCTGAATTTTTAAGAGAGATATTTTCATTGGAGTGTTTAAATGTTTATTTTTTCCATTTTAATTTGTAAAAGGTTTTATTATTTGATAAAGGCAATTTAAGTGTTCACTTTGCTTCACGTCTAGTTTATGTGACGTCACGCGTGTTCACTTTTTGTTATAGCTTGTGGTATGTCGTTTCTTAATGTGGAAAGACGGTAATGTCTGTTTTCACGTGAGCATTTAAGTTAGCTAGTGCTAGTTCGGTCTGTGAGTTTATCAAAGTTATCACGATTTTTCGATAATTTTAATTCCATCCATCCATCCATTTTCTACCGCTTGTCCCTTTCAGGGTCGCGGGGGGTGCTGGAACCTATCTCAGCTGCAGTCGGGCAGAAGGCGGGGTACACCCTGGACAAGTCGCCACTTCATCGCAGGGCCAACACAGATATTAGACAACATTCAATTCAAAATGATATAAACCGTCAGAAATTCAACCGCGGTTATCATTAATACCGTTTATTGTTACATCCCTACTCATAATGCAGTGATTCCCGTGATGTATGTTGTTGTTCACATTAAAAACACCATCTGTCACTAAGCTGTCACCTCAATACTCCACAAAGCCCCCTCTAACATGCACAAACTCTGGTCTAATCTGCAGTGTGCGACACTAAAACGCAGATAAGACAAATGATATGCACTCCTTCATTTAGGACAATTATTTTAACATTTATTCAGACACTTCACAACGATAAGTCCATTATCGCAATTAAAAGAATGCAATGTGTTGTTGTGCTGGCAGCCAAAGTGTCATTGTCAAAGCCATTGTCGCTTTGGCAAGTTGAAATGTTTCCAAATCCCTTTTGGAGCCATTTTTCTATTACAGCAGTAACACATGACCCAGATAAGACGGATATTTTTGTCTAATGAGGGTGCATAGAACATATGTGGGCCTCCTGCTGGAAACGGCCGTGATAGCATCGCTATTAAATAGCGATTGTTCCGCGCAAATGAGTGCAAATAAGCAGTGTAAATATAATGGTTGAGAACTAATCTCTACCACTGAGCCTGTAAATCAGTTTCATGGTTGCACTCTCCAGACCAGTGTTGCATCTTAAATACTTCATCGTAAAGTAGCCTTTGCACTTGCACACACACTTTCAGGGTTAACTCGAGCGGAGCTTTTCACATTAAGCACGCTGCCTCCTCTGTGGAAGTGTGCCAACGTGTGTGTGTGTGTGTGTGTGTGTGTGTGTGTGTGTGTGTGTGTGTGTGTGTGTGTGTGTGTGTGTGTGTGTGTGCGTGTGTGTGTGTGTGTTCCACAGCTGGAGTTTGACTTAGCTGTAGATCTTGCTACTGGCAGAAAGGTTTACCTGGCTTTGCATCTTGCTCTGCTGTTTGAGACGGATGTTCTCTGGAGTGTCAGCCACACAGGTGAAGCCTGTCCTGGGGTAGTGTCTGCAACATGAAAGAAGCACCAACAGGCATGAAAAAACACATTCATCACAACTTTTTTCCTACAGAATTTCAAAACTGGATTTATATATTTTTTTTAAAGGAGTGAGCAGCCTCTGACCCCAAACTAGGGGCATTTGTAATTTGCCGGGGTCCTTAAGTTGAGTTAGGAGCCCCTGAAGACAGGAAGGTATGGGAGTATGAAACTCAACGTGGAGCCAAGGTAGCCTCTGAAAGAGGAAGTGAAGCATGTCGGTAATAGGAGCCCCAAGGTTGCAGTGATCTGGGGGAGAGCCATAGCAAGTGTACAGAAGTACAACACACGTGCACACACAGGCACATATTGATCTAGCTCTGTGGGGGAGGTAACAGGAAGAGGAACCGCATGATTGTGAATGATGGAAGGCTTTTTTGTGACAGGGTATATTTCAGCATTGAACGAGTTAGTGTGAACAAGACATGCTAACAAACAATACGAGGATAATCTTTCTGTATTTACTTCTCAGCGTTGGCTAGGGTCAGGAAACACATTTATTTAAGAGGAGACTGACGGCAGCAAAAAAAAATTAATAAATAAAAAAAGACGGGCCAATGCAGGCAAGGGCAGACTGTTGAGTATAAAGGCGTTATGTTACAACGTAGTCATTAAGCCGCCCATCTGACAGTCTTGCTCTTTGCTATTGAGCGCATGGCTTGTAATACTCTGCTAAAACACTGGAGGCAGTGTTTTCCTGACAGGAAACAGCTCTGATTTACTAGCTATTTAGCTTCCTGTGCAGTAGTAGTAGTAGTAGTGGTGGTAGTGAACAATGGCGACTTAAAGGCCTACTGAAATGAAATTTTTTTATTTAAACGGGGATAGCAGATCCATTCTATGTGTCATACTTGATCATTTTGCGATATTGCCATATTTTTGCTGAAAGGATTTAGTATAGAACAACGTCGATTAAGTTCGCAACTTTTGGTCTCTGATAAAAAAAAGCCTTGTCCCTACCGGAAGTAGCGTGACGTTGTCAGTTGTTCACTTCCTCATATTTTCCTATTGTTTTCAACGCAGCTAGAGCTATTCTGACCGAGAAAGCGACGATTACCACATTAATTTGAGCGAGGATGAAAGATTCGTGGATGAGGAACGTTAGAGTGACGGACTAGAATGCAGTGAAATACATATCTTTTTTCGCTCTGACCGTAACTTAGGTACAAGCTGGCTCATTGGATTCCACACTCTCTCCTTTTTCTATTGTGGATCACGGATTTTTTTATATTTTAAACGTATATACTATACTATATCGTATACTATATCCTCTTGAAAATGAGAGTTGAGAACGCGAAATGGACATTCACAGTGACTTTTATCTCCACGACAATACATCGACAAAGCTCTTTAGCATGAGCTAACATGATAGCATCTGTCTCAAATGCAGATAGAAACAAAATAAATAAATCCCTGACTGGAAGGATAGACAGAAGATCAACAATACTATTAAACCATGTACATGTAACTACACGGTTAATAATTCTCAGCCTGGCAAAGCTTAACAATGCTGTTGCTAACGACGCTAAGGCTAACTTAGCAACCGGACTAAGGCTGAAACGACGCGTCGACGTAGTCGACGTCATCGGTTACGTAAATACGTCGACGCCGTTTTTGTGCGTCGACGCGTCGCATATTTACGTCACACTACCGTCATGGCGAAGCGCAAAGCAGACGATCAAAGAAGACGATGCGAGCGGTGCGAGCGAGGGGGGAAAAGCATGCCAAAAGTGGTCAAAAGTGTGGGAGTATTTCAATAAACGGCCTAATAATGTTGTTGTATGCACACTGTGTCGAGCGTAAATGGCCTATCATAGCAGCACAACGGCTATGAACGAACATTTGAAAAGAAAACCATCAACTAGTCAATCGTCCGCGCGAGCATACGTTGTCATCATTACACAAAAACATGAATGTGTCATTTGTATCTGCTAGGGGTGTAACGGTATGTGTTTTGTATTGAACCGTTTCGGTACGGGGCTTTCGGTTCGGTACGGGGGTGTACCGAACGAGTTTCTAAGCTAAAGCTAAAGTCTTAACAAGCTGCTTTGCTCCGTCTGCCTCTGTCTCAGCACGCAGCATTGTCCCACCCACACAACCATCTGATTGGTACACACGCAGCATTGTCCCACCCACACAACCATCTGATTGGTACACACAAAGCATTGTCAGCCAATCAGCAGTGCGTATTCAGAGCGCATGTAGTCAGCGCTTCAGCGTGGAGCAGATAGGTGTTTAGCAGGTGAACATCAGGCAGCGGACTCTCCCCAAATGATAATAAACACCTCCCAGTCAACTACTAGTAACATCACTATGAGTCCGTTGACCTTCTAGAAACTTAAACTGCAGCTCAGCTCACTCGCAGATCTGGCTTGAGGTGAAGGCTAATTACCTCTCAGTTCCAGCCACATCGACCCCTTCTGAGCGCCTATTTTCAGCTGCTGGGAATATTGTAAACAAGAAAAGAACCAAAGCATGTAGACATGCTAACCTTTCTTCATTACAACTGTTAGTCACTCACTGGAATGAGTAGAATTGGTTATTGTGTACTGTGTTGGACTGGATGTTTATTTTGCACATTTTAAAAGCAATACTTAATGTTTACAGTACTCCAGAATATTTAGATTGGCACTTTTTTGTATTGGATGTTCATCTTTATTTTTGCACATTTTAGCAAATAAGCAATACTTTCACTTTTGTTGAAATGTTTACACTGTTGTTACAGAATATTTCGTTTTGCACTTTTTTGTATTGGATGTTTATCTTTATTTTTGAACATTTTAAAGCAAAATAAGCAATACTTTTACTTTTGAAATGCTTATACTATTGCAGAATATTAAGATTTGCACTGGATGTTGACTTTTATATTTGCATATTAAAAAGCAAATAAGCTACTTTTAATTTTGTTAAATGTTAAAAGTTTTAAATGTTTACATTGTTACAGAATATTTAGTCATGTTGTTGTCAATGTTGACTGAGTGGCCATACTTCTTTTTTTTTGTAAATAAAAGCCATGCCTTTTGAAAAAACGGGCCTACATTTATTTTTTCATCTTCATTTTGAATAAAAAAATAATCGGTAAAAAGGAAAAATAATCTATAGATTAATCGAAAAAAATATCTATAAATTAACCGATTAATCGAAAGAAAAAAATAATCTATAGATTAATCGATCGAAAAATAATCGTTAGCTGCAGCCTTAAACCGGACCTCACAGAGCTATGATAAAAACATTAGCGCTCCACCTACGCCAGCCAGCCCTCATCTGCTCATCAACACCCGTGCTCACCTGCGTTCCAGCGATCGACGGCGCGACGAAGGACTTCACCCCAACACAGATGTGGTTGGCGGCTAGCATCGGCTGGCGCGTCTGCTATACAAGTAAGTCCTTCTTGTTGTGTTGCTACAGCCAGCCGCTAATACACCGATCCCACCTACAACTTTCTTCTTTCCAATCTCCATTGTTCATTAAACAAATTGCAAAAGATTCACCAACACAGATGTCCAGAATACTGTGGAATTATGAAATGAAAACAGAGCTTTTTTGTATTGTATTCAATGGGGAAGCCATATCTCTGTTCCCCTGGCTACGTCACGCGCATACGTCATCCTCCAAAGGCTTTTTCAACCGGAAGTTTAGCGGGAAATTCAAAATTGCACTTTATAAGTTAACCCGGCCGTATTGGCATGTGTTGCAATGTTGAGATTTCATCATTGATATATAAACTATCAGAGTGCGTGGTCGGTAGTAGTGGGTTTCAGTAGGCCTTTAAGCCACATACAGATGGTTGTTGGAGCTGGAACTTATCGATGTTGCTTTGAAACTGATCATATAATATACATATAAATATATATAATATAATATTTTCTGCTAAAACGCCTTTTAATTTGTACCATTGCGTATTTTGTTTTGGTGGACATTTTGGTGCTTTTGTGGAAGGAAAAACTAGAAGCCGATCAATGACAGCTCTGCGGTCCATTTTTTGGAGGTACAAGTCAAGGTTCACAAGTGGGATAAATAAACCGACATCACTTAAGCTGGTGCCATGAAACTGTGGCATAATGAAGCATTAAAAGTTTTTTTTTCTACATTAAAAATACTTCCTTAAATCTACATAACATATATTGGTGGTGAGTTTGGTCAAAATTTTACATAATTATGTTTCACAGACCATCTTCATGCTGCTTTTTGAACGTCTCTTCAGGATGCGCTGTTTTGTGGGCGGTCTTATTTACTTGCCTCCACTTAAACTGGCTCTTCTCCCCATTATCCATGTTGTAGTTTGTAGCGCTTCCATGGCGATTCTACTGACAGATATAGGTTTGAACTATATGCTAACTTGTATTATAAATGGCAACAGCGGCGGATGCATGTGCATTAATAAAGTATTTCTGATTCTGATTCTAATGTACAAGCCAGTCTGCCCCACTACAAAGGGATAGCGAAAAAGAAGAAGCTTATTGACTATAATGTGGACCACAATGGCGTACTTTTGCAAATCACTTTAGGTAAATCTTTACCATATACGGTCATATCCGCTGATGTCTCAATTGGGAAATGTCACTAAAAAGGCTAATTCCAATTCGCTCGATTGAAAGAAGCATGAAGAAAGGCAAGATTGTTTCATAAATATTCCCTCCATGGTTTGATTTCAAATTTTCGAGAGTTGCGCAGATCCCAAATACACAAAAACAGGTACAAATAGGTACTAATAGGTACCTGTACCTGTTTTTGCAAATAGGTTTGGTTAGGGTTAGAGGTAGGTCCACAGTAGCGGTTGTAGTTTCTATGCAATAAAAAAAGTGCCCTACAGTCGTGACTTGAGCCACGTTGTTTGAAACTAAATATCCAAAAGTGAGCATTAACAACACGTTATCCTACATAATCCTCTCACAGTTGCCTAATGAATACACTAACAGTTCTGATGATAAGCAAGGAATGTCAAGTAGTTTTGTGGTATACTACAGAAGGCTAATGCCATCGTAGCGCGGTCCTAGAGGCAGTTGAGACACATGGCGAGGACAACTCCTATGGACTGCAATCCCCAGCCTCCCTCAGGGTGAGGACTGACCTCAAATATAATCTAACTCACTGCGCCGGCAGGGTTGCCCATTTAAGACGCTTGTTTACAGTTTCCTTGACAACATGTTACAATGAAAATAATCCCCTTTAATCCAGCTGTGATGAAGGATCATGTTTGGTGATTTTTTACAGACAGAGCCATTGAATAGAGAACACTTAAAAGCCAAAAAAGGAGTTGTTGGCATTTGAAAAGCTCTGTCACATAAAAAACCCCCGGAGCACGAGATCAAGACTTTCATCTATCTAAAAGGTCGCAAACACATGCTCGACCGTTCATGCTCACTCTTGAATGCTGGCACGCAGCCTAACTGCTGATCAGAAACATTTCAGACGCAGTTGTCTACTATGTTAACTACAGAGACTGTGCAGTGGCCTGGCTAGCTCATAAAGATGTGGAACTAAATAATGAAAGTAGTCTTCAAAGAAAAACATGGCTGCAAGTACACAAGGGCTGCAAACAACAACTGTTTTGAGAGTCGTCTAGTCAGAGATTATTTTAACAATTAGTCGACCAATCGGGTCATCCATCCATCCATCCATTTTCTACCGCTTGTCCCTTTTTGGGTCGCGGGGGGTGCTGGAGCCTATCGTGGCTTTAATTTAGCCATATGCTTTTAAATGTATTGTGAGATATGTTTGGCATGTGCTAACTAACAACAATACCTATTTCAATTGGTTAAGACAAAGTTTGGCTGGAAGACTTTGGCTAAATGATAGTTAAATCTATTTTTTACACAATTTGTCTTAAACTTGATAGTTAGCTAGCAAAGTAACAAGCTAACTATCTTACAGAGTTGAGATCACATCCTCCAGATGTCCGACATCATGCCTCGGCTTTAAATGCACTGCATAAAAAACGAGGTCCACTTTGCAAAAAGAGCAAAGTATTAATGCCTTTAACGAGATAAAGATGAAATGTGACCCCGAAAGGGACAAGCGGTAGAAAATGGATGGATGTTCTCACACGTTACATGTCTCTCTACCTGCGATGTTGCGTGAGTGGCCGCGATGACCCGTTTCCGTCCGGAAAAACATGAGTGATAACTTCACCGACTATTGTTGACGACAAATTTTATTGTCGATATTTTGCGACAATGTCAACGAATAGTTAGACCACTGAAGTACACATCATTGTTGTTTGAGGTTAACCTGTTGCAACAAGTCCAGTTTACTCCTTAAAAGTGCCTTGCTTGTGCCGTGTTTTATCAAGTATATCTCCTTCGAATGTGTGCCTGGGAATAATATCAGCCGAAATTCCGTCTCAGATTCTCCCATGAAAATGCATCGCAGTGTAATCTGAGAAATTACGGATCTATTCTTAGTAACTGCTTTGTGACAACATCAAAGGCGTTGCTTGTCTGAAGCAAGAGTTTGTATGCGCGGCCTCACCCAGCCGCTTTTTAACAACTTTCTTGTCATCACTGACGTGTACTCAGCAATTGTTCTTCCACTGAAGGACCATTTTAAATTGCTTTGCACACACAACAGGGGAGCGTATATAAAAGGGTGGTGACTAGTTGGGACATTGAAGAGTGAGTGAGTGAGTGAGTGAGTGAGTGAGTGAGTGTGTGTGTGTGTGTGTGTGTGTGTGTGTGTGTGTGTGTGTGTGTGTGTGTGTGTGTGTGTGTGTGTGTGTGTGTGTGTGTGTGTGTGTGTGTGACCATACGAGTGAGTCACAAGAACTGTCTGTCAGGTTGCGTAACACAATCATGAGTCACAGACCCGGATGGGTGGCACATGCAACGTGTGAGCACTAAAGAGGTAGTAACTAAATTAGAGGCAAAGTACGATTTACATGTTGTGTGTTTGGGAGGCTATACACACACGTGTGCACACAAACACAAACGCACGCACGCATGCAGCCTACTGTGCAGGAGGGAAGAGATGTTCGCATACTGGGACCAAGAGATGAGGAATTCAACCTTGAAGGCCTGGAAACAGCAAAGGGCAACAATTTAAGGAACACTTCACCCCACAAAACCAGTTCTGGGCTGTTCATGGGTGTTTTCCCTCCCAATCCTGTGGTCAAATAGCGTTGAAGAGAACAAACTGCTGAACGGTATTAACGTGCTGTCAAAATCACAGCAAAAACAGGTTGCACTATAGCTATTAACTGTGAGAGCACTTCATCCAATCAAGGCTAGAAACGTAATGTGAAAAGAGGAAAAGCATTATTTAATTTTTGAGTATTGTTATCACTGTGATAAATATACACTGTTTGAAGACAAGAGATTAATAGTTTTACACAAAGCTAACCAATGAGAGAGTGAAGTAGGGAAAGTAACGTGTTTTTATGGCAAAACACAAGATCATTTCCCCCCACTTCAAATAACCAATGCCTAAAACAGCATCCGCCACTCGCTCCCACAGCCTCCAGGGGCAGTGAGGAATTTATCTGTGTACATTTCTGACCTCCTAACATAAATCTGCCTCAATCCCCCCATGACTCTCATGTCTAATCAAAGAGGAGCTACCATGCAGAAAACTTCCTTTTAAAATAAATGACAATATCATCATTATAGACGAACAACTTCAGAACTCATTCCTCCAACTTTCCTTCAGTGAGAAGTTCAACGACAGATGATTTTTACGCTTACAAGGGCTGTTGTAAACAAACGGTTAAAGACCAAATAAACATACTGTAAAGGGGTCTCGCTCTTTCCTGCAGGCACCTCAACAACTCTAGCAGGGAAAGTAGTTTAGTCCTGATAGAAAAAAAAGATGACAGCACAACTACAACAGGTGCGACGGTTAAAAAGACTGACAGGCGAAAGTAATACATTTGTGTTTATATCTCATAGCCTTTAGTCAATGGCATCTATCATAAACAGTACAGGGTGAGAAGGAAAATAAATGGTACTCTATTACTTCTCAAGGCATTAAAATCAATCCCAGCTGGACTGTTCCTACAAAACCTTTTTCGGAGAAGATATTTGCCGTTTCAGTCATTTATCCCCACAAAATCTGTGTTTTTGTGAAACAGCCGCCAGAATGGGAAGGTCTGAAAACTCCGGCATTGTTGTTTCCATAGGGCAAAGGAAGCCGTCCGAGTACCCGAGAATAATGCCTCCCTGCCGCTGTGTCGCCGCCCCGAACACTCAAGAGCTGTCAACAACAAAGCTGTGATTGTAATGTACAGTAGTTACTACTATTATCACTATGGCAACAAAACCTTATCATCTATCAACTAGACATGCAGTACAGACACATAATAAATAATAAACACGTCACATTATTTTAAATACAAGGTCAGGCTCGGACCACCAGAAGAACGAGTGCTTGTTTGTTTTCTTTACTCTTGTACACTACTTGATTGATTGATTGATTGACAAGTTTATTGAAATCTTAAATAATTGAATCCATGTAATGCTTTAAAAAGGCAAATGGATGGCACAAAAAGCCAAAAGGCTTGTTTCCATTGTGATCCATTACTACTGCTAAAACCAGTGTTTTACCATTATATACTGTACTAGTGACCTTTAATACGGTAACTTTTGTTAAAAGTGTGGAATGAGAACGAGGTGATGTTGGTGAAATTTTTTGTGTATAGTGTAAACAATGATAGCCATTTCTTTACTTTCTTTTTTGGCCAAATTCACTTTTATAAATAGAGCACATACAGTATCAAACAATTAAAGACTACATACTTGAGTCTACATAACATAACCCAGCATCCTCTTCTTTATTTTCCCATATGTGTGCACCTCCTTCTGACACTTTTTCTTCATTCTGTCTCCTCAGCGGCTGTCGTGTGTTTAAGTAAACAAAGTAATTCCACCTTGTCGTCAGTCCAAATTAAAGAGTCGCATTTGTTGCGTGCATGTGCCATCACTTTTTTTAATTTTTATGTATGAGCAGAGAATAGGACTTAATGCGCGTGCACGGTTTCTTCTTCTATAGTTTTGGTGGTTCCGATGGCTTTGTTTGCTTCCAGCGCCACTTACTGTATGGCAGGGCATTGTATTACATCATTCTCACCCAGAAAATGTTTCCGCCTGGATGTGACTCAATATTGATAGGACTATTTGACTGTGGGACGCATTTATTATTTCAACCCAAAACAAAAACGAAACAAACGTTTCTGTGGGGATACATCCCTCAGAAGACATTTTGCCTCTCTTCTTAGCAGACTTCTTCAATTCATGCTCATTACTAGACAGGACAGCTGTAATCTAAAGGCATGTCCCCAGAGAAACGTTTGTGTTTCGTTTTTGGGTTAAAAAAATACATTAATCCCCTTCTCCCTGCCAGGGGCGGGGACAGACCGGGACGTCATCATTCTCGGGTACTCTGGCAGCTTCCTTCGCCCCATGGTAACGACAATGCCGGAGTTTTCAGACCTTTCCACTCTGGAGACAAAAAAGCAGTTTGCGTGGGAATAAAATGCTGAAACGGTACATATCTTCCCCGTTTCCACTGAAAAACAGTTCTGTGGGGACAGGCCCTATGATGATGGTGCAGCACCCAAAGTAATTATCCTCTGTTGTGGTGCAAAACAACAGTCAATTTGATTAAGTGATATAACAACTGTCGTTTTGCACCACAAGAGTGAAGCAATTCTTGCTGAGACATGTCTCACTACCTTAGAGGATAAATACTTTAGATCCTGCCTCATCCCCTCAGACTAGAGATGTCCCATCGAGTCATTAGCATGAACGGATGAAGGAAGCATTCTCGGATGAGAAGCACAACTTCTTGTAAGGCAACCTGAAATGTCCTGTTGGGGTTGATTAAATGAGAATACAAATACAAATACCCGGATGACTGAGGATATTCACAAACATTTCTACAAATGCTAAATTGCATGGTCATAGATGACTGCAAGGTTCTACCAAACAACAAATTCTCAATCGATATAGGAAAATATTGATACTTGCAATATTACTCAGTGTAAATTATTGGCAAAAATATCTATTTTTAAGAGCCCTGTATACATACGCACAAAGTTCCTTGGAAAATCAGTTAGGCACTACCTACACAAGATATTAAAAACACGTGCTCATTGATGGAGGTAAACAAAAAAAACGTTGAGGAGGTCACAACAATAATGAAGAGGCCCTATTCATGAGAAACATTTTCATGGACTTCAAGCGGGTAAAGCACATCCAATTCCATTGAGCTGCTCCAGTCCATGGCTGTTTGCAGAGCACAAGCTGGGCCCCACTGTCACACTGCCATGCAGACTGGGGTGCACACGAGCAAACGTGAACAGAGCCATTGTTGTTAGTAGCATTAGTAACATCTGTGCTCGTCTTGCGCGGGCAGTCCAAACATGTGGTGGTCGGTTACAAGTTTCATCATGCGAGGATACAGAGCACAGACGCAGACATTGTGCTTGGAAGACGTTGGGTTTCAAGCCTTATGAACTAGGAGGTTCTTGATGGTTTTGTTCCATACTATTAACACATTTCATAGACGAGTACTACAACACACACACTCAAACAGATACATTAGCTTGCTGGTTGTGCTACGTTAAGGGCTGGATGACAAACTGATATCAATATATATTGTAATAGATAAGTAATTGCTATTAATAAAAGATGCATGTGATAAAACTTTAAATTTTTTCTTCTTCTTCTTCCTCAGAAGAAAACAAAATTTGCGAAGCAAGGTTGGTTGCATGAACAAAGGTACTAGCTCTTGGTAACTGGGCAACGCAGGAAGTGATCACTGATAAGTGGGAGTGAGACACCAATATCCAATCAGGCAACAGTATCAACTATCAAGTTTGGTTTCGCCATCTTGTTGATTATTAAATGAGAAGAACAAGTGAAAATGAGTGATGGAAGAACAAATAAAATGTCCATAAAACAGGAAAATTCACCTTGACAGCGTGGCAGTTTTTTTTATTAAAAAAAAAAAGCCCTGTACACAGCTAAATCTCCCTGGCAGTTCTTCTTACGTTTGTCTATGTTTACAACTTGCACTATTGTTAAACTTTATTAAGCATTTATTACATATTCCTTATTTTTGCGCCTTCATTTTAAAAGGTTATTGTTAAGTGTTCAATGTAGGGCTGGGTGATATATCGAATATACTCGATATATCGCAGGTTTGTCTCTGTGCGATGTAGAAAATGACTATCGTGAGTATTCGCGTATACGTTCTCACGCAGTTGCTTTTACTGCGGGCATCACACTACAGGCGTTTCTCACTCTTTCTTCCCACAGAGAGATAAAACAAGCGGCCCTTCTTACATACGTCACATACTGTCGCGCGTGCAACGTCATACGCACTCGCGGAGCAGAGAGGTAGCGGCATGGGTAACGTTAGCTGTGGTGCAAGCGGAGCCGTGTGAGTGATAATACGAGAGAAAAAAGGTACAAATCTGGTAACAAATGAAGGAAGAAAAATTAATTCCCAAGAAAAACAGCACGGGGTCCATTGCCTGGCGGTGGTTTGGCTTCAAGCGGCAAGATGTTGAACAGACAACCGTAATATGTCAAGTATGCGGCAAAAGCGTTACTACAAAAAGTAGCAGCACTACTAATTTGTAGCATCATTTGAAAAGTCATCCGCTAGAGAATGAAGAGTACTTGAAACTCCGGATGTCAACATCCCCGGTCGGTGCCACACCCAACAAAATGCTGAGGCAACCAGCATTTACTTAATTGAGCCTGGCGTCTTCCATTTCCACATAAACACAGTATGAAAAAAATTGTCAAAATCAGGAGATAACGTCCGCAGTAACCTACCACATAGCGAAGGACATACACTATTTGATTTCCTATTATGCAGCTCATCTTTATTTTACAGTTTTTTAAATATCTTGTGTGACATCATGCACAAAAGTGCACTTTATTTGTTTGAAATTATTGTAGTGGCGTTCTGCACTTTAATTTAGTGTTTTTTTTATAAGTAATTTTAGTGACATCATGCACAAAAGTGCACTAATAGCTTGTTTTAAAATGTCTCTGACAATCTTGCACTTTCTGTTTTGGAAATGACATGAATGTTTGTGCCACTGCTTAATAACTGTTTAATAAATACAATTTTGGTAAATTGACTTAGTTGTGATTTTCTTCTCTGCATGAAAGTTTAAAATGAGCATATATTATTGCAGTATGAACAATAATGTTTTAATGTAGACACATAGAATCATCATACTTCTTTCTGTCTTGCCTCTTGTCTCTCACCTTTTTCCCACCTTTTTAAGGAGCGCCCTAAGTGGCTGATCCGTTGGCGGTCCCGTCTTGTCTCCCTGTAACGTATGTCTGCTCTTAGCGGAATTGTGCCGAAAATGTAATTTCAGTTCTTATGTGTCTTGTACATGTTAAGAATAGACAAATAAAGCTGCTCTGCTCTGCTCATACTGACTGGTGTGATTATATGCATCAAGTGTTAGTTCAAGGCTAAGGCAAAAAATATCGAGATATATATCGTGTATTGTGACATTGCCTAAAAATATCAAGATATTAATAAAAGGCCATATCGCCCAACCCTTGTTCAATGTGATTTTCAAATATGTTTCCCATAACTGTGTTGACATTTCCTTTCCTTTCTTCCTTGATAGCTGAGACCAGGGTTTCCCCTAGATTGCAAAGGTACCTGTATCGATGGGGGCGTTGTCAGTGGCGTGTTCAAGGGCATGTTCAATATGACGTCATTGCATTATTTGCTGTAATGCATATCTTTTCTTTAAAAAGGCAAAACAAGAATATATGCATTTATAACAAATCTGTTATTATTATAGTATTAACAAATATTTTTCTGACATAATGTTGTGCTCTATTTTCAATTGTTGCTGCTTATTGTACTTTTTCTAGCGATATCTGAAATCCTTTTAATCCCTCTTTCTTTATTAAAAACGACTAGCAACATATCGAGCATATATTTCTGATGTTATTGTAGACTGTACCCGTGTTTAGAGACTATTTACTTCTGTCGCTCCAAGTCCGCAACAAAAAGCGAGTTGCAGAGAGCTTGACGGCACACTCAGTGGCCTAGTGGTTAGAGTGTCCGCCCTGAGATCGGTAGGTTGTGAGTTCAAACCCCGGCCGAGTCATACCAAAGACTATAAAAATGGGACCCATTACCTCCCTCAAGGGTTGGAATTGGGGATTAAATCACCAAAAATGATTCCCGGGCGGGGCACCGCTGCTGCCCACTGCTCCCCTCACCTCCCAGAGGGTGAACAAGGGGATGGGTTAAATGCACAAGACAAATTTCACCACACCTAGTGTGTGTGTGACAATCATTGGTACTTTAACTTTAACTTAACTTTAACACTTGCTTCATGCTGCTGCGAGCCTTGCTTTTCTTTAAAGCTGTCATCTTAAATTTTGAAGATCGCTGTTCGTCGGTATATCTCTAATACATAAAAAGTACGTCCACGGCGCTGATGTGTTGCCTTCGCTCCAAACAACCCATGCGTATGGCTTACACAACATTCGGTTTCTGCAGTGTTGTTCTGGTGATCAAAGTCTTTTTTGGGCGGCCAAAATTTCAGTGCATCACTAGTTAATAGTGCGCAAATAATAAACTATATATATCCAGTCATATTGTACATACCTGCTGGTTTTAAAGTGGATGTTAGTGTGTTATGATGCTCATTTTTCCCATGGTCTGTGAACGAACCATGGCGGCGGAGAATGAGGAAGTGTTGTGTGTCTAGGAGCGAAGCGTGCACGGGAGCAAATACGTGTTGGAATTGGGTCCATTGGTCGCATAAAATTTGCAATAAAAGCTAAAAAGTAATTTGTGTGTCTTCTTCTGGACGATACAATACATTATATCACTTTAATTTGTTTTCACATAAAGTCGTGGCGGCTAATATGCTACTGTGGTGCACCGCCAAAAATCAAATACATTAAGAAGAAACCCTAGAGGGGATTATAATCAGAGAAAGGTTATATTTTAAATAAAAACATTTATATTTAATGTATTTTTCTACTGCTCCTTAATTCTGATAGGTCATTAAAAAAAATCAATTATCGATGTCTCCCGATATAAAACACTTATACCGTGATACTGTTTTTAGCCATATCGCCCAGCCCTAGTTAGACACAAAGTCCATCCCATCCATTTTCTACCGCTTGCCCCTTTCGGGGTCACAGTATTAATGTTAATTTTGTGTCAATGTTTAGAGGTATACAACTGCACAATCATCTTTGTTTTTTTTTGCCAGACAACATACATGCACAAAAGCAACGAATAGTCGACAATTTTGACAAAAATTGTTAACAAAATGTGTCGGTGACGTCATTGCTCCTATTTTTCCAGACGGAAACAAACATGATCTAGCCAGAGTGACCGGTGAAGAAGAAAAAGGGCTCCGGCCACTGGCAACAAAACTCGGTTAAAAACAACGAAAGCATGGAAACATTTAACCCTAAACACGTCAAAGAAAGGAATAACTTGCTCAATTATGGCAGAACATCTGATGCGGGAGCATTTTAATGCAATATAAGTAATGGTCTCAGAAAAGGAGTTCTCTTTTTGTTATTGTTTCATTTATTTAATTCTAGTATTTAATCTTTTTTGTGCATTTTAAATTCCTTCATGTGTTCTGTGTACAGTGTGAGTGACCTCATAATTAAATTATGTATATTTTAGGCAGAAGTTCTGACTTACTCTATACAACTTGGGTTACACCAATTACTGTGTAGGAAGTGAACTCGTCCATAACCCGAGGCCACTTGTATTCACCTGTCAGTCTAACAAAAACAAAATAAATAAATAAAAAAGTGGGCGTCTTTGTGTCTTTCTTGTCATCTCCGGGTTGAGGTTGACTTTTAAAGTTGACCACTTTATGGCAACAATCTTCTACTATACAAATGTGAGGCATGATTTATAATCTACAATGAAATTTCACCAGCTCAGAGGTGATACAGCAGCAGTAGCAGCTCAGTATGTCAATATTGTAGCTGCATAAGCTGTGAACACCGTGCCGCTAAAAGTAGTTTGTCAGCGTTAGAGCTTATATTAACAATATTGCTAATACTTGGTTAATATTCAGGTAACGAGATGTAAATGAATAATTGTTAGGATGTTTTTTAGAGGGATTTATGGGTGCAATGGCGTACACCCATTAGCTGCATTGTTAGCCGCCTCGTATTTGACGTATTTATAAAATAGAATGCATAAAAAAGAAAAACGTGTTATTGTCTTATAAAGGGATTGTGAATGATAGGCAAAATTCCAAAGTAAGTGCATGTTCCTCTTTAAAAAATGTGAGTGTCAAAACTAACACTAATCAGCAAATTAATTGCAAAAACTTCCCATGGCTTTAATTGCTCTCCTTGAAAATGTAAATTGAAATCCAGAAGTCAATCAACAGTTGCACCATATTCTAAATTATTGACATGCACCTGTACTGTATTTAGAGGAACTTCTAAAGTCTTTTATAAATCCAATGATTGCACTGTTTAAACAAGGTAAGTTTTTATTTGCAGGACCATAAAGTCAAGAGGGCAAAAATACTTACGAGGAAAAGTTGGACAGCATTCGGATACCATATTTTAGCTGTGTGTCAACGGGCGCTAGCAGGAGCCAAAATAATTGAATCCTCACGCAGGAAAAAGAATTATAGGGCAAGAAGCAAAAAATATGCTTCTTATTAAAGCAGGGGGAAATAGGGATGTTGTTTAATTTTGACACCGGCTCAAATAACTGGAGGGCAAATCCTTTAATAACAACTGTTTTTTAGCTAACATTATACCGCAGAAGAGTGACATCACTAGTTTGATTCATGGCTGCGAATGATGTTCAAAAAACAAAACATGCAGAGAAAAAGATGTATCATTCTAATGGGAGATGCCACACATTCCTGATGAGGATTGAGTGTGAGGATGAGTGAACAAGCTAGTTGGCACTCTGTCCTCCTGTATCACTCGAGAGGAACTTTAGGAATTTCCTTTGTTGATTATACGCCACCTCCCCACACCCCCGCCGCCCAGCTCCATTCCTTTCACCACGGAGGAGGGAAGGGAGGGAGGAACTTTCCCACAGCACATGTACAGGCCTTTACTGTGAGGGATGGGGTGGTTAGAAGAGCCCCGGATAAACAAGAGAGGAGGAGCGAGAGAGGGGTCTTGTGTTGGGTAACGACATGCACAAACACATTTAGATGCAACACATTTAAAGCTTACTAATGCAAGCTGAGGCATGAGTGCTAGGCATAAAACGAGATAGACACACAGACACACAGACACACAGACACACAGACACACACACACACACACACACACACACACACACACACACACACACACACACACACACACACACACACACACACACACACACACACACACACACACACACACACACACACACACACACACACACAAAAGCATGCAAGGTGACAACTTACGCATTGCAGTATGGTCTCTTTTCAAAACCTCTGTAATTCGTCATGTTTAGAGTCATTTTGCAGACCTCGCAGGTGAAGCATCCTTTATGCCAGTACTGTTGGGAGCAGAGAGGGGGGAGACAAAAAAATGTCAACATAAATGAAGCAGGAGACATTTCCAAACAGAGTCACACATGGAGCGCAGCAAAACAAAAGCTAATTGTAGAGTGAAGTTTCACTTGGCCAGATACAGACAAAGTAGATGTGGAAACAGGCGCTTGCAGTAGACATTTTGCAAGCAAATTGCATGGTGGCTGTTTATAGCTCTGTAGGGCAGGGCTGACTGCCTGTGTTGCACTAAAAAGAGAATGTAACATATTTGTCCTTCTATACTTTCAAAGAGACCTCTACAGATTTGTAGGATTGTAAAGACGTATCCCACTTCGACATGCTGGGTCAATGCAGGCGTTAATTAAAATCTTAATTTGTCCTGACAATTTCAGGTCAAAATATCAGCTGTCTTAAGGAACGTACACATGACAAGAAAAATTTAAGCTTTATTGTCAAGTCAAGTCAAGTCAACTTTATTTATATAGCACATTTTCAACAACTTTTTAGATTGCACCAAAGTGCTTTACAGGTTAAAAAAGCATGGAGCAAACAAAAAAAAAAAAAAAAACAAAAAAAAAAACAACAACAAAAAAAAAAAAAACAACTAAGCAAAACAAAAAAAAAAAAAAAAGATTCCGATACATGAACCATTTAGGGCAGGGGTGTCTAAAGTGTTGTCATGCAGCTAAAATTTTGCTATATGCAGGTCTCGGTGGGAAAAGTCTGCGCACCCCCCATGTGTAGCTTAGCCACCAATGTTAATTATCCCCATTAGCCAGCGCTTCCCCACTCAGGTGAGGACAAGGAAACTCTCATCTCCGTCAAGACTTGAATCGATTGCCCTAACATTGCCATTACTGGACGATGAACACAGGAACCAGGGAGCAGATGAGCGACAATCGATTCTGACTGATGCATGCAGGCCGGAATTACCTATTCAACTATGAATAAATGTAAAATATCACCTGGCTGAAATATGTGAAAAGAAAAAAGCCTGTTTTGGAGGGATAGGGATGTAACAATAAAATGTATTCTTAAAAGGTTAGTATTCCATCTATCCATCTATTTTCTACTGCTTGTCCCTTTTGGGGTCGCGGGGGTGCTGGAGCCTATCTCAGCTGCATTCGGGCAGAAGGCGGGGTACAACCTGGACAAGTCGCCACCTCATCGCAGGGCCAACACAGATAGACAACATTCACACTAGGGCCAATTTAGTGTTGCCCATCAACCTATCCCCAGGTGCATGTCTTTGGAGGTGGGAGGAAGCCGGAGTACCCGGAGGGAACCCACGCAGTCACGGGGAGAACATGCAAACTCCACACAGAAAGATCCCGGGCCCGGGATTGAACTCAGGACTACTCAGGACCTCCGTATTGTGAGGCACATGCACTAACCCCTGTGCCTATTCCCATTTTAAATGAAAATTATCGATTAATTCACGTACTGACTATCACCATTTCTCTAGCTTAAACGCTAAAATATAAACAAACTAAAAGGATTACGAGACAGAGGTGTTTTTATGGTGCGTTCAAGGACTGCTGAACAGCTTAGGATGCCCACCAGAAATAATATATAATATTAATATATTGTATTTGTTACACACTTAATTCAAATTCATCTTAAAATGCTACAGTACAAACACATATTCAATTTCAAACCAATAAAAACTTCAGCATTAAAACAGATAAAATACTAAGACTAAAATACTATCAATGAAGCATAAGAAAAATGTTAAATGGTTTCTATTTATTTTAATTGGTCATAAGATATCAGCTTTTCAAGTACTTTTTCAGCACATTCAACAACACCGCGATAACAATAACCGTGACATGAAATGTTCATATCGTTACAGGGTATAATCCAAAACTACTTTTCTGACACCACCATGTGACATAATCTCTACAGGCCCTTCCAACACCCAAGCCGACCTCTCTCCTCTCCCTTCTTCCTCTGGCACTGGGCCTGTCTTAGGGTTGAGCAAGGCATTGAGAAGGACTGGAAGAAATGGGAAGACAGGGGAGGAAATGCGGAGAAAAAAAGAGCAAGAAAAGGGAGGGGTGGCCAAGGCGGAGAGAAAAGACCAACGCTATCATCAATGGAAGGAAGGAAGGGTGGAGGAAGAGTGCAAAGACAGGGCGAGGGTAGAGAAGGAATGGCAGGAAATGTCCTTAACTTGGCCTCTTTATTGTTATCTTTCATTGCTCACAAAAAAGCAAGAAAAGGACTTGTGTGGTCAACACGAATATGGGAGGACATTGTCCAACATGGCGCAGTAAAGCAGAACCTGCTACTTCCGTTTTGTGCAGCCATTAAGTTTGACAAACTAGTCCGCTGCACAGCTGGCAATAAACCAAGTTGCCATCATGTGCACAAAGCTGACAAGTGGACACAATCACAGCTAAACACACACGGTATTTTCACTTTGTTACCGAATCAAGTGCCAATCTGGCTTCAGGCTGGTTTCAATAAGAAGGGCTTCTTTCTCTATGTGTGGATGCAGAGGACCACCTAGAGTGTTGACAGCAGGCCAAGTGCATGTGTTGCTTCATTGTTGTGGAGGGCAAATCCCTTGTGGATCTGCAGCTTCCTTTCCTGTGCTTCCTGTGGCGCTTGCTGCCACGTCTGCAGCCGCACCGTTTTCTACAGCTCCATAGAAAGTAGTGTGACTTTCTGCACAGCTACTGTTCAACTGTGACCTCTCAAAGGTCCATTTAAACCATTTAGTTGTCATACAAGTGTAAAAAAAACAAAGTCATGGATAGGTGGCTGCATGAAAGGCGCTAACTTTGGAACGTGCAACATGCCCAATATATCTCGCCTTCTTCCTGCTCAAAACACGTAATTCATGCCCTTACGTAGCTGATTGCCATTTGGCCAAGTTTAGCAGGGAATGTTAGCTATTATTGAACTGTCGTAACTGCATGACTGCAAAAATGAAACAGTCATGAGATAAATGGCAAGAGTTTTTGAGCAAAGGACAAAAAAAGTGTAAAAAAAAGTTAAGCACTTTTATTATTAAATCAATGCAAAATTCTAACGAAGTGCTTCTTAACTATTTTTTGGATCTCACCATGGTTGCTACTTTTTATTTGACACAGCGCTAGTATGCCTAATCAATAATCACTAAACTAAATTAAAAAGTGAGGCCATATTATTTCCGCGTCAATGTAACCACGAACGGAATCACAGAATTGGCCAGTAATTAGCAATCCTCTGTTAAACACAGAAAAGTACATAAATGACATAAATGGAAGTGAAATTATGTCATAGTGAGGAGAAGGAACATTTGTTTGTTTCCCCTCGACTGCCAAGTTACCTGCGTGGTGGAGGTGTGGTCAGGGCCATGGTTATGGGCGTGGTCACCATCGAATAAGTTGCATAATTTACTATGATATATTTCTTAAAAAAGGCTCTAAAAACGTATACCGAATTTTCCGCACTATAAGGCGCACCTAAAAACCTCAAATTTTCTCAAAAGCTGACAGTGCGCCTTATAATCTGGGGCACCTTATATATGGACCAATATTGAGCCACAACAGGTCTCGCAACTTTGGGATGCATAACGTAACCCCAGCTTCTACTGTAGCATCTATTCTATGCGCCTTATAATGCGGTGCGCCTTACTGTAAATATGAACAAAGTTTTAAAATAGGCCATTCATTGAAGGTGCGCCTTATAATCCGGTGCGCCTTATACTGCGGAAAATACGGTACATACATTTATAAACATGTCTGTTATTATTAATTCGTATTAACAAATATTTATTTTTATCATTTTGCCATATTTTCAATTATTGCTGCTTATTGTACTTTGCTGAGATTTTTTCAAGTGTCTAGATACTGTTAATGACATTTTTATTAAAAACAACTAGCAACAAATCTACAATCTTCTTCTGGTGTTATAGAATGCGAGCATGACGTCACACTTGTTATGCGCGGTTGTTCCGGTTGGACTTTTTCGCTCCTTAAAAGCTGCCACTGTCCTCTTAATATTTGGACATTTTGTGGAACTTTTTCCGCCAGTATATCGGGGATAGAGCTGGGCGATATGGAGGAAAAAGTACATCTCCATATATTTTTACTGAAACTCGATATTCGATATATATCTCGATATAATGTATGTAATGTATTGTAAAGAAAAGGGGTAGGATTAAATAAGCTCTGCTTCTTCCTACTCCTTTTCGAACATGTTGAAAAGAAACTGGAAATTGTGATGTATCATGTTGTATGCTTGCATGTTCGAAATAAACTCAAACTCAAACTCAAACTCAAACTCATATATTTTTGGGTGAAAGTATACATATAAAAATATTCGTTTTTGAGCGATATTCAGTGAAATTGAAGTGAATGACAACTGTACTGTAAACAGTCAGTGGCACTTTTATTAACTCAGTTAGTCAAGATGGGTATTGACAGCACAGAAAAGAAACTGTTTAAGTAGCACAGAATTACATAACATAAATAAAATAGAAAAATATTATTTCTATGTAAAATAAATAACATAGCTGTGCAAATAATACAAAATGTATCAAACTCAGATAAAAAAAATACATTTGCAGTCAAGCACTTTGTGATTTTCCTTTCGGGTTCGATGACCTGCCCAATCTTGCCTCTGATTGGCCTGTCCCTAACCAATCGTGACTAATCATAGTAAACAACCAACCAATCGTGGATGTTCTTATATGTGCAAGCACGTCTTGGAAGGAGGAAGAGGGGTTTAGTAGCCCATGGAGGGGGAGCGGGGGAGAACAAGGAACACAACAAATAAGCGTTGTTTGGTAATTTTAACGTGAAATAAATTATATCGATATTATGCTATTTTCTTAATTCATATCTTGTTTAAAAATATATCGATGTATCTTACAAACTCGATATATCGCCCAGCCCTAATCTGGGATATATTAAAATGAGATCCACATCATAGACATGCTGACAATGCATCCAGACAATGCCATGCGTTTTGTTTATATCCAGTTTTAGCAGCACTGTTTTCGGTACCTTTTTTGGTTCTTGGTACATCACTTGTCAATAGTGTGAATAGGCTATATATATCAATTCATACTGTAACAACCAGCTGGTGTTAATGTTTTATGTTTGTGTGGTTTGGATATGATGTTATTGTTTACCAAGTTTGTAATAACACCGTCTGTGCCTGAAAGGTGATTGGTGGAGAATGAGGAAGTGTTGTTGTGTGTCGGGGGAAGCGCCGACAAACGGAGACGAAAGTGAAGGTAAAACCAGTTGGAATTGTGCCGTTTGTTATCATAAGATTAGTAGTACAATTTAAAAGTAGCGTCAGACTGTGTGATTTCTTCTGGGGGCTACAATACATTATATTACTTGAATTCGTTTTCAAGTAAAAAAAAAAAAAAACATTTTCAAGGTGTGGCGGTAACTAAAATGCTGTGGCGGCGCGCCACACTCAATTACAGGGTTTCCCCTTAATGCTATCTACAAAATGTGCAAATATTAAGAGGACAGCGGCAGCTTTTAATGAGAGAAAGTCCAACTCGAGCAAATAAAAAAAAGTCATTAAAAGTCTGTAAAAAAAAAAAAAAAAAAAAAAGCAGTAACAATTGAAAATATGACAAAACGATTAAAAATATATATATCAATATTAATTAATAATAACAGATTTGTTTTAAATGTATAAATTTTTTTTAGCCTTTTTTAAGGAAAATCATATCATCATAACATTATGCTAATTACTTGATGATGTCACGATGACCACGCCCATAACCACGCCCCCACCACCACAGGTATCTTGGCAGTTTAGGGGAAACCCTGAAATATTTTATGGGGAAATCCTGGATACTGCTCATTCATCCTCGAAACACTAAAACGCCCCGTCAAGCCGTGCACCAACACATCACATTTGCTTGTGTTGTTGTGAATGACATCATTGATATAAGATCAACAGGACAGCAGACACAACTTGAATCTCTTTTAAAACAGCCAGACTTTTCCTCTTCACAATAACATCGCTATGCACAACATTCACTCTGACATGCGCCAACCAAATGAAGGTTTAAATAAAGTACCTTCCACAAGCATAATGTACTTAATGTAATTATTGATACATTTACAAAATGATGATGCTTTGACTTAAAATACTGGTCAAAATTGTCCAAAGATGTATTGCACCAATAAAGGTGAGGAGTTTTGTATTTAATTAACAAACATTTGTGGGTGTAGATCAGGAGATGTTGCATGAGTTTGTTAAGCCCTTTGAGACACTTGTGATTAGGGATGTATAAATAAAGCTTGATTGATTGATTGATATAGAATTTTATTCATGACACGAAAAGCACAAACTATGGTGGTAAAATAAGTGTTAAAGGTAAAAAAAATTAAAAACATTTAAGGAAAAACTGAATTTTATTGTTTTTTTTCATATTGCCATTGTTATTTTAATTGATTGTTAACTTGTTAGTATTATTTTACATGTTTATTCTTTACTAATTTATATCCAGTTTAAAGTTGAGTTTTGGTGGTCTAATTAATAATAATATCTTCAAATTAATGAACAATTGTGGTATTAGTTGTGATTTCAATATCAATCAAAATAATCGTGAATATTATTTTTGGCATAATTGTCCCGCCCTTTGTGACAGTAAATGCTGAAATACACTATTTACACAGGGGGAAAAGGTTGTCCTATCAGGCTCTGGTTAGCTCGGACTTTGAAACCCTACCAGATCAAACAACACTGCCCCTTTGCATGTACTCTGCTGATATGACCTAACTGGACAAACATTTTCTATGCCTGACAAAAACCTGCTATCCCACATTCCATTGGGGCAAACCTGGTCCACCTGCAAAAGTGGAACACCGTCGAGTACTTCCTTTAGGGCGCGTAAACCACAACCACACCAGCTATGCTGGTTCAGCGTCACTCATGCAAAACCTGAATTCTGAAACACTAGCACACCCTGTGACACGCATTACTTTTGCCAAATAAATATCTATCCGGCTGTCGTCTTTTGTTTGTCATATTTTTTACATGGACACATACTCCTAAAGACCATATATGGATAATGGCGCTATACACTATAAAGCAGAGTGATGAATGCGCCTAGACTCGTCTAAGTGCTGTATACTCCCTTCATTGTTTGTTTTCAAAAATAGAGCAGAAGTGTCTCTTCAGCCCAAAGGTGTGTCATCCAGGGCTAGGTGATATGGCGAAAAGAATTATCATAATAATTTTTTTTATATATCATCCAATCTTGATCCCTTTTTAAAATGTATTTAATTAAAGACGGATTGTCTCGTGCAGGTTTATAGCGAGTACCGCTGCATCCCTACTATTTACTCTCGCAATATGTTCAAACAGACATTTCTGCCATGTTTGATTGAAGTAATATGTTCTAACAGCTGACAACAGTCATTTTGTTCATATTTATAATTGTGTTTAATAGAGGTGCAACAGTACAGGTAACCCACACTATGGTGCGTACCTCGGTTTTAGGGCCACAGTTTTGCTTCTTTTTTGGTACGTTTTGTAGGGGTAAAGAGAACAAGTTATTTTGTTATTTTGCTTGTCATCACAAACATTCTGTGGCAAACAAAGTATTAGTGGTGTAGTGAATACTGCAAGACTTATTTCAAGTTAACATTTATTAAACCAGCACTAAGTAACTTTTCAACCTTCATAAAATATTTTCATAACTTTTGAGATAATACATTGATTACAACTATTGAATGACACCTCTGTCATGGCCTGAGGGGCTCTGTATCGATTTTACTGGCACTTTGAGGAAGGTGGCCAAACAAAAAACTACAAATTTGCTAACTTTCTTTATGGCATACGTCACTCCTTTACTTTGCTTTGCTCTGATTACTGCTTTGCACACTCTTGGCATTCTCTCGATGAGCTTCAAGCACACCTGAAAACCATTTCAGGTGACTACCTTTTGAAGTTCATCAAGAGAATGCCAAGAGTGTAAGAAAAAGTAATCAGAGCAAAGGGTGGCTACTTTGAAGAAACTACAATATAAGACATGTTTTCAGTTATTTCACCTTTTTTTGTTAAGTACATAACTCCACATGTGTTCATTCATAGTTGCGATGCCTTCAGTGACAGTCTACAATGTAAATAGTCATGAAAATAAAGAAAACAAATTGAATGAGTAGGTGTGTCTAAACATTTGGCCTGTACTGTACATCTCTTATACTGACTAGTCTGATATTAATGACAAAAAAGGTAAAGACAAAAGTATGATTTCTGTAAAACATTAGCACATGGTTTTGAACGTGTAAAAAAGAAAAAAAAATGCATAAAATCGCAATGTAAATTATAAGCAAAACAAGATTTTGCTTTGCAGAATCATACATCCCTAATTAATTAAATTAAAATTAACGGAGACTAAATTGTGTCGAGTCATTGTGTTTACTGGAGATCATGCAAAACATCTCAAACGTGTAAAGCGGAAGCCGTCCAGCTTGAAGGATTGACGGAAGAAAGCAAGCGTTTGCTTACAGAACATTGACCTGGCAGTCAGATGGAAATGAGGACACTGCAGAGATGGAGCCCTAGAAACAGTCATTAAAAAAACTACACTGTCTTCCTGCATCTTCACAGCTCAAGGGCATGTCGGCATGTGTAAGAATATAGACTACATGTACTCTAAGTAGGTTATATTTGTGTGTCCACTCATGAGCAAACATGCTCAGTCAACCTCGCATCGTCCACACAGTAACACACTAATTTAATACAATGATAAAGTTTTGTTACAGCTGCTTAGTCTGGTGAGTGTTGTTTCGTGCAGGCAACGTAAGCCTGAAGACAAAAGTAGTTGACATCTGGACACTGTTAATAGCCTAGCATGCTGCTAAAACGGACTGTCTGGGCTGCTTAAAGTAAGCAGACACTAATATGATATGACACACAAAGCCCATAAATGTGCTTAGCGTGCAATCATCACACTTCCCAAACCACACGGAAATGTAAATAAATGTAAATAAAGCAAGATATTCAACAACAGAATCCAGAGGATGTCAGACAGCCACTTCCGCTTTGTCACGTATGATTTGTGTACTTTTAAAGAAAAGGCAGGATTGACAGATGAAATAAATCAAAAGTTTCACAAAGAAAACAACAACAAAACAGAGTTGGTTCCTTGTTGTTTAAGATAGAAGAACTAAAAAAACCGCACTCGGGTGACTGTGACTGTCTGCGGGCGGCATTTGGAAAATCTCAATCGGTTCTTGAAATACTTGTCTAAAAACAGAAAAAAGCTGGATATAAATTCCTATTAAAAGGTAGCGATAAAAAGGGAAGCAGTGCAGCTAATGCCCTTGCAAAATGACGGGATTTAATGTTTGACTGAATGAATTCTGGAAATAGCAGAATCCAATATCAGGATAAAGCGAATATTTAAAGGTGGACTGCACTTTTTTTGCACATCATTCCCAATCATTATGAGAGACAAGAACACAAACTTTTTTTTACCGTATTTTGGTCATTTTAAACATTACCGGAACTTCATTCCTGAGCGCATTGATTTCAGTGCTCATAGCAATGCACTTCCTACTTCCGTCAACAAAGGATATAACAAAGGATTCACAACTTTATCTTTTTGAACCTGAATATACGCAGGGTGGACTACTGGTTATAGAAGCAAAGCGAGCACGAAGAGAGGGTGAAACGTTGGAGCAGACGGGCCCGAGAGAGTCCATGACTTGACATGTAAATGTGGAGTTTGCCAAGCTATGCCGACAGAAATGGAGTGTTTCTGCTGCACTGAGTGGCAACACAATGTTATCATAGAGGAGGACATTGCTCAAAGAAACTGCATCACAACGAAATACAAAACAGTTTGCGCTAACAAACCCCGCAGAGGTAAAAACGTTGTTACCACCTACCCAAAATCTATTGGAAACGTTCCCCAGCCAGCTCGACCAAACGGACAACTGTGCATGGAGTAAGTCACTATATATATATATATATGCAGCACATCAATCTTGTTAGTGCAACTACATACACTGTCGAGCTAACTGTGTACAAACAAAATACGAAATGTAGGCAAATACTTTACAGATACTGTAATGTGATTGTTCATGTTTTTCAGTCAGTACAGATTGGTGTCTTATCCCATCGTGTTGTCCATTACAAACTCAAAGCCATTCAGCTGCTGATGCAAAAGCTAGCTTACCTTTTTTTGTAGATAGCTTATGGCTAATACCGCTACAGCTTGATTATTATACAGGTTATGGAACATAAATGAAGTATTGTTGACAATTCTGGATGCATTTTTAAAGAGATTTAGAGGCAGAATGGATTGGTCCCATTAACAGCATTGCTGGCCACATAGAACGAGACGATTATTACAAATCAAAAATATATGTATATTATTGTTACAAATCAAAACATGTTTCTTGTGTCTGATAAAGATTGTCAACAATAGGCAAAATTTAAAAAAAAAAGTGCAGTTCCTGTTTAAATCATTGAACGCAAACAGTGATGACAGTACAACGGGAAAAATATGCTACAAAATGTTTTCTCTGCAATGACTATGGAACTAGAAATGTAGATTGTTGAAGCACAGGAAAAAAGTACACTTGATCTTTGCCCTGACTGCTCAGTAAAATATGGCTGAAGTAAAATGAAAACGATTATTAAAGAACAAAAATATGGAGATATTTTAATTTAATTTACCGAGCTGCAGCACAGATAAAACACTGCCGTATTACTGTAGGACTCAAAAAGCAGAACAAAAGTGAACAATGTAATGAAAAAGATGAAATGTTGATACTACCAACTAATATTACCACAACTTGTCTTTTTTTAAAATGACATGCACATGTGTCATGGCCAAATATAAAATTGGTGATTAAATCATCTGGATGTGTTAACAGTGTTCAATAAGTCATCTTTCCCCAGCGTCTTCCTTTTTCCCCACCTTTTATGGGGCGCCGTAAGTGGCGACCAATCAGCGTTCCTGTTCAATGTGTATATAATCTTGAACGGGTTTGTGTTAAAAATGACATTTTGTGCAAAGATCCATCCATCCAACCATCCAAGTCTTTCTAGTCGCTACCTTAAATGCTATTACTCCGCCCCGCTATTACTCCACCCCGCAGTAAAAGGAAAAAATATCAAATGTAATGCATTTAGTGATGCATTGAATTTTTGGCCCGGAAATGGTCCAAAGTTTCATCAGACTTTTATCACTGAAAAAACACTGCCCAAACTGGATGTTGTGATGACGTGAACTGGGAGCCCGTTTATGAAGTTTCGGCCATGTTTTCCTCATTTTTTGGTTTCAGCCTGTCATGTCTGATTATGTTTTGTTGTAGTCATGTTCGGATTTGGTTTTGGACTTTTTGTGCACTTTATTTGTCACCATAGCAACCATTAGTTTCACCTGGTTCACATTGTCATGTCACACACTTGTTCACCTGTCTTGTCACGCACCTGTTTTCACTGATCACGTCACTATTTAAATCTGTCTGTTTCTGTTGTTCGTCCTGGCGTTCTCGCACTTTTTCATCACCCTGATTCATGTCATGTTCACAGTTCTTTACCAAGTAAGTTTTTGTTTATTATTGCCACAGTTTGTGTTTTTGTTTTATTGTTCATAGTTTTTGCCATTGTGCAAGTTTTGTTTTCATAGTCAAGTTGTTACCTCCGCTGTGAGCGCCTTTTGTTTGCTTCCTTTTTTTTGTAGTTTATTAGTGTCAAGATAAATCATGTATTTAAATTCACGCCTTGCCCGCGCCAATTTTCCTTTGCCTTCCGGAGAAGCAAAACCCAAGAACCCAGTCATGACACAGCCTAGGGTTGTGCGATATAGACGATATAAATTATATAAATATGGCCAATGATAGAGCTTTTAATACTATTGTTATATTAGGCCTGGGCGATATATCAATTTTATCAATAAACAAAACAATTTTGTTTTAGACTATTTAAAAAATAAAAAATAAATTATGTTTTTTCTCCTTTTGCTGTGGCATATTTTTTGGTCCCGGGATCCTCCGTCCTGCAATCCCTTCCTTAGTGCAAATTCACACAGCTAGCAAAACATGGCTAATGCTAACAAGAGCGAGACATTTGTTCCAAAGAAAAGAAAAGTGTTTGAGATTTGCAGCAACAGGCATTGAAACAATGACTGCAAGCTGGAAAGTTTGTTTAAAAAAGGCAACAGCACAACAAACTTATTCCTGCATGTGAAACCGAAGCATCCAGTCGAGTGCGGGAACTGCAACTCTTTGAGGCGAACAAGACCGCAAGTAGAGCTGCAACAATTAATCAAATTTGAATTGTGATCCCAATTTTGGCAGCTACGATTAAATGAGGGTGATCGTTGGTGATATAATTTTTTTTTTTTTTAAAACAGGCTTCACTACATGTCAAACCGAGCACGTTCACAACCAACAGTCAGCCAATCACAAAGGTGCGACCGATATACAGTGGACTTATGTGAGAGTGAGTAAGAGTGAGTGACAACAGAGGTTGAAGGTAGATCAGCTGCTAGAAGCTCCCAAAAATATTCAGAAAAATAAATGCATTATTACATTATTACACCTAGGGATGATGTTTGATAAGAAATTATCGAGTTTGTGTCTATTATCGAATCCTCTTATCGAACCGATTCCTTATCGATTCTCTTATCGAGTCCAGATAGGTTGTTGTATATGGAAAAAAAACCACAATATTTGGTTTAAGAAAAGCTCACTTTTATTATATAAGAAAACAATTTAATCTAATAAATAAATAAATATTGACTGTTACCCCCCTAAAAAAATAAAATAAAATAAATAAACATTGACTGTTGTTACCCAAAGTATATTAAGTGGGATTTTTCAGAAAAACAAATATATACAGTAACACAAAAACAACCTGTCTCTGTGATCACTATAGGTGTATAAATAATAATATAGTGTTAAATAAAATCAGTCCCTTGGGCACAAAACTGGAAATAATACAGCTCTCCAAAAAGTGCAATTCTGCTGCTATTTGACATAACTGTTTATGATGCTTTGACATTTTTGCACTTTAAAGAAAGAAAGAAAATTCTATGAAGAGAAAAGTTGTTTGCAAATGTGGTTACAATGCTAAAAAATGAAAAGTTAAAGCTAAAAAAAGAAATACACTCTATTGAGTTAACATTATTTCTTTATAGGGGGAAAGATGTTATGAACTAGGGAATATAACAACTACACTACCCATCATGCAACGGGAGTGACGAGCATGCGCGGTAGCCCCGAAAAGTGTTGTTGCATGTCGTCACCCGTGAAAGTAAACGTCAAGAACTCAGCCAACACGCCTTGTCTGCATTATTTATAATTAGACAGACAACACATATACAGTGTGAAAAACAAAAGTTAAAAAAGGGAGATGTGTTGTATATATATGTATGTGCTGCGGTTGCTTTAAGAACGTTGCGCCAGCTGCCGTAAAGGAGGTGCGTTGCTAGCCTGGTTGCTATGTTTCCGGTGGGTCGTAAAAGTGTTCTTCATGAGTTTGTACCCTGCTCAAATCTCTCAGTAAAGTTATTCATTGGATTATACCTTTTGTTTTGAACTTTATTACACCTTGGAGCGCTTTTTCCCGTCCATTGTTTTCCTGCTTTCGCTATCTGCGCCTAATGACTGAGCTACGTGACTGATTTATTGTGATGTCACACGGAGCATTTCTGGTCGGGACGGGATTCGTTCCGAGGGATTCGAATAAAGAACCAACTCTTTTCTTTACTATAGTGGTCTCGATAACGGGTACCGGTTCTCAAAAAGGGATTCAAGTCCGAGGACTCGGTTATTTTCTTATCAAACAACCGGGAAAACCGGTTTCGAGTATCATCCCTAATTACACCCCTTCCGCAGAGTTACCCATAGGGTACCAACAGGTGCACATTTTAACCCCGGAACACAGCCGCATGCCTCGCCATTCTCTAGGCACTCCCGCTCGTTTCCAGAAACCTGGAAAGGCTCCTGCGCGGATGAAACAACAACAAACGCTACAATGAGATGCACGGCAAAGCTGCGTTGGTGTGCACATCCAAACAAATAATGGAGTTGCGAAGACATGTTAAGCATTAAAAACAATTATCTTCTTTTCTCAACCATTTTCCCGCACTGTAAAGCTGGTTGCTAACTGAGCGGTCTGCCTGCCACCGGCACAAAGTCCCGATGAGCAGCTACAAAAGCAAGGGCGCCCAAAATACAAGCGACCGTTACATCAACCGTACACCGAGGGACCCTGTATCCATCCACCTCTCAAAGACTCGCCAAAACAACGACAGTAATAACATTTTATTTGCCCAAAGACATATGCCCTGTATATACTGTGAGCAGTACAATGAATGTGTTCCTTTTTATGTACCTTTATGCATAATATTTTTTCACATCTTTGCACTTAATGATCGCACTTTGCAATGGCGTATTTATTTTATTTAGCCCATTGTCTATTGTACACTTAATCTATTATTAATGAATTATTTTTAATACGTTCATTTTGAAATGAAAGCCAAGTTTACATACTGTTTGTTTAAAATAGAAAGTGCTATAAGATATTTTTTAATTAACAGTAAATAATTGTGATTAATAATTGTGATTTCAATATTGATGACAAATAATCGTGTTACTATTTTGGCCATAATCGTGCTGCCCTTTAACAAACAAACTCCTGCTAAAAAGCAGCTTACTGTGGTGGAATCGTTTACACAAAGTACCATGTATGATGAGAATGAAGTACAGTGGAGAACAATCATTAAAGCAGTTACTGTGCACACCACCAAGACATGGTGCACGAACAATGAAAAAGCCTGTTTTTATCCTCTTACTGAGACTATAGTCCTCTCAATATTTCTTACTTGATTATTTATTTGCATACAATGTACAATACTACATTTTGATTTAGAGTAGTATTTTATTAAATACAGAAGTTTGCACTTTATTAATCTCAATGTTGGAGATTATTATTTATTTATATGCAATGTGCACTGCTACATTTTGTCAACAAAAGTAATTTGTCCAAGACAGCAGTATTGCCTCCCAGAAGAAGCTATTAAAGGGGAACTGCATTTTTAAAATGTTGCCCATCCTTCACAATCCTTATGAGAGACAAGAAGACAAAAGTTGTGTTTTGCATTCTATAAAATCCACTACACCTCCCTGATACCGAAGTATATGTCAAACTACTTCCTTAAATGACCGCCATAACCACAACACCAGGGGGAGCTCCACTAACCACGTTAAACCCAGATTCCGAACTAACAAAGGTCTTAACTCATTCTCTTTCTATGCCACATCAATGTGGAATGTGCTCCCAACAGGTGTAAAAGAAACGGGCATCTCTATCCTCCTTCAAAACCGCAATAAAAGTTCACCTCCAGGCAGCCACAACCCTAAACTAAGACCCTCCCCGGATTACTAATAATCAAATGTAAACAATCAAATGCAGATACTTTTTCTTATACCTTCTGATCTCTCTCTCTCTCTCTCTCTCTCTCTCTCTCTCTCTCTCTCTCTCTCTCTCTCTCTCTCTCTCTCTCTCTCTCTCTCTCTCTCTCTCTCTCTCTCTCTCTCTCTCTCTCTCCTCTCTCTCTCTCTCTCTCTCTCTCTCTCTCTCTCTCTCTCTCTCTCTCTCTCTCTCTCTCTCTCTCTCTCTCTCTCTCTCTCTCTCTCTCTCTCTCTCTCTCTCTCTCTCTCTCTCTACTACTTGCTACTCCCCCCACCCCCCTCCACACTCCTGATTGTAAATAATGTAAATAATTCAATGTGATTATCTTGTGTGATGACTGTATTATGATGATAGTATATATCTGATAGTATATATCTGTATCTTGAATCAATTTAAGTGGACCCCGACTTAAACAAGTTGAAAAACGTATTCGGGTGTTACCATTTAGTGGTCAATTGTACGGAATATGTACTTCACTGTGCAACCTACTAATAAAAGTCTCAATCAATCAATCAATCAATCAATTCTAATGTGTAAAAATCAGCTGGTTCTTAGTGGCTGGCAATGTAGCTAATGGGGGCAAACAATTCTGCCTCTAAATCACTTTAAAATGCATCCAAAACTTCAACAATACTTAATTTACATTCTGTAACTTGTATATTAACCAAACTGTTGCGACATTGTTTTTGTAAGAGTGAACACAGAGGAACTGTTTATCTAGCATAGAAATACGTCGTCTTACGATGGCATTAGCCATAAGCTAGCTACGGCAAGAGATAAGCTTGCTTTTGCGTCAGCAGCTGAATAGCTTTTGAGTATGTAATGCACAACACAATAGGACACCAATCTATACTGACTGAAAAACATGAACAATCATATTAAAGTATCTGTAAGTATTAGCCCAACATTTCATATTTAATTTGTACACAGCTTGCTTGACAGTGTATGTACTGTAGTTCTACAGTAATGTGCTGCATGTATCATGATCAATATTAAAGTGACTCACTCAATGGACAGTTTTCCGTTTGGTCAAGCTGGTCGGGGACGTTTTCCACCTGATTGTGGGTAAGCACGCCATTTCTGTTGGCATAATTTGGCTCCAAGTCCACATTTACACCGCCAAGTCATGCCGACCTCACTCTCTCGGCTTCCGTCTGCTCCAACATTTCACCCTGTTTGTGCTCGCTTCTATAACCAGCAGTTCATCCTCCGTATATTCACAGTGTTGGCACTAGGAAATTTCAAAATGGGACCCCAATCAAGTCATAAAAATGGGGTCCCACAGTAACAGTAGCGACAAAAAGTGAGCTGCAGAGAGCCTGACGTTACACTTGCTTTGTGCTGCTGGGAGCCTTCTTCTCCTCAAAAGCCGCCAATGTCATCTTAAATTTAAAGATCGCTGTCCGCGGGCATATCTAGGATATATTAAAGTATGTCACAGACATGCTGCCTCTGATCCAGACAACCCCGTGTGTTTGGCATTTTGTTTCGGCAGCCGTGCTCCAGCGATCAAAGTATGTCTTTTTTCGGTGGCCAAATTTTCTTTGCATCACGAGTCAAATAATAAACTACATTTATCCATTCATACTTTAACTACTTAATGTGCCAGTTGGCGTGTTATGATGTTTATTTTTCCCATGGTCCGTGAACACACCGTGTTGGCAGAGAGCGAGGAAGTGTTGTGTGTCTAGGAGTGAAATACGGAGACAGACGTGTGTGCACGAAGGAAATACTTGTTGGAATTGGCCCCGTTGTTAGCACAAGATTGGCTATAAAAGCTAAAAAAAAGAGCGTCAGACTTTGGGTGTCTTCATGTAAAAACCCTAATTTTTAAGGTGTGGTGGCGAATATCTTGCCACAATCAAATACATTGAGGTAAACCCTGCAGTATCCCTGAATGGATTGTGTTCACATTTGTGTGAGTTAGTGGAAAAGGACTGTCACTCTTCACCTGCATGTAGAAACATGCACTGATTCAAAATGCAGAAACGCTCACGCACACACACACACACACACACACACACACGCACACGCACACGCACACGCACACGCACACGCACACGCACACGCACACGCACACGCACACGCACACGCACACGCACACACACACACACACACACACACACACACACACACACACACACACACACACACACACACACAGGAAGAATTTAGTTGGAATGCTCACTTTCTAGAGGACACTATTAGTAATCTTACAATAACAAGGATTATATTTATTTTAATACTGAAATCTGCCTTTTTTGTTTCTAAAATCCTGCTTGCTACTTTGTAACATGTTTTGCAACTGCCACAAACAATCTGCTTGGATCTTACTCATCATCTCAGGGAAAATAACCAATAAGGAGTAAAGATTACTACAATCAATGAGCGCTTAAAGAGAACTGCACTTTTTAGGGTCATTTTGTCCAACATTCACAATGCTCATGTGAGACAAGAACCCTTTTTTTTTCTTCTTTTTTATGCATTCTAACTTGTAAATAAACACCAGCAAAAGTCAGCTAACAATTCGAGCTAATAGGATTACCTCTACTGTGCCAATAAAGCGCTCTAAAAATATCCAAAAACCATCGTTTTATTTACATGCTGTAAGTATATACAGTGAGGAGAACAAGTATTTAATAAACTGATGATTTTGCAATGTTTCCCACTTACAAAGCATGTAGAAGTCTGTAATCTTTATCATAGTTACTCAACGGTGAGTGACAGAATCTCAAACAAATATCCAGAAAATCACATTGTGTTGGTTTAAGTCACTAATTGCATAAATGTATATGATCACCTACCAACCAGTAAGAAGTCTGTCTCTCACAGAACTGTTAAGTGTTTATTTAAGAAATCCTTATGCTTTCCACTCATTACGGTACTTGTATTAACTGCACCTATTTGAAATCGTTACCTGTATAAAGACACCTGTCCACATACTCAATCAAACAGACTCCAACCTCTCCACAATGGCCAAGACCAAAGAGCTGTGTAAGGACATCAGAGATAAAATTGTAGACATGCACAAGGCTGGACATACACTGAGGTGGCAACATCATTCTTGGGGATGCATTTCAGTAAAGAGGACAGAACGATTTCTTCATGTTGATGCTGATGGATGGGGTCATATATTGCGAGATCTTGGCAAACGATGCTCAGTAAGAGCATTGAAGATGGGTCATGGCTGGGTCTTCCAGCATTACGACGACCCGAAACACACAGTCAGGGCAACAAAGGAGTGGTTTTCTAAGAAGCATCTCAGGGTCCTAGAGTGGGCTAGCCAGTCTCCAGACCTGAACCTAAATGAAAATCTTTGGAGAGAGGTGAAAGATTGTATTGCCCCGTGACAGCCCCAAAACCTGAAGAATTTAAGAGAAGATCTGTATCGAGGAGTGGGCCAACACCCCTGCTGCAGTGTGTGCAAAGCTGGTCAATAACTACAGAAAACGCTTAATCTCTGTTGTTGCAAACAAAGGTATTGGTACCAAATATTAAGTTCTGTTTTCCTGACGTATCAAATACAGTACCTATGTCATGCAATAAAATGCTGATTAATGACTTAAAAATCCTCATCATGTGATTTTTTGGATTTTTGTTTTAGATTCTGTCACTTACCGCTGAAGAGTAACTATGATAAAGATGACAGACTTCTATATACTTTGTAAGTGGGAAAACTTCCAAAATCAGCCGCGTATTAAATACTTGTCCTCACTGTATGTCATGTAGTAACAGGCACATTCATAACAACATGTAATATTTATGTATTTTGGTCATTTTAAGCATACGGTGGCGTTTTAATTTCACAGACGCATCACAACATTTGCTATTTCCTTATACAAAAACAACACTAATCATGGCAAACTTTATGACAGTCAACAAAGACTACTTTGGGACATGTGATGATCCAGAACCTTATATTTTTTTGCCTGAATATAAGAGAATGAACTACAAGTATTTGAAGCTGAGTGCTAAACAGATGCAGCAAGTAGCACTATTGCTAAGAGCTAAACAAAAACACAAACTACGAACATAATAATATAACCACTTTCTTACTGTACAATGTCTGCTCTCACTTAAATGTTGACTGATGGGATGTTTATATCTTCCCATTTAGATGAATAATTAATTATAATTCTCACTCTGGTAAAAAAAAAAAGTGGCGCAAACGAGCATATTTTCGTGTCTTTCTCGCTATCTGCGATAGGGCTGTACAATTAATCGAAATCACGATTTTGGCTGCTACGATTCATTGAGGGTGATCGTCAGCAATATTAACATTTAAAAAGCAGGCTCCCCTGCATGTCAGTTCAAGTATTTTCACAACCAACAGTCAACCAACCACCATAGGGTGACAGAAAAACAGTGGACTTATGTAAGAGGGAGCAAGAGTATGTGAGAGGGTGACTGACCGATAATCAGCTGGTGGCATGTAGCTCCCGAAAATATTCAGAAAATTAAATGCATTGGTGCCCTTTTCTCCTGTAGGGTGACCCACATTTTAACCCTGTAAAATGTGGGTCCCGCATGCTTCGCCGTTCTCTAGGCATCCTCCCGCTCTTTCCCGCAAACCCGGAAATGCTCTTGCACGCATAAACCAACAAACTGCACGGCAAAGCTGCGTTGGTGTGCATGTCCAAATAAATTGTCGAGTTGCTGTGACAAGTTAAGCATTAAAAACACTTTCCTTCTTTCTTCAACCGCAATCGTTTGCCTGCGACGTGCAGCTAATAATCCAAATAGAGTTATGGTTGCTCATAGAGCGGGCCACCCACCACCAGCTACAAAAGCAAGGGTGCCCAAAGTACAGACTACCGCAACATCAACCGTGCATTGAGGGACCCCATATGCATCCACCTCTCAAAGACGCACATAGGTAATGGATGTAATAACCTACAATACAGTGTGTTCCTTGTATAGTATCTGCCTTTTGTGCATAATCTTCTTTTTTCACTAATGTTAGCATTTTATGATCACACTCTGCAATGGCATATTTACAAACCCCGTTTCCATATGAGTTGGGAAATTGTGTTAGATGTAAATATAAACGGAATACAATGATTTGCAAATCCTTTTCAACCCATATTCAATTGAATGCACTACAAAGACAAGATATTTGATGTTCAAACTCATAAACTTTATTTATTTTTTTTGCAAATAATAATCAAATTAGAATTTCATGGCTGCAACACGTGCCAAAGTAGTTGGGAAAGGGCATGTTCACCACTGTGTTACATGGCCTTTCCTTTTAACAACACTCAGTAAACGTTTGGGAACTGAGGAGACACATTTTTTAAGCTTCTCAGGTGGAATTCTTTCCCATTCTTGCTTGATGTACAGCTTAAGTTGTTCAACAGTCCGGGGGTCTCCGTTGTGGCATTTTAGGCTTCATAATGCGCCACACATTTTTAATGGGAGACAGGTCTAGACTACAGGCAGGCCAGTCTAGTACCCGCACTCTTTCACTATGAAGCCACGTTGATGTAACACGTGGCTTGGCATTGTCTTGCTGAAATAAGCAGGGGCGTCCATGGTAACGTTGCTTGGATGGCAACATATGTTGCTCCAAAACCTGTATGTACCTTTCAGCCTTAAAGGCCTACTGAAACCCACTACTACCGACCACGCAGTCTGATAGTTTTTATATCAATGATGAAATCTTAACATTGCAACACATGCCAATACGGCCGGGTTAGATTAGTAAAGTGTAATTTTAAATTTCCCGCGAAATATCCTGCTGAAAACGTCTCGGTATGATGACGTTTGCGCGTGACGTCACGGATTGTAGCGGACATTTTGGGACACCATTGTGGCCAGCTATTAAGTCGTCTGTTTTCATCGCAAAATTCCACAGTATTCTGGACATCTGTGTTGGTGAATCTTTTGCAATTTGTTTAATGAACAATGGAGATAGCAAAGAAGAAAGCTGTAGGTGGGAAGCGGTGTATTAGCGGTCGGCTGCAGCAACACAAACACGTAGCGGCTACGTCATAGCCGGTGTTTCATCGTTTACATTCCCGAACGATGACAGTCAAGCTTTACCATTGGCCTGTGGGGAACTGGGAGAACAGAGACTCTTACCAGGAGGACTTTGAGTTGGATACGCGGTACCGTGAGTACGCAGCTGCGGCTTCCAAACATTTGATCGCTTGCCCGTACGTGCGTGCCGCTATGTGCATGTCACGTACGTAACATTGGGGAAATATACGTGCTGTATGAACTTTGCGGAGGTGAACGGTACTTTGGGCTGTGGGATTGAGTGTGTTGTGCAGGTGTTTGATTTGTATTGGCGGGTTATATGGACGGGAGGGGGGAGGTGTTTGTTAGGCGGTATTAATTTGTGGCATATTAAATATAAGCCTGGTTGTGTTGTGGCTAATAGAGTATATATATATATGTCTTGTGTTTATTTACTGTTTTAGTCATTCCCAGCTGAATATCAGGTCCCACCCGCCTCTCACAGCATCTTCCCTATCTGAATCGCTTCCACTGCCCTCAAGTCCTTCACTCTCACTTTCCTCATCCACAAATCTTTCATCCTCGCTCAAATTAATGGGGAAATCGTCGCTCTCGCTGCTTGTGGCCATGATTGTAAACAATGTGCAGATGTGAGGAGCTCCACAACCTGTGACGTTACGCTACTTCCGGTACAGGCAAGGCTTTTTTATCAGCGACCAAAAGTTGCGAACTTTATCGTCGATGTTCTCTTCTAAATCCTTTCATCAAAAATATGGCAATATCTCGAAATGATCAAGTATGACACATAAAATGGATCTGCTATCCCCGTTTAAATAAGAAAATCTCATTTCAGTAGGCCTTTAATGGCGCCTTCACAGATGTGTAAGTTACCCACGGCTCGGGCACTAATACACCCCCATACCATCACAGATGCTGGCTTTTCAACTTTGCGCCAATAACAATCCGGATGGTTCTTTTCCTCTTTGGTCCGGAGGACACGACGTCCACAGTTTCCAAAAACAATTTGAAATGTGGACTCGTCAGATCACAGAACACTTTTCCACTTTGTATCAGTCCATCTTAGATTAGCTCAGGCCCAGCGAAGCTGACGGCGTTTCTGGGTGTTGTTGATAAACAGTTTTCGCCTTGCATAGGAGAGTTTTAACTTGCACTTACAGATGTAGCGACCAACTGTAGTTACTGACAGTGGGTTTCTGAAGTGTTCCTGAGCCCATGTGGTGATATCCTTTACACACTGATGTCACTTGTTGATGCAGTACAGCCTGAGGGATCGAAGGTCACGGGCTTAGCTGCTTACGTGCAGTGATTTCTCCAGATTCTCTGAACCCTTTGATGATATTACGGACCGTAGATGGTGAAATCTCTAAATTCCTTGCAATAGCTGGTTGAGAAAGGTTTTTCTTAAACTGTTCAACAATTTGCTCACGCATTTGTTGACAAAGTGGTGACCCTCGCCCCATCCTTGTTTGTGAATGACTGAGCATTTCATGGAATCTACTTTTATACCCAATCATGGCACCCACCTGTTCCCAATTAGCCTGCACACTTGTGGGGTGTTCCAAATAAGTGTTTGATGAGCATTCCTCAACTTTATTAGTATTTATTGCCACCTTTCCCAACTTCTTTGTCACGTGTTGCTGGCATCAAATTCTAAAGTTAATGATTATTTGCAAAAAAAAAAAAAAGGTTTATCAGTTTGAACATCAAATATATTGTCTTTGTAGCATATTCAACGGAATATGGGTTGAAAATGATTTGCAAATCATTGTATTCCGTTTATATTTACATCTAACACAATGTCCCAACTCATATGGAAACGGGGTTTGTATTTTTTAGTGAGGCCTTTGTCTTGTTTATAATAATCGTGATTTCAATATTGATAAAAAATAATCGTGATTATCATTTTGGCCATAATCGTGCAGTCCTGATCTGCGGGAATAAGATGAATGTCAAAGTTGACCAACATCTTGGTTTATGGCCACAACCTTTCACTATACAATTGAGAGGCATGATTTATAATATAGAATTAACTTTCACCAACTAAGAGGCGATGTAGCAGCTCACTGTCTCAATATTGTCAATATGGCAGCATACGCTAGTTAGCTCTTTGTGATCACGACGCGGCTATAAGTAGTTGGTCTGCGTTAGCGTTTATAATAACAATAGCACTAATAATTGGTTAATATTCCTATAAGTAGTTTGTCTGCGTTAGCGCTTATAATAACAATAGCACTAATAATTGGTTAATATTCCTATAAGTAGTTTGTCCGCGTTAGCGCTCATAATAACAATAGCACTAATAATTGGTTAATATTCCTATAAGTAGTTTGTCTGCGTTTGCGCTTATAATAACAATAGCACTAATAATTGGTTGCACTAATAATTGGTTAATATTCTTATAAGTAGTTCGTCTGCGTTAGCGCTTATAATAACAATAGCACTAATAATTGGTTAATATTCCTATAAGTAGTTTGTCTGCGTGTGCGCTTATAATAACAATAGCACTAATAATTGGTTGCACTAATAATTGGTTAATATTCCTATAAGTAGTTTGTCTGCGTTAGCGCTTATAATAACAATAGCACTAATAATTGGTTAATATTCCTATAAGTAGTTTGTCTGCGTTAGCGCTCATAATAACAATAGCACTAATAATTGGTTAATATTCCTATAAGTAGTTTGTCTGCGTTAGCGCTTATAATAACAACAGCACTAATACTTGGTTAATATTCAGGTCACAAGATACAAATGGGAGTATTGTTGGATGTTTTTTTAGAGGGTTTTATAAGCGGAATAGTGTACTCTCATTAGCTGCATTGTTATTGCCGTATTTCACAAATTAGAATGCATTAAAAAAAAGAAAAACATATGTAGAAAAAGGATGGATGGATATGTGTTCTTGTCTTTTATATAGGGAGTGTGAATTGTGGTCATAATTCCCCCAAAATTGCATTTCCACTTTTAAGTGTTGAACAAAAGCCAAACAGAGAAGGAAAAGTACCAACGACAAGAAGCTGAGCAGAATTTGCTTCCTGTCTTTTTCCTGCCGCCGAGGACACACTCCCTCTACTGGGCCCAGCCCGGCTAGACGGAATGCAGCTGTCAGACAAACAAGCCTTTGTGGGTTGAGACGGTGCACATAAAATGCAAGAAAAAAAGCCGGTCAGGTGAGGATATTCAACAAGCGACTGAGAATACAAACATCAGCGGCAGCAAAAGAAGAAGAAGAACAAGAAGGCGGCTCCACTCTTTACCTGAGCTAAGCCGTAAATAAAACACAAGGGGCGGAAAGAGTGGGGTCGTTTTGGCGTTCCTCTGGAAGGGAGTGAGCGCTGTTGCGGAATGGCAGCGAAGACGTACGGCGTGGAGACGGCACTGCAGGCCTCAAATGGAGCACGTTTTATGGGAGGGGAATGTCTGCAGAATGTGCTTCATCTCGGGGCCAGATTCCACAGCGCACGGAGGCTGCACTCGCGGCAGCACTTCAATAAGCAGCTTTCCGGCAAAGCACGACTGCATTTTTAGCCCTTGCCAGTGTGACCAGGGACCTTTGAGGGAAGCAGAACCAACACCGCCGTCCGTCTGAAGCACTTTGGGGGAAAGCATTAGTCACGGTGCATCTAAGAAGAACGCAACCGAGCAGGGGGGCTGATGTTACTGGAAGATAATGCGTCGCGTTCTCGTCTGTCAACAAACAAGCAGCTTTTGACAGGGATCGATTTCCAACGGCGATTCAGACGTCCATTAGACGAATTATCTGCTAGCCTAAAGCGCTGTTGCAAGAAGCAGACCGCACCCACATCTGAAGTTAAGCATGCTTTCTGCTGCATGCTGTGGCTTGTGGCTTACGTACTGCAAAAGTTGCACTTACACAGAAGTGGACATAACTAAAAAAATCATGTAAAAGTACTAATCACCTTATAATGTGATGTTATGATCCAGTGTTGGGATTGAATAACATTGAGTAAATTTTTGTGATTTACATATTGCTAAGTTGCACTTGCACAGAAGTGAACATAAATGGAACAATCATTTTTAAAGTACCAATCAACACGTTATAATCCAACAGAGGATCATGCAGTGCTGATACGCTCCAGTGTTGGGATTGGACATCATTAATTAGATTTACCACCCGAGTGTCAGATTAGGTTTTTAACTTCCGATACAATACCGATATTGGAGCCTTGAGTCAATGCCAATACCGATCTGATACGTTATCAGCAGGAATCGTACTTCCTTTCATTATTTTGTAAAGTGCAATGTTAGAAAAGGTAGGTATAAAAGACACTACACTATTTATTGATCGTCTAGAATGGATTTATGCTGTCTTCAAGTTAAAGTGGAGTGGTAATTGATTTGAAGTAAGTTGAATGATGCGGACACGTTTGTTACAGGCTACCTTCTAATGCGCTTCTGCCTTGTAGACATTGTACATGTAAGTAATATGCAACTATATTTGTTTATATTTACACTGCAATAGTGTTCAATTAAGCCAAAGGACACCCATTACTAGGGGTGCTCAAAAAAATCTATTCACATCAAAATTCTTATTTATTCTACTTCAAAATTATTATTATGTATATATATTTTTTAAGAATCTATTTCTAAAAAAAAAATGTTTAGGTCATCCCCATGCTTACTCGCTGCCCCTCTACATCATATTGCAGAGTTGCACTTGCACAGAAGTGAACATAAATGGGACAATCATTTTTAAAGTACTATTTAAGTGAATTAGTGAAGTGAATTATATTTATATAGCGCTTTTCTCTAGTGACTCAAAGCGCTTTTACATAGTGAAACCCAATATCTAAGTTACATTTAAACCAGAGTAGGTGGCACTGGGAGGTGTGTAAAGTCTCTTGCCCAAGGACTCGAACCTGGAACCCTAGAGTTGCCTGCACGGCCACTCTACCAACCGAGCTATACCGCCCCATTCAAGGTCTTGAATTCAATCCCGGGCTCGAGATCTTTCTGTGTGGAGTTTGCATGTTCTCCCCGTGACTGCGTGGGTTCCCTCCGGGTACTCCGGCTTCTTCCCACCTCCAAAAACATGCACCAGGGGATAGATCAGGGGTCTGCAACCCGCGGCTCTGGAGCCTCATGCGGCTCTTTCATGCCTACGCTGCGGCTCCCTTTGGCTTTGAAACAAAATGTCAACAAATACCTAATTTATTCAATTTTATTTTATTTAGTTACTTTATTTTAATTGAACAGTTGGGGTCCCCACATCTGCAGTCCCCTCCAAGGTTTCTCATTGTCATCCTATTGGGTTGAGTTTTTTCTTGCCCTGATGTGCGATCTGAGCCGAGGATGTCGTTGTGGCTTGTGCAGCCCTTTGAGACACTCGTGATTTAGGGCTATATAAGTAAACTTTGATTGATTGATTGATTGAAAAATAAAAAACATCCATCCATCCATCCATTTTCTACCGCTTATTCCCTTCGGGGTCGCTGGAGCCTATCTCAGCTACAATCGGGCGGAAGGCGGGGTACACCCTGGACAAGTCGCCACCTCATCGCAGGGCCAACACAGATAGACAGACAACATTCACACTCACATTCACACACTAGGGCCAATTTAGTGTTGCCAGTCAACCTATCCCCAGGTGCATGTCTTTGGAGGTGGGAGGAAGCCGGAGTACCCGGAGGGAACCCACGCAGTCACGGGGAGAACATGCAAACTCCACACAGAAAGATCCCGAGGCCGGGATTGAACTCACGACTACTCAGGACCTTCGTATTGTGAGGCAGACGCACTAACCCCTCTGCCACCGTGCATTTGAATATATTGTCGATTGAAATGTATGTCACAGCCCCTACGCGTCATCTAGTGCTGCCAAGCAATTGTACTGTTTTTAGCGGTTTTAAGCGAGCAATAGAAGGATCAAAAAAGAGAAACATTTTATTTATTTACATTTTAATTAATTTGCGTCATTCATGACATGGTTGTTGTTTTCCCTTTTTAGTCAAATTAAATATGCCGCAGCTCTATGCCTTCAGAATATTGGAGCAAGTTAATTTTTTTCAAAAATTCATTAATAAGGGAAGGAACAGTGTATTTTTTTCTAATGTTCAAATTCCTTTGGCGATTTGCTTCATTATACCCAGAAACAAAATGTGACTCGTTTGTTTGTCAAGTGTTGGATTTCATAAAGCACAAGTTTAACGGAACTATAAGTGGTGTTATCTTCATTTTGGGAATGGAACCGAGTGTGCGGCTCTCGTGGGTTTTATTTGGGGGGAAATGGGCTGAAATGGCTCTTTGTATGCTGAAGGTTGCCGACCCCTGGGATAGGTTGATTGGCAACACTAAAAATGGCCCTAGTGTGTGAATGTGAGTGTGAATGTTATCTGTCTATCTGTGTTGGCCCTGCGATGAGGTGGCGACATGTCCAGGGCGTACCCCGCCTTCTGCCCGAAGATAGGCTCCAGCACCCCCCAACGACCCCGAAAGGGACAAGCGGTAGAAAAATGGATGGAGGGGATGGATGATTACATTTTTGTGACTTACATATTGCAAAGTTGCACTTGCACAGAAGTAAACATAAATGGAACAATCATTTTAAAGTACTAATCAACACGTTATAATCTAACAGCGGATCATTGATTGATTGATTGAAACTTTTATTAGTAGATTGCACAGTACAGTACATATTCCGTACAATTGACCACTAAATGGTAACACCCGAATAAGTTTTTCAACTTGTTTAAGTCGGGGTCCACGTAAATCAATTCATGGTACAAATATATACTATCATCATAATAGTCATCACACAAGTTAATCATCAGAGTATATACATTGAATTATTTACATTATTTACAATCCGGGGGGTGGGATGAGGAGGGTTTGGTTGATATCAGCACTTCAGTCATCAACAATTGCATCATCAGAGAAATGGACATTGAAACAGTGTAGGTCTGACTTGGTAGAATATGTACAGCGAGCAGAGAACATAGCGAGTTCAGATAGCATAAGAACAAGTACAAACCCCGTTTCCATATGAGTTGGGAAATTGTGTTAGATGTAAATATAAACGGAATACAATGATTTGCAAATCATTTTCAACCCATATTCAGTTGAATATGCTACAAAGACAACATATTTGATGTTCAAACTGATAAAAAAAAATGTTTGTGCAAATAACCATTAACTTTAGAATTTGATGCCAGCAACACGTGACAAAGAAGTTGGGAAAGGTGGCAATAAATACTGATAAAGTTGAGGAATGCTAATCAAACACTTATTTGGAACATCCCACAGGTGAACAGGCAAATTGGGAACAGGTGGGTGCCATGATTGGGTATAAAAGTAGATTCCATGAAATGCTCAGTCATTCACAAACAAGGATGGGGCGAGGGTCACCACTTTGTCAACAAATGCGTGAGCAAATTGTTGAACAGTTTAAGAAAAACCTTTCTCAATCAGCTATTGCAAGGAATTTAGAGATTTCACCATCTACGGTCCGTAATATCATCAAAGGGTTCAGAGAATCTGGAGAAATCATTGCAAGTAAGCAGCTAAGCCTGTGACCTTCGATCCATGGCTGCTGGTAGCGCCTTGCATGGCAGCTCCCGCCATCAGTGTGTGAATGTGTGTGTCAATGGGTAAATGTGGAAATACTGTCAAAGCGCTTTGAGTACCTTGAAGGTAGAAAAGCGCTATACAAGTACAACCCATTTATCATTTATTTACTGCATCAACAAGCGACATCAGTGTGTAAAGGATATCACCACATGGGCTCAGGAACACTTCAGAAACCCACTGTCAGTAACTACAGTTGGTCGCTACATCTGTAAGTGCAAGTTAAAACTCTCCTATGCAAGGCGAAAACCGTTTATCAACAACACCCAGAAACGCCGTCGGCTTCGCTGGGCCTGAGCTCATCTAAGATGGACTGATACAAAGTGGAAAAGTGTTCTGTGGTCTGACGAGTCCACATTTTAAATTGTTTTTGGAAACTGTGGACGTCGTGTCCTCCGGACCAAAGAGGAAAAGAACCATCCGCATTGTTATAGGCGCAAAGTCAAAAAGGCAGCATCTGTGATGGTATGGGAGTGTATTAGTGCCCAAGACATGGATAACTTACACATCTGTGAAAGCGCCATTAATGCTGAAAGGTACATATAGGTTTTGGAGCAACATATGTTGCTATCCAAGCAACGTTACCATGGACGCCCCTGCTTATTTCAGCAAGACAATGCCAAGCCACGTGTTACAACAGCGTGGCTTCATAGTAAAAGAGTGCGGGTACTAGACTGGCCTGCCTGTAGTCCAAACCGGTCTCCCATTGAAAATGTGTGGCGCATTATGAAGCCTAAAATACCACAACGGAGACCCCCGGACTGTTGAACAACTTAAGCTGTACATCAAGCAAGAATGGGAAATAATTCCACCTGAGAAGCTTCAAAAATGTGTCTCCTCAGTTCCCAAACGTTTACTGAGTGTTGTTAAAAGGAAAGGCCATGTAACAGTGGTGAACATGCCCTTTCCCAACTACTTTGGCACGTGTTGCAGCCAAGTTAATTATTATTTGCAAAAAATAAAAATAAAGTTTATGAGTTTGAACATCAAATATCTTGTCTTTGTAGTGCATTCAATTGAATATGGGTGTAAAAGGATTTGCAAATCATTGTATTCCGTTTATATTTACATCTAACACAATTTCCCAACTCATATGGAAACAGGGTTTGTATATACATTAGAAATACATTTGGTTATTTACAATCATGCTCCAGTGTTGGGATTGGACACCATTGATTAGATTTACCACCCAAGTGTCAGATTAGGTTGTGGACTGAAAGTGAATCTTGACAAGCTAATCATGCCTCACTGGGATTAAAAATCAGACTTCTCCTAAAACAGGCGTGGACACCAGCCCCCCGCCGATGGCACCCCTGAACAGGAAGTGACCACATCGGATTTGTTCAATGATTACAAAATATGTTTTTAAAGATAAAAAAGGGGGTTATTTTAAATCAATGCAAATGTCAATGGGGTACTTTACGGCGCCGGGGTAACGGTTTCGATCGGTTGCTATCAAAGTACAGGCCCAGACCAGGTCAGCCTGGCCCCCTCGCTCGTTAGGAGACGCCGTATAGGTTTTGAAAACAACCACACGGAACGAATAAAGCATTAAAAACGTCAAATTTAGACGCCATATTTTGTTACGAATGTAGCTAAACAGGGAGTGATTCGGTGCCGTTAAAGCCAGTTAGCTTAGCGGTTAGCTCGCCATACCTGTTCCCTTCAGGGAGCTCGATTCATTCACAAAAAAAAAAGCGCAAGGTGTTTTTTTTGGTTTTTTTTAGCGAGACGGAACAAAGGCAGCGATTGACAACGATATTTCCAAAACAATTCTTTAAAGAGAAGCGATGAGTTAAATGTATGTTCGTCCACTTACCTTATCCAGACAATTGACTTTTTCCGTGGGGTAGACGACTCGGTTACATCTGTTACACAGTGGATTCATGTTGAAGGAATGCTCGTCTTTAGCTAGCTAGCACCACCAACGACACTGCCGTTTGGGTTTTGGGTTTTTTGGGGGCGTCGTTTCCCTTCGATTCGGCAACACAAGAGAGGTTCCAAACACGGTGTAAAGGTTCCAGCGGGGAATAAAAAAGCTGCGGTTGTTGTCGCGGTAGCCGCACCACAGCTGGCTGTCAGTCCTGACTCCTCACTAACAGGCAGGCAGGCAGCGGGCGCGATCACGGCGCCTCCCTCTTCCCCCTTTGCCTCTCAACGCGCGCTCCCGACCAGAGAGGGCGGCGGACGGATCGATCCAAATGTCGACATTGTCGAAACCCGGTTAGTATCGAAAGGATACTGGTTTGACGAGGCAAATATATGTTTTTAATGCAGGGGTGAAGTCACTGCCAAAAATCCACAAACACAGAAAAATGTTTTTACTCACGCCCAACAATTTGCAAGTAAATATATGGAAGTAAAAAAAACATTCACAAGTGAAAAAAATAAAAATTCTACAAATAAAAAAAACATTCACGAGTATGAGAACAATTTTCTGTAAAAAAAACAACGATTCACAAGTACAAAAAAAACTATTTTGCAACATAAAAAAATACTTTAAATTTTCTGCAGCTACAAAAGGATTTGCAAATATAAAATCAATTTTCTTCAATAAAAAAAACCGATATTGGTTTGACGAGGGCAATCACTTGAGACAAATATAGGTTTTTAATGCAGGGGTGAAGTCACTGCCAAAAATCCACAAACGCACAAAAATGTTTTTACTCACGCCCAACAATTTGCAAGTAAAAACAAAAAATTCTGACAGTAAAAAAAACAATTCGCAAGTGAAAAAAATTAAAATTCTCCAAGTAAAAAAAAACATTCAGAAGTATAAAAACTATTTTCTGTATGTAAAACAATGATTCACAAGTACAAAAAAAAACTATTTTGCAACATAAAAAAATATTTTTAAGTATAAAAACAATTTTCTGCAGCTACAAAAGGATTTGCAAATATAAAATCAATTTTCTTCAATAAAAAAAAATGATACTGGTTCGACAAGGGCAATCACTTGAGACAAATATATGTTTTTATTGCAGAAGTGAAGTCACTGCCAAAAAAACACAAACACACAAAAATGTTTTTATTCACGCCCAACAATTTGCAAGTAAAAACTAAAAAATTGTGATAGTAAAAAAAAAAAACGATTCGCAAGTGAAAAAAAATACAAATTCTGCAAGTAAAAAAACATTTGCAAATATGAAAACAATTTTCTGTTAAGTAAAACAATTCACAAGTCCAAAAAAAAATATTTTGCAACATAAAAAAATATTTTTAAGTTTAAAAACAATTTTCTGCAGCTACAAAAGGATTTGCAAATATAAAATCAATTTTCTTCAATAAAAAAAACGATACTGGTTTGACGAGGGCAATCACTTGAGACAAATATATGTTTTTATTGCAGAAGTGAAGTCACTGCCAAAAATCCACAAACACACAAAAATGTTTTTATTCACGCCCAACAATTTGCAAGTAAAAACTAAAAAATTGTGATAGTAAAAAAAACCGATTCGTAAGTGAAGAAAATACAAATTCTGCAAGTAAAAAAAACATTTGCAAATATGAAAACAATTTTCTGTAAGTAAAACAACGATTCACAAGTCCAAAAAAAAAATGTTGCAACATAAAAAAATATTTTTAAGTGTAAAAACAATTTTCTGCAGCTACAAAAGGATTTGCAAATATAAAATCAATTTTCTTCAATAAAAAAAAACGATACTGGTTTGACGAGGGCACTCACTTGAGACAAATATATGTTTTTATTGCAGGGGTGAAGTCACTGCCAAAAATCCACAAACACACAAAAATATTTTTTACTCACGCCCAAAAACTTGCAAGTAAAAAATAAATAAATATGGAAGTATAAAAAAACATTCACAAGTGGAAAAAAAAAAAATTCTACTAATTAAAAAAAACATTCGCAAGTATGAAAACAATTTTCTGTAAGTAAAACAACGATTCACAAGTACAAAAAAAACAATTTTGCAACATAAAAAAATAGTTTTAAGTATAAAAACAATTTTCTGCAGCTACAAAAGGATTTGGAAATATAAAATCCATTTTCTTCAATAAAAAAAACGATATTGGTTTGACGAGAAAAATATATGTTTTTATTGCAGGGGTGAAGTCACTGCAAAAACTCCACAAACACACTAAAATGTTTCTACTCACGCCCAAAAATTTGCAAGTAAAAACAAAGAAATTCTGGAAGTAAAAAAACCATTCGCAAGTGAAAAAAACATTTGGAAATATAAAAAACAACTTTTTGTAAATAAAACAACGATTCACAAGTACAAAAAAAAATATTTTGCAACATAAAAAAATATTTTTAAGTATAAAAACAATTTTCTGCAGCTACAAAAGGAGTTCCAAATATAAAATCTATTTTCTTCAATAAAAAAAAAACGAGACTGGTTTGACGAGGGCAATCACTTGAGACAAATATATGTTTTTATTGCAGAAGTGAAGTCACTGCCAAAAATCCACAAACACACAAAAATGTTTTTATTCACGCCCAACAATTTGCAAGTAAAAACTAAAAAATTGTGATAGTAAAAAAAAACGATTCGCAAGTGAAAAAAATACAAATTCTGCAAGTAAAAAAAACATTTGCAAGTATGAAAACAATTTTCTGTAAGTAAAACAACGATTCACAAGTACAAAAAAAACTATTTTGCAACATAAAAACATATTTTTAAGTATAAAAACAATTTTCTGCAACTACAAAAGGATTTGCAAATATAAAATCAATTTTCTTCAATAAAAAAAACCCAATACTGGTTTGACGAGGGCTATCACTTGGAACAAATATATGTTTTTATTGCAGGGGTGAAGTCACTGCCAAAAATCCACAAACACACAAAAATGATTTTAGTCACGCCCAACAATTTGCAAGTAAAAAAACGTACGGAGCCCCTAAAGGGACATGGAGGAAAACATTTTTTTAACAATTTTTATTTTTATTTTTTAGACATGTATCTCGTGCGCACGAGAAAGTTTCTCGTGCGCACGAGATACATGCGTAAAAAAAAAAAAAAGTTTTTAATTTTTTTTTTTTTTTTTAATTCTCCCATGTCTTTTTAGGGGCTCCGTACTATTTTTTGTATGTAAAACAACGATTCACAAGTACAACATTTTTTTTGCTACATAAACTAATATTTTTAAGTACAAAAACAATTTTCTGCAGCTACAAAAGGATTTGCAAATATAAAATCTATTTTATTCAATAAAAAAAAGATACTGGTTTGACAAGGGCAATCACTAGAGACAAATATATGTTTTTATTGCAGGGGTGAAGTCACTGCCAAAACTCCACAAACACACAAAAATGTTTGTACTCACGCCCAAAAATTTGCAAGTAAAAACAAAGAAATTCTGGAAGTAAAAAAACGATTCGCAAGTGAAAAAAATAAACATTTCGCAAGTAAAAAAAAACATTCGTAAGTATAAAAACTATTTTCTGTATGTAAAACAATTCACAAGTACAACAAAAAACTATTTTGCTACATAAACAAATATATGTAAGTATAAAAACAATTTTCTGCAGCTACAAAAGGATTTGCAAATATAAAATACATTTTCTTCCATAAAAAATATATTGGTTTGACGAGGGCAATCTCTTGAGACAAATATGTTTTTATTGAAGGAGTGAAGTCACTGCCAAAAATCCACAAACACACAAAAATGTTTTTAGTCACGCCCAACAATTTGCAAGTAAAAAAAAACGTACGAATGCCCTAAAGGGACATGGGGGAAAACATTTTTGTAATAATTTTTTTTTTTTTTTTTTTTTTAGACATGTATCTCGTGCGCACGAGATAGTTTCTTGTGCGCACGAGATACATGTCTAAAAAATATTTTTTTTTTAAATGATTAAAAAAAAAAAAATTCTCCCATGTCCTTTTAGGGGTTCCGTACTATTTTTTGATTCACAAGTACAAAAAACAATTTTGCTACATAAACAAATATGTGTAAGTATAAAAACAATTTTCTGCAGCTACAAAAGGATTTGCAAATATAAAATCAATTTTCTTCAATAAAAAAAAACGAAACTGGTTTGACAAGGGCAATCACTTGAGACAAATATATGTTTTTATTGCAGGGGTGAAGTCACTGCCAAAACTCCACAAACACACAAAAATGTTTGTACTTACGCCCAAAAATTTGCAGGTAAAAACAATGAAATTCTGGAAGTAAAAAAACGATTCGCAAGTGAAAAAAATAAAAATTCTGCAAGTAAAAAAAACATTCGCAATTATGAAAACAATTTTCTGTATGTAAAACAACGATTCACAAATACAAAAAAGCAATTCTGCAACATTAAAAAATATATGATTGAGTCCATATTTGTACTCGTGTTCATATAAAAAGAAAGTAGGTTACCTGCTTTGTGAAGTGAATTGTGAAGTGAATTATATTTATATAGCACTTTTCTCTAGTGACTCAAAGCGCTTTACATAGTGAAACCCAATATCTAAGTTACATTTAAACCAGTCTGGGTGGCACTGGGAGCAGGTGGGTAAAGTGTCTTGCCCAAGGACACAACGGCAGTGACTAGGATGACGGATATGCACGATTTTAGCTGCCTGAAAATGTACCAGACTGGTGACTTTGATATGTACAATATAGTATAGGGAAAAGAGGTGTTGTGTGTTCTAATTGATATTGTTTATAAGCCTAATTGGGAAAAAAAAAAAAAACACTTTTGTAATTATTTCCCCATATCTAACATTGGAACACATAATATTCCACAACCAAATATACATGGCTTTGATTGTGTCTTGTTTTGCCAACCTCTTTTTTGTGTGTGTGACAAAATCAAGGTCCAACAAATCAGATTTTTTTGGCTCCATCTGTTCTGTATTGCATGGCTGTGCAGTCATTGACAGGCCACAGGGATGGAGGGATGGAGGCAGGAGGCAGGAGGAGGTTGAAAGAAATCAAATGCTCTCACGTTTGCACACAACTGCTATGTTGGACTGTAAGAGGTATCAACATGTGTTTAGACTGACACCTGCTGCTGATACGCTTGCTACACCTGACATGTTTCATGCATTCACTTCCTATTGTCACTTTTACATTCTGACCCAATTGTTTATTAAACACACAATGATCCATCCAGAGTACTTTAGGACATCCTAATAATATTAAATAACATATATATTCAAAGTTTTCTCATTTTGTAACCATTTGATTTTTATTTTAGCACAGATTATCTCATCCTTTTCTGTGTTCTTGCTTTTAATTTCATTCATGGATTATGCCACGGGCCTGTTAAAAAAAAACTAACTGTGAGCTGCATCCCTGGTTTGCAAATTGGACACCAATTTTTTTACTTCCGATACAATTCTGATATTGGAGCCTTGAGTATTGGCGAATGCCAGTATCGATCTGATACGGTATCAGCAGGAATCATACTTCCTTTCATTATTTTGTAATGTGCATTGTTAGAAGAGGTAGGTTTAAAAAAAACACTACACTACTAGTTATTGATCGTCTGGAATGGATGTATGCTGTCTTCAAATTAAAGTGGAGTGGTAATTGGTTTGAAGTAAGTTGAATGATGCGGACACGTTTGTCACTGGATATTTTCTAATGCACTTCTGCCTTGAAGACTTTGTATGTGTAAGTAATATGCAACTATAATTATTTGATACTTGTTTATATTGACAAATGTGCTGTTTTACACTGCAATATTGTTCAATTAAGCCAAAGGACACTCATTACTAGGGGTGCTCAAAAAAATCTATTTACATCAAAATTCTTATTTATTCTACTTCAAAATTATTATTATGTATGTATATTTTTTAAGAATGTATTTCTAAAAATACATTTTGAGTTCATCCCCATGCTTACTCGCTGCACCTCTACATCATATGTCAGCAACCAAATAATACATCAGGTTAATCAAGTTGAATCAAGAATCAATTCTGAATTGAATCATTATCAATCAATCAATCAATGTTTATTTATATAGCCCTAAATCACAAGTGTCTCAAAGGGCTATCCCAAGAATCGTAACCGGCTCAAATCACCAAAGATTCACACCTCTACTTACCGTATTTTTCAGACTATAAATCGCAGTTTTTTTCATAGTTTGGCCGGGGGTGCGTCTTATACTCAGGAGCGACTTATGTGTGAAATTAACACATTAGCGTAAAATATCAAATAATATTATTTATCTCATTCACGTAAGAGACTAGACGTATAAGATTTCATGGGATTTAGCGATTAGGAGTGACAGATTGTTTGGTAAACGTATAGCATATTCTATATCCATCCATCCATTTTCTACCGCTTACAGTTATTTGAATGACTCTTACCATAATATGTTACGTTAACATACCAGGCATGTTCTCAGTTGGTTATTTATGCGTCATATAACGTACACTTATTCAGCCTGTTGTTCACTATTCTTTATTTATTTTAAATTGCTTTTCAAATATTCTTGGTATTGGGTTTTATCAAATAAATTTCCCCAAAAAATGCGACTTATACTCCAGTGCGACTTATATATGTTTTTTTCCTTCTTTATTATGCATTTTCGGCCGGTGCGACTTATACTCCGAAAAATACGGTATTACGTCCGTCTAACTTTTGTGCTGTTGTGTGCTCAGTTGTTGTGCTAGCTCCTAGTACCCTATAGCTTAGCACAGTGATTCTCACTTTCTTTTTTTTTTACTAAGTACACCCTCAGAAAAAAACTTGGCTCTCCAAATACCACCATAATGACCAACATTAAAATACAGTAGCTTAGTAGGCCAAATTTTTCATTAAAAACAAGGCAAGAGTTTTATTTAACAAGTATATTTAACATTTTGGTCACTGTAACATTACACACAGTTTGAACAGTAACAATGTGTTTGAATATAGGAAATCAAAACAATGTAGTTTAATCAAGAGATTCTTTGGCGTACCACTAGTGGTACAGGTACCACAGTTTGAAAATCCCTCGCCTAGCGTGTTTACCTTTTGTAAATGACTTGACAAAAGTAGAAGAAAAGACTCACCTTGGGTGTTTATCGGAGGACATTTAGATGTTAACTGGCTGTCCAGCTTTGCACACAAGTAAACACTCTGCAAGACTGCTTGTATCAGGTTTTACATGCAAGCCGATGTCCTCCGATACTTTTTTAAACTTTTTAAAAAAAAAATTTTTAACAAACGCTGCAGCGTAAGTTGAATACTTTTCTAAAAATGCGTTAGCTTGATGCTAATATACTTTGGCTTTGCTATTGACATGCTACTGATTAGCATTAGTGATTTTACATGGCAATTTTAACCTCTCAAAATGGGTTGATGAAAACTACAACTAAAATGCACGTTACAATCAAACAGCTGGTGTGTATCAAGAACAATACTTACAGTATTAACACTTTTTAGGGCGCAACAAAAGACTTGATTCAGCAAAGACTAAACTGACTAGCCAACAGACCATGAACTAGACACTACTGCCATCTGAACGACTTGGACTCGCTACTGTAATTGCAATTCAAAGCTGGGGTACATAAGTTATATTCTTTAACTAAAATCATATTAGCATCATACAGTAAATCGTAACAGTAATCATTTAATTTAAGTGGACCCCGACTTAAACAAGTTGAAAAACTTATTTGGGTGTTACCATTTAGTGGTCAATTGTACGGAATAGGTACTGTACTGTGCAATCTACTAATAAAAGTCTCAATCAATCAATCAATTATGAAAAAAACGTACACCTGCGTGCTGTCTGTGCCTTATAATTAAGTATTTTAGTAAATAAAACTCCGGAAGACAAAATAATTTGTCTTTGAGGCAATCGACCTCCCCAGATCCAAAAAACCAAAGAAGAGCCAAATCTCGAATAAATATTGGGCCGGCGTATTCAAGATGGAGGGCATTGCGGACCAGTCTTGGAATAACTTTGGATGCGCAAGTGGCTGTTTTCCTTCTAGGCAGGTCATCTAATGTTCCATTCCCATATTGTGTATGTATCCTTTTGCGTGGCGACGTGTGTTACCTGTAAAAATACGAACTAGGGGATCCTTAGATGCAACTTTAGACTGTCAACAACCTATGCGTGTGCACGTGCAGGTCTTGTGCACAATTTTGTGCACTTCCAGAGAGAAGGAGACTGGGAGGGACTACCTAGTGGATGGCGGGATTTACAGTTTGACTTCTGCCTGGGGACAAGATTCACGTACCCCAGCTTTAATGTCATACTTGCAAAGACTCAGAAATGTGTATTAAAACAAGTACTTAACATAATCAGCTCATTTTTAAATGATGCAATTATCAAAATTAGCATAATTTTTTAAAAATATTAATACAAACAAAAGAGCCAAATTAATATCATTGAGTAGTGGTTTTAATTTAAATGTGAACGGTACCCATCCTTATAGAAGTCTATACCAGAGAGGCTCAAAATATTAGAAGCAGCTCTCAGGAGACAAAAATGGACATTACTAGATTTCTGGATTTCATTAGATTAGTGCAAGTGTACTTAATGTCCTTGTTTTTTTAATGGTTGCTTGGTTATAAAGGCTACTAATAATATGCAATGTGCTGCTTTTTAAAGTAGGTTTTTGGAATGTCAAAGAATTGCCTCCTTTAAGGTCCGTCTTGGACGATGCTGCTCCTCTCCTGCCCGTCTCCTTCTACTTCAGTGTAGCCAGGCTGCTGCTTCTGAAACTTCCAGGAGGGCCAGTAGCTCCTGTGTCGCTGGAGAAGATAGATACAAACATAATCAATCAAGCTTTATTGCAGACTCCAACGTTCAAGTAGACATACAATCACATACATTACATAAAACAAACAAAATACAGGATAAAAGGCATTATCACATAATATTAAAACAGTGCTTGTGGATATTCAGTAAAAGGTATCCAATAAATAAATAAAAGCAGCAATAAAAAAAATATATATATACATTTTATAAAATGTGTCTACACATTCTATAAAAGTGTTTCCATATATACGATTGGTACCTAACAGAACTACACCTAGGATTGGTTATCTGTATAATAAGCTCTTTCTCGGACCCCTGCAGTCTACATGTACATTTAAACAATAAAATAAATTGATAAAATAAATATTAGGGCTGCAAATCTTTGGGCACCATGTGATTGGATATGATTCAAATCTTAGGGTTAACGATTCGATTCATGAATCGATTCTTGATTCTGAACGATTCTCGATTCAAAATCCACACTTTTTTTTAACATTGGGTGCCAGTTCTATGATTAACTACCGGTACATTCATTCATAAAATAGATGAACAGCTTTGATGAATGCATATATTACTTAAAAGAAAACTGTTGTTGTTTAAAAAACATTTAATATAGTCAAATACAAATAAGGCAAGAGAATTATCCAACAGTTTTTTTTCTACCGCTTGTCCCTTTCAGGGTCACGGGGGGTGCTTGAGCCTCTCATTTGCATTCGGGCGGAAGGCGGGGTACACCCTGGACATGTTTTACAGCATATATATATATATATATATATATATATATATATATATATATATATATATATATATATATATATATATATATATATATATATATATATACACATACATATATAATATATATATATAATTTCAAAATATATTTTGCATAATTTTTTTTGATTGGTTAAGTGAAGTGAATTATATCTATGTAGCTCTTTTGTCTATTGACTCAAAGCGCTTTACATAATGACACCCAGTATCTACATCAGTTGTCCCCAAACTAAGGCCCACAGGCCATATACAGGACATTTTATATATATATATATATATATATATATATATATATATATATATATATATATATATATATATATATATATATATAAATAAATATATGTATATATATTTTTTGTTTGTTTTTAAATCGATTTTTTTGGTTTTTGTTTTAATTGGTTAAGTGAAGGGAATTATATCTATGTAGCGCTTTTCTCTATCGACTCAGAGTTAATTCTTTTTACATTGTTGCTACAAATTATTGTTGCAGAGGGGGGGGGGGGGGGTTACCCACATATGCGGTCCTCTCCAAGGTTTCTCATAGTCATTCACATTGACGTCCCACTGGGGTGAGTTTTCCTTGCCCGTATGTGGGCTCTGTACCGAGGATGTCGTTGTGGCTTGTACAGCCCTTTGAGACACTTGTGATTTAGGGCTATATAAATAAACATTGATTGATTGATTGACAGTGTAATAATTATTGTTACCTGTGGTAATGCCATCATGATACAACATTTGTAATATAATCCTTGAACAAAGTAACAGTGAAGCTCAATGTATTAATCACTGAATGGAGAACTATGGATGTGATGAAATTAATTATCCTCTTACCACTCTCTTTCAGGCAAAACTGGATCATTATGCTTACACATTGTACATGACCTTTTGCATTATATGAATTAATATTATTATATGTTGTCTACCTTGTACTTTTTCTGTGTGATTGCCTGAAATAAATGAAAAATGTATGAAAAAGCGCTTTACATAGTGACACCCATTATTTACATCTTCAAGCTACATTTAAACCAGTGGGGGTGGCACTGGGAGGAGGTAGGTGAAGTGTCTTTCCCGAGGACACAACGGCAACAACTAGGATGGCGGAAGCGGGGATCGAACTTTGAACCCCCAAGTTGTTGGATGCTCTAGCAACCGAGTCACGCCACCCAAGAATCGTTAGTAAGAATCGCGACTATTTCGAATATCGATTTTTTTGACACCCCTAATATCCATCCATCCATCTTATTTTTCTTATTCAAAGTTGGGTCGCAGGGGCAGCAGCCTAAGTAGGGAAGCCTAGACTTTCCTCTCCCCAGCTCCTCCCGGGGGATCCCGAGCTGTTCCCAGGCCAACTGGCAGACTTAGTCTCTCCAACGTGTCCTAGGTCTTCCCCGTGGTCTCCTACCGGCCGGACGCACCCTAAACATCTCCTCAGGGAGGCGTCCAGGGGCCATTCTACCAGATACCCAAACCACCTCATCTGGCTCCACTCTGAGCGCCTCCTGAATGACAGAGCTTCTCACCCTATCTCTAAGGGAGAGCCCCACCACTCGACGGAGGAAACTCATCTTGGCGGTTTGTACCAGTGGTCTTGTCCTTTCGGTCATAACCCAAAGCACATGACCATAGGTGAGGATAGGGACGTAGATCGACTGGTAAATGGAGAGCTTTGATAGCTCCTTTTTCACCCCGACGCACTCATCTCACGACAAATAGATATATGCAAATACAAAAGACAAACATGATGGGACAAACTAGCTGCGCTCACCTGGATGAAGTATGCGGCAGTTGGGTGGCAGTGGATGTAAAGAGCCACAAGCATCAGAGCCAAGAGTAAGACCAGAGCGGATGCAACACCTGCGAGGACTCCTGCGTTAGCCCAGCCATCACTACTGCTTGTGGTGGACTCCTGCTTTGCATCTGTGTATAACATAAGCCACATTAATATACATATTACTTCACGTGCAGGAAACAAACATCAACAACTCTCCTCACCGACACGTTTGCAGCCGTCTTGTGGAGTAGTCACGGTCACTTCCTGGGTTTCTGGTGTGACAGAAGTGTTATCGCCATTGTACTCATCGCAGGTTGTCCCTATGCTCTATGAGTATACAATAAAATAGCAAACACACACCTGTTAGAACATGAAACGCACCTGATCGCAATAATTACATCCAATACAAGAGTTCCGTTTAAAACTGCCCCTTTTAAGAAGAATACGGTTTAGTTCTACAGCAGTAATGTTCAAAGAGTTGCCTGGAGGCCATTTTCAGCCCTCATTCAGCTCGTTTTTTTATTGGCCCTTGACTAGAGGAAGGAAACTTTGGGCATCTCACAATTCGATTACAATTCTTGGGGTGACGATACGTTTCAGAATCTATTCTGGATTCTTGAAAACAGGTTATAGGTTACAAACGCTCTTCTTGGCTGCTGACAAAGGACTTATATGCGCAGTGTTGGCCTACAAACGTCCTTTTTAAAAAATGTATTTAGGGCCCGATCATCAAAAAGCTGAGAAGACCCAATTGAAATTGCTTTTTTCATTACTATCCTCCCACTTCGCATTCATGAGGCCCTTAAAGGGGAACTGCACTTTTTTGGAATTTTGCCTGTTGTTCACAATCATTATGAAAGACAAGACGACCGATGGATTTTTTTCTTGAATGCAGTCTAAATATTAAATAAACGTAAATAAAAGTCCGCTTACAGCGGAGCCAATGGGAGCTCCGCTATTTCGCACATAAAATCCAATAAATAACCATTCAAAAAGCGCCAACAATACTCCATTTACATTTTGTGACTTGAATATTAACCAAGTATTAGTGGTATTGTTATTATAAGCGCTAACGCAGACAAACTATTTATAGCGGCGACGTGATCACTTCCGTGTGTCCCTTGATTGATTGATTGAAACTTTTATTAGTAGATTGCACAGTACAGTACATATTCCGTACAATTGATCAATGGTAACACCCGAATAAGTCTTTCAACTTGTTTAAGTCGGGGTCCACGTTAATCAATTCATGTTTACATCGTCAAGTGGTCGGCTGCTTCTCGCTTCTTTGCTCCCTGTAAGTTTATTGTTGATCATAAATCATGCATCTCACCTGAAAAGTAGATGGCTGAGAATATAATCCAACAAGTAAGGACACTTTGACAGCCATTTAAAACCTCGAACCAACGAGAACGACACAAAAAAACGCTTGCCCCCCCCACCCCCCACCCCCCACGCTCCCACCCTGTTTTTTCGCAACGATTATGAGACATTTTTCACCTAAATGGGAATATATGAACATCCTAGCAGTCGGCATTGTAATGAAAGCCGACCTTGCACAGTAAGTGATATTTTATTATGTTTGTTGGCTGGAACCTGGTATTTCAAAAGGTTACAGGTTACAAGAGCTTCTCTTTGATTAAAAAAAAATAAAAAAATGCTGTTTTTTTTAAAAGAATCAATTTCTGGACTAAAAACTTTAAACAACTATGTTTGATAATATTATTACTATTATTGATAATTTAATGTATTGATACATTTTAGTTTTTCCTTTTTTCAGTGGTGTATGTAATAAGTTCAATGGAACCTCAATTTACAGAGCAAACTTATTTGTTTCTTGAACATGATTTGTAAATTGAAAAGTTCGTATAGTGAAGCACAGTTCCCTAAAAGAAACGATGTAAACATGGATAATTAGTTCTAGCCTCGACAAACATCCATATTTTAGCTAAAAAAATGCACACTTTTGAAGACATTATACTATGTATGTCTATATACTATGTATGTCTATATACTGTATATATATATATATATATATATATGTATATATATATATATATATATATATATATATATATATATATATATATATATATATATATATATGTGCACATGTATATGTTTTTATATATATATATGTATGTATATGTGCATATGTATACATGTATGTGTATATACACACACACACACACATACATATATATATATATATATATATATATATATATATATATATATATATATATATATATATATATATATATATATATATATATATATATATATATATATATATATATATATATATATATATATACACATATATATGTTGGGAACTCGCATGGCTGCCGTTTTGTGACCCCAAGATGCAAGAACCAGGAGAGCGAAGAGGAGGTAAGATGAGTTTTAATCTCAAATGAATCAGTCTTGTATAAACGTTCCAACATAAATTGAGGAGTGCTCGAGACAAAGTATAAATAGGATACATGTTGATTGGCAGCAGGTGTGGACCGGCTGCCAATCAACGGCAGGTGAGGAAAAAACAGTGCTCCGCGGAACAAACAGGAAATAGAACAAAATAAGAGCACTGACGGATTCGATTCAATATCGATTCTTGGGGTCACGATTCGATTATAAATCTTTTTTTTTTTCGATTCAACGCGATTCTCGATTCAAAAACGATATTTTTCCGATTCAAAACAATTCTCTATTCATTCAATACATAGGATTTCAGCAGGATCTACCCCAGTCTGCTGACATGCAAGCAGGGTAGTAGATTTTTGTAAAAAGCTTTTATAATTGTAGAGGACAATGTTTTATCAACTGATTGCAATAATGTAAATTTGTTTTAATCTAATATACATACATATATACATATATACATATATATATATATATATATATATATATATATATATATATATATATATATATATATATATATATATATATATATATATACAGTGTATATAAATTAGGGGTGTGGGAAAAAATCGTTTCGAATTCAAATCGCGATTCTCACCTTGTGCGATTCAGTATCGATTCTCATTTTTCAAAAATCTATTTTTGTATATATATATATTCATTTATTTATTTTAATTTTTTTTTACATTTTTAATTAATCAATCCAACAAAACAATAAACAACAATACCATAACAATGCAATCCAATTCCAAAACCAAACCCGACCCAGCAACACTCAGAACTGCAATAAACAGAGCAATTGAGAGGAGACACGAACACGACACCGAACTAACCAAAAGTAGTGAAACAAAAATGAATGTTATCAACAACAGTATCAATATTAGTAACAATTTCAACATAGCAGTGATTAAAAATCCCTCATTGACATTATCATTAGACATTTATAAGAATATGAATAAATAAGAACAATAGTGTCACAGTGGCTTACACTTGCATCGCATCTCCTATGCTTGACAACACACTGTGTCCAACATTTTCACAAAGACAAAATAAGTCATATTTTTGGTTCATTTAATAGTTAAAACAAATTTACATTATTGCAATCAGTTGATAAAACATTGTCCTTTACAATTATAAAAGCTTTTTACAAAAATCTACTACTCTGCTTGCATGTCAGCAGACTGGGGTAGATCCTGCTGAAATCATATGTATTGAATGAATAGAGAATCTTTTTGAATCAGGAAAATATAGTTTTTGAATCGAGAATCGCGTTGAATCGAAAAAATCGATTTATAATAGAATCGTGACCCCAAGAATCGATATTGAATCGAATCGTGGGACACCCAAAGATTCGCAGCCCTAATATATATATATATATATATATATATATATATATATATATATATATATATATATATATATATATATATATATATATATATATATATATATATATATATATATATATATATATATATATATATATATCACAAATATGACAAGGGGGTAATTGATTAACAATTTGTTTATTATCAAAACAACAACGGTAAGCTCAACTGTCAACGCTTAAGTCCCTTTGGTGCTCTCAAATCCTTTTTACTTTGTTGTTGGCGAATGTTTGTGGCATGCAACCAACAAGAGAAGATGATGGCAGAGCCACAAGGCGGAGAAGTGAGGGCTAGCAAAGAGAGGGGGGTGCGGAGAGAAGGGCAGTGTGTGTGCTCTCTAAGTCTAATGGTGCATTGCATTTACATCTGAAGTCGGAAGTCGGAGCTGGATAAAGAGGAGGCACAGAGACGTAGAACAAAAACACATCAAGAAAAAACACGACTGAAAAATTAACATGTATATACGTCAAACAATACTATCTATACGGCTATACGGTTTGCCAAATATGGTCAGAAATGCTGATATTCTGATTATTACATTAGCTTCTACTTGTGGTTAAAACTCGGGGAAGTCATCTTGAAAAAACATTCCTTCACTTTTCCGATTTGGAAATCCGACCTAGGGGGTGGTTCCAGTCAAAACTTCCGGCACGGAACTGGGAAATTCCGACTTCCCAGTACAAATCGAATGCCCCATAAGTCCAGGCTGGTTTGTTGACTATTTGGGGCCATATTAAGTAAGCAAAATAGACAAAACAGAAACACATGCTGCAGCACTGAGAAGTAGTGACAAAGTAATGGACTGAGTAAACAGGATGTAACGTAGAAGGCTCCGCCTCCCCAAAATAGCCACGCCCGAAGGCTTCCAGTTGCACACCAAATAAATGAATGAATGAAACGTCCCTACACCGAGACATGGTTCGCATACAGAGGCACATTTGGCGCAGTCTAAAAGTTTGCAAATAGAGAAGTAAGTATTGTAAATCTGTGACTGGGTTGGGGTTTCTCCATTCTCTTTTATTATATTGATTAATATTCTGTGATTTTTGTAATAACATTAAAATACATTTTTAAAAATATCTATTTTAGGCTAACACTGCGCGTTTAACTCGTACATTAGCAGCGAAGAGGAGCTTTTGCAACCTGTAACCAAGGTTTTATTATCATTTATTTAACAAAAAATATATTTGTGGAAGTTGCCCTCCCGTGGGTTCCCCTGATTGCGACAGATCCTCTGGTAAGCCCGGTAGTCAGGGTTGACAATTGTTTTATTTTCTCACACGCCACGACAGCACACTCTTCTGCGACTTTTCAGTCTTTGTTTTTAGTCTTTTTCTCGGCGTGTATCTCTCTCGCTCCAACTCCAACCCGGTCCCTCTTCCCGGCTGCTGCTAATAAGGGCGACAGGTGATTAGATAACAATCCCCAGCTGGGCAATCTACTCACCTGCCGCTGACTTTGAGGCCGGTTCTAACACACCCCGCTCCGCGGCAGGCCCGCAGACCACGCCCCCTCCACAATTTTATTATGTTAAACCGAGAATCGATGGTGAATCGAATGCTCACCTTAAGAATCAGAATCGAATTGTGAGGGGGCAAATAAGCTCATCATACACTTTTTGCAACATTTAGTCATCCTTCCCGCCCAATGGTACCTCTTCCAAGCAGCTAAAGTCCAACCATTCCTGCCTGTGTCGATCCATGCCATCTGAACACCTAAAAACGTGTGATAAGATATAAAAAGTGTCAATATACATTCAATGCATAAAGAGCGGCATTGTTTACAAGAAAGTAGCGTGTTAGTCAAACTCGCCTCTGGAGAACGTTACACCAGCTGCAGCCGGACGTTTGATTGGACGAGACGCAGCGCTCGCAGTTGTCATGTTGCAGGCAAGCTGAACAGGAAAAAAACAGAAGTTCAATCAAAGTCATCAATATCTTTATTGAAATTATTTTTACAAATGTAACATCCTTTTATTTTCCCACACAAATTACATCCATTCCATGTCAGAATGTTAATGGTAAAATCCAGTTTATCTTTTGTCATTGTCAACAAACTAACGTGGCTAATGTGTTATTTATTTGATCTTTTCCACTTACTTTAAGTCCCACCTATTCCCCAACCCACATCTTAACCGCTCTCCAATGTTATCACAATGTATCCCAATGGTTGTTAGCATGCTAGCTGTTAGCATTGATAACATTTTCTTGTGATTTTCCCAAAATTAAAACAGATCCGACTCAGGATTTTACGTAGTCTACTGTACATAGTCTTTATGCTCGCTATTAGCATGGTAGCAACAAAACATTTTTGAGATTCTACCGAAACTAAAACAGGTAGCAGTTAGTACTTGAAAAATGTAGCTGCTACCAATCTTGGTAGCTTTAGCATTTTGCATATCACATTGCCATTTTGTATTTCAGCATCCTTATATTGAAGCAAGAAACTGTATTTTACATTGTTATCACAATGTATCCACATAGGTTGCTAGCATGCTAACAGCTAGCACTGACATTTTCCTTGGATGCTCCCAAATCAACGTAGGTCACAGTCAGGACTTTATGTAATTTACGATCACATTTTTTAGGATTCTACCACAATTAGAATCGGTAGCAGTGACACTATTGTTCATTTCTAATTTGTATTATTTATTATTTTTTATTAATGTTTTTAATGAGAATGTCAATGAGGGATTTTTAATCACTGCTATTTTGAAATTGTTATTAATATTGATGCTGATGTCGATAATGTTCATTTTTGTCTCACTACATTTGGATTGTTCCGTGTCATGTGTATGTGTCCTCAATTGCTCTCAATTGCTCTGTTTATTGTTGTTCTTAGTGTTGCTGGGACGGGTTTGATTTTGGAATTGTATTGCATTGTTGTGGTATTGTTGTGTATTGTTTTGTTGATTGATTAATAAATTCATTAAAATTTTTTTAAAAAAGAATCGGTAGCAGTTCGGACTTTACGGACATAATAGCTACCTATCGTGCTAGCTGCTAGCTTTAGCATTTTGCATTGCCATTTTGCCTTTTAGCATCTATCTGTTGAAGCAAGATATGTTCTAATGTCATCACTGTGTAACCACTCAGGTTGCTGGCGGGCTAGCTGTTAGCATTTTAGCTATTAGCATTAATAGCGTTGACATTTTCTTGGGATCCTCCCAAAATTAAAATAGATCACAGTTAGGACTTGAAGAAAGTAGTAGAAACCTATCTTCCTAGCTAACTGCTATCTTTAGCATTTTGCATACCATTTTGCGAGAAAAAAAAAAGTGTGGAAGTGTGTGTGTGTGTGAGTGTGTGTGCCAAATTGTCTATGTTTATTGTTTTAAATTGTTAATCAAAACCAAAATACAAAATGTTTATTAAATATTAAAATTTCTAAATGGTTTTCTTATCTTAATTAACTCAAACATGTAAATGGAAAGAGTAAAAATAAACAAATGTAAAACAATTGCCAAATTGAAAATGTAAGCATTAAGATATATTTTTAAAAATCCAATTGTTTACAACTATTGTTTTAAAGTGGTAATCAAAACAAAATTATTTTTAATTAGTAATTTATTTTACCTGCAACAAAAACAAAACATTTTAATTGAAAAAGTACAAATGTAAAACAATTACCAAATCAAACATGTAAGCATAAAAAATAAATAAAAAAATAAATTGAGAGTTGTGCGATTTTAGTCTATTTATTTTCTTTTATGTACTTTACGTATTTATTTTCTTTTTAATTAAATGTTGTTCTTTTTTATTATTAACTGTCCTTAGTGTTATCCTGCTTCTAAATGTATATTTTAACTGCTGTGCAGCACTTTCTGATTTTTTTATGTTTTTTTTAAATGTGCTATATAGATAAAGTGAAAGTTTACATCTATTGTTTGAATGTGGTAATTAGCATGTTAGCTGTTAGCTTTGCTGGCATTGATATCCTCCCAAAATGAAAAAAGGTCACAATTAGGACTTGATGAATGTACAAAACCCAAAACCAGTGAAGTTGGCACGTTGTGCAATTCGTAAATAAAAACAGAATACAATGATTTGCAAATGATTTTCAACTTATATTCAATTGAATAGACTGCAAAGACAAGATATTTCATGTTTAAACTGAGAAACGTAATTGTTTTTTTCAAATAATCATTAACTTAGAATTTAATGGCAGCAACACATTGCAAACAAGTTGTCACAGGGGCATTTTTACCACTGTGTTATATGGCCTTTCCTTTTAACAACACATTTGGAAACCGAGGAGACCAATTTTTGAAGCTTTTCAGGTGGAATTATTTCCCATTCTTGCTTGATTTACAGCTTCAGTTGTTCAACAATACGGGGTCTCCGTTGTGGTATTTTGCGCTTCATATTGCGCCACATATTTTCAATGGGAGACAGGTCTGGACTACAGGCAGGCCAGTCTAGTACCCGCACTCTTTTACTACGAAGCCACGCTGTTGTAACACGTGGCTTGGCATTGTCTTGCTGAAATAAGCAGGGGCGTCCATGATAACGTTGCTTGGATGGCAACATATGTTGCTCCATTAAATCTTTCAGCATTAATGGTGCCTTCACAGATGTGTAAGTTACCCACGTCTTGGGCACTGATACACCCCCATACCATCACAGATGCTGGCTTTTCAACTTTGCGCCTATAACAATTCGCATGGTTCTTTTCCTCTTTGGTCCGGAGGACACAACGTCCACAGTTTCCAAAAACAATTTGAAATGTGGACTCGTCAGACCGCAGAACACTTGTCCACTTTGCATCAGTCCATCTTAGATGAGCTCGGGTGTTTCTGGGCGTTGTTGATAAATGGCTTTCGCTTTGCATAGTAGAGTTTTAACTTGCACTCACAGATGTAGCGATGAAATGTAATTAATGACAGTGGTTTTCTGTAGTGTTCTTGAGCCCATGTGATGATATCCTTTACACACTGATGTCGCTTTTTGATGCAGTACTGCCTGAGGGATCGAAGGGCCGTAATATCATCACTTACATGCAGTGATTTCTCCAGATTCTCTCGACCTTTTGATGATATTACGGAACGTAGATGGTGAAATCCCTAAATTCCTTGCAATAGCTCGTTGAGAAATGTTGTTCTTAAACTGTTGGACAATTTGCTCACGCATTTGTTCACAAAGTGGTGACCCTCGCCCCATCCTTGTTTGTGAATGACTGAGCATTTCATGGAAGCTGCTTTTATACCCAATCATGGCACCCACCTGTTCCCAATTAGCCTGTTCACCTGTGGGATCTTAAAAATAAGTGTTTGATGAGCTTTCCACAACTTCCTCAGTCTTTTTTGCCCCTTGTGCCAGCTTTTTTGAAACATGTTGCAGGCATCAAATTCCAAATGAGCTAATATTTGCAAAAAAAAACTGAAGTTTTGCAGTTCGAACGTTAAGTATCTTGTCTTTGCAGTCTATTCAATTGAATTTAGGTTGAAAAGGATTTGCAAATCATTGTATTCTGTTTTTATTTACGATTTACACAACGTGCCAACTTCACTGCTTTTGGGGTTTGTAGTAGCTGACCATCTTGTTCGCTGTTTACTTTGGCAGTTTAGCATTTTTCATATCATGTTACCATTTTATATTTTAGCATCTGTCTATTAAGGCTAAATGTTCTAATATTAATACAGTGTATCCACACTCTCTGTTAGCATGTTAGCTATTAGCATTGTTAGCATTTATGTCGACTTGTGTTTTAAGGTGTTGCATTGTACAAGAGCGGACATAAATGTTTATTATTTTGCGTTTGTATATGTGAAGCCATAATACAATTATTACATCCACTGCCTCATTCTTGTCAGAGCACACACTGCTGGTTTCAGAAACTGCTGCTCAAGTTACTAAATGTGGTTACCAAAATCCCATAATGGGTTATTGTGTTGTCTTACTGGGCAGCGGAGTGAACTGGACGGCTGACAAACTGGTGATATTGGCGGCGTCTATATCGATGCGATGGTACTCGTACACCCTCTGCTTCTGGACAACTGAGAGGAGGGACAGCACAGCTTTCAACATCTGCCGTCGTGAGTTGCGTGAACATGTGAGCGAGCATTAACCTGATGACTGGGAGGACGATACGACCACAAAGGCATCAGAGAGACCCGCCTTCACCGGGTGTTTAGCCGGGCTGAACTCTTTAGGAGGCACTGGTATCTGGAAGACAACAGTCGTGCTTAAAGGATGACAAGTAGGTACAAGGAAGTGGAATAAGTTCCTCTCACGTCTTTGTAACTGAACGTGATGGTTCCTGTTTTGTAAAGTGCTGCCTGGAAAGTGAAGGGGCCCACTGACTCTTGGCCCGACAGTCTGACCCGGTCCCACTGGACCACAAACACCTCGCCTGAAGGAGCCAAGCTGGATTAAAATATGCGTGCACTCCACCGCATGCAGCAGCCAGTCAAGGTGCGACTGCACGGTACCGTTATCCAGGTACTGCACGGTGGACTCTTTGGAGTGGCTGGGATCAAAATTAGCCATCAGGGGTGCGATGTACTGAGTTGACGTCAGCATGCGGTGGGTGAGCTCGCCAGTGAAGATGAACCCTGAAAATGTAAAAAAACAACAACAAATAAATACAAATTAAATTTACACAATTAAAAATGTACACATAAAAATATAAAGAATACATATGTCAAGGTTTTTTACATTTTATGTTTTAAAGTCTTAATCACAACCAAAATACTAAAACTTTAATTACATTTTTCAAATTTTCAAATGTTTTATTTTTATTTTAATCAAATCAAAAAAACGAAAATTTTAAATTAAAAAACTACAAATGTACACATTCAAAATAATTACCAAATTAAAAATGTAAACAATAAATAAAATATTAAAACTATATATATGACATTGTTTTAAAGTGGTGATTAAATCAAAAATACAATAATTGTTTTATCAAAATGTTTAATTTTTTAATATTTTTAGATTTTACTTAAAAAGACAACAAGAATTTGTGCAAATTTAAAACAGTTACCAAATTAAAAATGAAAACGTTAAAACATATTTTTTTAAATCAAAATCAAATTGTTTACATCTATTGTTTGAAAGTGGTAATTACAACAAAAATACGAAGTATTTAATTAAAATGCAACATTTTTAAATGTTTTTTTAATTATATTTAAAATAAGTAAAATTTGAAAAATTAAAAAGATTCCAACTTAAACATATAAACAATAAAATAAGACATTTGAAAGTATCAAATCGTTTAAACTTATTGTTTTAAAAAAGTTAAATAAAACAAAAACAAAAACATTACATTTTAAATGTTTAGTTTTTAATTGTTTATTATTTTAATGAAAACAAATAACAAAAGTTTTAAAACAAAAAATTCAAAATGTAAACATTTCTAAATATAATAAAATATAGAAAAAAACATCAAATTGTTTGCATATATTGTTTTAAAACTTAATTTAAAAAATACAATCATTTTAATAATTGTTTTAAATTTTTTCATGATTTGTATTTAGTTTAAAACAAAACAACAAATGTGTATTGTAAAATTTAAATAATTAAAGTTTAAATATTTAAAGAATAAAAAAATACTAATTTAGAAATTTTACATTTTAAAAATATTCACATACAACTATTATTAGTCATGTTTTGAAAAATATATATCAAGTATCAAATTTCAAAATTCACAAATCCAAATTTTTTTTAATCAAAAAAATGAAACCATTAACATTTTAAATTATAACATTTCAAAACTGAAATAAAACAAAAAATAAATAATTGAAATATCACTTAGGTTCAATGTGTCAAAGGCACAGGAAATTTGTGAAAACATCACATAACTCCCGTTGCTATGGTAATCTGCCTCAGGTAATGTCCATAAAAGGGGAAGTCAAACGACAAGGCGATTTTCTGCAAACAAAAGAACAACTTTATTAGGTACACCAAATTGTAACGAGCTGTTTACAAAAATATATGTATTGATTAAATAATAAAGAAAAACCTTTGCATTGTTATTTTTGGAAAGGCAGGTATGTTCCTCATCTTGTAGCATGTCAGGATCAAGATTAACCAGTCTGAGTATAATTGGAATCTTTTAAAAGTGTTAAATGGCATGTTTCCACCCACTCCAGTGCACATTAGCAGGGTCACTCCAGAACAAAAACATGAAGCTCCACATTTGCAAACCATCTGTTAGTGCAAAACAATGTTTCCCAACGCGCCTTCTGATGCAACTTTTTCAACGGAACAGACATGACTCGGCAGCGTGGGATCAGGGCGCCGAGTTTAGCGGGCGTGATTGTAAAAACAGGTCAGCTGCAAAACATCTATAACAAAGTCGTTTTTTGTGAGCAAAAAAAAATTGCAATTAGCAAAGAAATGATCCTTACAAGGTTTGTAAATGTTTACATTATTCGAGCTTCAGTACAGACAAGGCAAGTTGTTGACATGTTAGTGGCTTTTTAACACTTCCCAGGGCCCGTTTTTTTAACGAAAAAAAAAATCCTAGCAAGGAGTCTTAGTTTAGGAGTGATTCCAGAACATTCTCAGAGATCTCTGAGCAAGGAATGGACAGAAACTCCATCTTAGTGAGGAGGTGGGGTTGACCCCTTCATCATTTCAAAAGCTGTGATTGGTTGATTCTGAAAGCTAGATAGAAAATACACTTTTGGTGATAAAGGGCAACAGATGGACCCTCAAATTAATAAACTTAATCAAATAATCTAATCTTATGAAGACTATGTAATTGTGGATAATATTTCACCTAATATAAAAAACTGATTAAGGGGAAGTGCACTTTTTTTTTCTATTGTTCACAATCATTGTGAAAAACATGACGACGGATGTATTTTTTCAAAAAGACACTCCAAATATTAAATAAATGCGATTAAATGTCAGCTTACAATCCCAGCAGGCACAAGACATTAAAACAACTTCTTGAATTAGGTCCTGATGTTGAGCAACTTAAACATAACGTAAATGGGTGTATACATGTACATATTCACCCATTCACACACACACTCACACACCGATGGCGGGAGCTGCCATACAAGGCCCTAACCACGACCCATCAGGAGCAAGGGTGAAGTGTCTTGGATGAGAACCCACAGGTTGCTGCCACAGCCGCTCTACCAACCCAAACAACATGCTTTCCGACCACGTTTAATCAATGTTGGGTTCTAATGTTGATTTGACCATTGAATTTTGGTCATTTTCCAACCAAATATTCTACAACACAAATATAACGTTGAAACAACATGCTTTTTGACATTTACCGTATTCAATGTCATGTTGTGATGTTGATTTGACCATTGAAATTTGGTCATTTGCCAACCAAAAATGTGGATCCAACAATAGACATCAACGTTGTCTCGATTTACAAATACAACTATTTTGCAGCGTTGTTACGAAGTCAGTTTTAAATGACATGTACAGTATGTGTAATCAACGCTGTATCAATGTCTTGTGCCTGCTGGAATGGGAGCCGCTCTATTCTGCCTATAAAGCCCTTAAAAAAAAAAACATTAAGGTTTTATATACATGATGTAAGTATGTAATGTAGTAACAGGCACATTTATAATAACATTCAATATTTACGTATTTTGATTATTTTAAGCATATGCGGCGCAATAATTTAAAAAACGCATCACAAAATTAGTTTTGTTTATTCTTCATCACAGATTATTATTCACTGCAGACTTAATGAGAGCCAACCAACATAATAAAACCTCACTTACTGTACAAGGTCTGCTGTCTTTAGGATGCCGACTGCTACGATGTTCATATATTCCCATTTAGATCAAGAATGACTAATAATACTCATGAAGAAAAGGGGGTTGTAACCAAGCGTCGTTTCGTGGCGCCATTCCCAGGTCTAAATTGGCTGTCAAAGTGTACCAACTTGTCTGAATACGTCCTCGTTTTTCTACTGTCCAGGTAAAGGCATGATTTATGATCTACAACAGGGGTCGGCAACCCAAAACGTTGAAAGAGCCATATTGGACCAAAAATACAAAAAACAAATCTGTCTGGAGCCGCAAAAAATTAAAAGCCTTATATAAGTGTTATAATGAAGACTACACATGATGTAAGTGTCTATATTAGCTATAATAGCCTACTATCAAAATGACTATGTGACGCAGGCTGAAGCAAATCTTCGTTGACAGAAATGGAAAAATTTGATATTCATTCAACACATTTTTACAACATTAAAAAACATTAGTAAATCAGAGGCTACTCAGAAGGTGAGATAACTCCTGGAAGATACTGGCTTAGAATAGACAAAGGTATAGATGTGTGTGTCCAAGTTAAAGGATACTGCAGGCTGTCTTCTTCTAATGGATTTATTACAATCTTTGGCAAGCTCTGTAACGTTTGCTGTGGTCTGGAACATCATGGCACACAAACAACTATCAGACATGCAGCCAATATTACATACATATAATATGTCATGAGACATGCAAAACTAAATTATATACAAAGAGGATAAAAGTAAAGGATATTAAATGCGCTCAAATATACCTACAAACGAGGCATAATGATGCAATATGTACATACAGCTAGCCTAAATAGCATGTTAGCATTGATTAGCTTGCAGTCATGTACTGACCAAACATGCCTGATTAGCACTCCAACAAGTCAATAACATCAACAAAGCGCATCTTTGTGCATACGTGCACAGCATAAAAAGTTTGGTGGACAAAATGAGACAAAGAAGAAGTGGAAGATTTTACATGTAAACAAACTGTTGCGTCACAGTCCACACTAAGGTGACTTCAAGAATCGCCAAAATTAGTAGGATAAAACGATGTTCACCAAATACTGTCATCAGTGAAGCATACACACAAACATATTAAACAGTGGGCTTTCTAACAATTGGGAAGGTTTTTGTGATTTAGAAGTAGCTAAAACACGGCCAACTGCGAACGGACGTTTGCCACTAGCTAGCTAGCCATGTCTTAAAGCACCTCTTCCTGAGGGTGTTTCAATGTTATAACTTCACCTTTATCTTTAGTTTTTAGGCCAAAATGCGTCCGTTTTCCCTTTTCTGTCTACACACTGTCTGCTTGTAAGTACTCCATGATTGTGCGCTGCCGAACATGCTCCTCTGTTCGCAAAACCAGCAATGTCCTGACGTGAACCGGTACTTTTCAAACACAGTATAGTACCGTTTTTGCTTCATTAGTACCGCGATAATATATCAGTATCGGTATACCGTAGAACCCTACATACATGTCCTTCAAAACTGACTCTGAAACAGTGTTGCAAAATAGTTGTATTTGTAAATTGAGACAACGTTGATGTCCAACTTTGGATCCACGTTGTTGGTTGGGAAATGACCAAATTTCATACGTCAAATCAAACATCACAACTTGACATTGAATAAATGTTGTCAAAAAGCATGTTATTTCAACGTTGTATTTGTGTTGTAGAATATTTGTTGGGAAATGACCAAAATTCAATGGTCCATTCAACGTCAGAACCCAACATTGATTAAACGTTGTCAAAAAGCATGTTGTTCCAACGTTATGTTTGAGTTGCTCAACGTCAGGACCTAATTCAACAAGTTCTCAACGTTGTTTGAATGTCTTGTGCCTGCTGGGTAGGAGCAACTTTTTGCACTAAGAATCTTTAGGAATACGGCCCCTGGACTGTATGACCTCATGCTTCACTGTCAAGTCCCATGGCGCGCTTTGCTCAATATCTGTTTTGTCTCCTTGTAATTGCCGCTCATTGCATCTGGCAACGTGCAGGAAAAATGACTTTTGCAATCAGTTTGATACATTGCGCACTGATTGCAAACAGAAAGACGGAGCTTTCTGTCTTGGGTCTGTAAGCATAAGCATCAACAGTGAAGATTGTGTGCGCGACGCTCACCGTAGCCTGTTGGTAGGCGTTTGACAGAATGCCGTGGACTCGAACCTGGCCGTGCCCCAGGTCACTCATGTCCACCCATAGTTCACGTGTGCGCTGGTCCTCGGGACCGAAGCGTCGCCAAGTGTAGTACTTGCCGGCATCCTCCTTCCCAACACACAAAACAGGAAGAAAGTAAATCCGGTAATTTTTTTTTATTTTTAAATGTTCCGATTTTTTTTTAATATTCAAAAATCAAAAAGGTTTTATGAAAATGTTAGTTTTTTTGTTTTAATTACCAGTAAAAAACAATAGATGTAAACAATTAGATTTTTTAAATTTTGTATTATTTTAATTTTTACATTTTTAATTGTTTTTTTATTATTGTTTTCGTTAGGGTAAAACACATTAAAAAATATAACATTTAAACATATAAAATCTTAATTTTTCATCCTAACAATCCATTTTTTGGCATGATGTCTGCTTGACTGGGACGGCATATGGGGGGGAAATTTTGTATAATTCCAAGGGCCCCTAAAGACCCTGATTACTTTTCACGGGGCCCAGAATTCTTTTAGTGTGGAAGAACTCCTCTGGCATTAGCAGAGGCTCTCTCACAGTGACCCCTGACCTCATGAATGGGCAAAAATTACCACACAAACTCTAAAATTCTTAGACTAGGAAGTCTTGCCAAAAGAGTTGAGTCTGTTGCATAAGTGTGCACTAACTCCAAATGTGCTTCATTTTTCACATATTAATAATAATAATAACAAAAAAAATACATTTTATTTGTTGGTGCATTTCAAAACACCCAAGATCACAATAAACATAATCGCAAATATATACAATAAAATAAGGAATTAAAATTAAGATAAAAAAAGAAAGAAATATGTAGTTTAGATCAAGGGTGTCCAAACTATTTCCACACTGAAAAATGAAAGCATTGGGGGGCAATTTTTATGTTTTTCATGATCAAAACCAATATAATATATATTGTAACTACTAGGGCTTCCCACAATTTTGGTGAATGTCAAAGGTCCCGGGTACTTAAAAGGATCTCAGTCATTAAAGTATTAAAAATAAGTTATATATTATTATTGTTTTTACTTTCAACGCTTAAATCTCTATACATCAACTTCAGATCTCTCTGTTGACATAAAGTTTAATTTTCTTTTATGTTTAATGCCATTTTTTTTCAAAGAAACACCCTTTTTTAAATGGCAAAAACACAAGATATGCAATATTTTCCCAATAAATGTTAAAAATTGAATATTTCATGTGAAGTAATTGAGCTTTAAATGGGTAAAAAAAAAATTTAAAAAAATTTAACAAATACAGTTAAAACAAATCTGTCTAAAGGTCTCGGGGATCCAAAAGGGCCCCACCCATAAAAGTGTTAAAAATATGTCATAATATATAAATATATATTATTTTTACTTTCAACGCGTAAATCTCAAGATCAACTTCAGATGTATCCATCGATTATAAGTTGTTATTTTTATTAAATGTGTTTTGTTTTTATGTTTTCTGCCCTTTTTGTCAAAGAAAACATTGTTTTATTTCTATGGCAAACACACAGAAAGTGCAATATTTTCCCCAAAAAATATTTCTAAATGAAACATTTGATGTGAAGTCATTGGAGCTTTAAATGGGTAAATAATTCATAAATTTTGCTTTCGGTCTCCCCTAGAGGGGGGGGTTACCCACATATGCGGTCCTCTCCAAGGTTTCTCATAGTCATTCACCGACGTCCCACTGGGGTGAGTTTTTCCTTGCCCGTATGTGGGCTCTGTACCGAGGATGTCGTTGTGGCTTGTACAGCCCTTTGAGACACTTGTGATTTAGGGCTATATAAATAAACATTGATTGATTGATTGATTGATTGATAAAAACATTGCTTTGAATTGATTATTATTTTTGAGCAATTACAGTTAATAACACATCTGATTAAAGATCTTGAGGATCCAAAAGGGCCCCACACATGAAAGTGTTAAAAATAAGTCATAATATATCAATATATATTATCTTTACTTTCAACACATAAATCTCTAGATCAACTTCAGATATATCTGTCGTTTATAACTTTTTCCATTCATTTCCTACCGCTTGTCTCTCATTATTATTTTTTTATTTGTTTGATCTTTTTGTCAAAGAAAACCTTGTTTAATTTAGATGCCAAACACACAAAAAGTGCAGTATTTTCCCAAATAAATATTTCAAAGTGGAATATTTGATGTAAAGTAAGTACAGCCTTGAATAGATCAATAATTCATAACAACTTTGGTTTTGATTAATTATTATTTTTGAGCAATGACAGTTTTAAAGTATAAAACTGCATACATGGCAGCTTTGTGTTATTAGAGTCAATATTGCAACTTTTTCTTGTTACATTTCCTCTATTATTCCACTCTTTTATGTCTACTCTTACGATAGTATATTTCGAATGTGCCGCAGGCCGTTAAAAAATTAGCTGCGGGCTGCAAATGGCTCGCGGGCCACACTTTGGATACCCCTGGGTCAGACAAACAAGCACTTTTGAACAGGTGTGTCAGTGTTGCAAACTCCTCAGCTAGGAAAGTAGCAAATGGCTGTCATAAAAGTCGCTGGAAGTTGCTGGATAACATTAATGCCTAATTTGCATAATTGATTACAATGGATGCTGACATAAACAGACATAAAAAGTGTGTTTAAAAAAATGCAAATTAGAATCATACTGCCAAGGAACTTTCCTTTGTTGATTCTTATTGTAGTTGTATTTTTCTTTGTTCTACATTGTTATATGTTATCAAAATTTATCAAAAGGGTGGTGATATTCACGAACAAACCAAATCTATTGACTGGCTCATTAACATGAACGATAGGTTCTATTTGAAGCATGACAGAGATTTAATGTTTACAACTACATCTCATTCTGTAAGCCAAGGAAGAAAACAGCGGCAGCTTTGCACAGAGTAGGTGTGGGTCTCCTCTCTGCTGTGACTGCAGCTGGGAGTGCTGCGCGAGGCTAGTGTCAACCTGACCGCCTCTTAGGAGGGGCTCACGACAGCACCGGCTTGTTCGCTGAGGACATTAACTGCAGAGTGACACGTGCTTTCATGTCTCCAAAACACCCAAAAAAGTTGCGAGACGCTTTTGAAAAAGATAGTCGCTAACATGAGTTGGAAAGTCACTAGATTTAGCAGGAAAGTCACAAAACTGGTAATTGGTTTTAAGTAAGCATGTGTCCTAATTATTTTGTCCAGTAAGTTTTGTGGAGAATGCATATATGTTTAAGAGTCCTTTCTTTATTCATAGTCATGTTTAAAGCAGCTAGTGTTTTTCCATTTGTACTCTTTCTATTTTTTCATTTTATGTCCGCAAGTAAACTGTGTGTTACCTTGAAGGCTTGCACTGTAGGAGTTGGAGGACTCCCTTATATCTTATCTGTAGTAGAACAATGAGGCTGTATTCTTTTCCGGACAGGTGGGGGCTTTCTTCGGATGGAAGAAGTTGTCTCTTCTGTTTGAATGTTAGACCAATTCGAGAAGCCGGTATGAATGTATTGGTGTGGGCTGGTCTCCTGAAGCTTCAGTAAAACATGATAATATTCCTATTCTGTCTCGATGGTCCTTCTTACTCTGCATATACTGTATGTCATATAAAGAACTTGGGATTGACCAATGACTTTAATTCCGTTGGAGGAAAGGCTGGTCAGACGCAACAGTTTCTACTGTCTAGCAACAAAAACTGCACTGTACCTTTCAAAAGATGGTAGTGTTTACCCAGCACACACATGCACACACATGCACACACATGCACACACACACACACGCAGACTTACCACCACTGTAGTCATGTTGTCTTTCAAGGTGTCAATGAACAGTCCTTCGCCCTGGACCGCTCTGCTTGTCCTGACATGTCCCAGAGACCACCTGTGGGCTTGTTCACCTCCCGTTGAGTCCTCTGATGTCACAGTGTACCTTTCCTCTGTCCAAAATAGACAGGAAGTGCTTAGTTATAACTGCATGTGTGGTAGTAATTATTTACACATTATATGGCGTGCGACAAAGCTATTAAAAACATTAAGATTTTTAACAATTTGTTATGAATGTTTTGTTTCGTATAGTTGTTGGTCAGTCATGTTTTGGTCATTTAATTTTTGTTTCATAAGTGGACATTTTTTTAATTTATTTTTTTAAAGAAAGACAAAAAGAAAATTGAAAACAAAGCAGACCAAAATGGGTTTTTAGCCCTCCACAGAAATTATTTTAGACATGGCACAAAACAGAAATCTATCACACGAAAATTCCGGTTTGAGCCTTATATCTTTACATAAAAATATACTTCTTAACCCTTGCTCCTGATGGGTGCTGGTTAGCGCCTTGCATGGCAGCTCCCGCCATCAGTGTGTGAATGGGTGAATGTGGAAATACTGTCAAAGCGCTTTGAGTACCTTGAAGGTAGAAAAGCGCTATACAAGTATAACCCATTTATTATTTATCATTTAAAATCGGTACTTGGTCTGTTTTTCAAGTTTTTTCAGTTCATTTCTGTGATGAAAAATGTTCCGACAAATATATTAGGGCAGTTTTAGTGACACAATATTTTCCGGGCACAATTCATAGCCAATATATCCTAAATGAGTTTACAAAAGTTGAGCTAAGGAAAATAAGGACAAGATATATTACATACCCAATTCATCCCAAAATTTAAGAAATACAATTTAAATTTTTTTATGGAATATACCCTTAAAAGGATTTTTTTAAACTAAAATTTAACATGGAGGTTGACGGCTGTTATATCTGTGGAGTTGTAGAGGATGTAAATCATCTGTTTGTGGAATGTGAGACATGTGTTTTGGGAGGAAATCAAAAATTGGAGATGTCCCCATTCACAATAGAAGGGATCAAATTTGGCATATTTATAAATGATAGTAACAAAAGAAATGTTTGTCAACATTATTATACTCCAAGCTAATTTTTTATACATACATGTCGATTTCTGAAAGTAAAACCTACATTTTCTAATTGGCTTTATGGTTTAAAATGATCAATTAAATCTTGGAAAATTATTAAAAGTACAAAAACCCTTAAATTGATATCTTTATTGAAAACAAATCGAAGTGATTTAAATCACCTCTTTCTTTTTGTCAAAGAAAACCTTGTTTTGTTAGATGCCAAACACACAAAAAGTGCAGTATTTTCCCAAATAAATATTTTAAAGTGGAATATTATTAAAAGTACAAAAACCCTTAAATTGATATCTTTATTGAAAAAAATTCGAAGTGATTTAAATTACCTCTTTTTTGTCTTTTTGAATTTTGTATTTTATCATCCATCCATCCATCCATCCATTTTCTACTTGTCCCTTGTATCATATTGTTTATTATCATTATTTATTATTATTTTTAATACTCTATTTGTATTTGCTTTTATTTTCTTTCCTTGACATGTTTTGTTAAAGTCAATAATTTGCTCAACCTGTTGTGTAAAATTGTTGATGTTAAAAGTGCCTTGACTTTTATGTACATCGTTGATATATGTTTGTTGTTCAATAGAAATAAACTAAATAAAAAATATATAATTTTTTTTTTTTTAAATTACATTTAAAAATACAAATAGTACCTGCGATGAGCTGGCAACTTGTCCAGGGTGTACCCCGCCTTCCGCCCGAATGCAGCTGATATAGGCTCCAGCGTCCCCGAAAGGGACAAGCAGTAAAAAATGGATGGATGGATGAACAAATAATATATATATATATATACATATATATATTTATATATCTTGGGATGTTATTTTGTTAAAGCGCCCACGTCACGGTGCATGTTAATGACGTTTTAATATTTAAAAAAATAAAAAAAGAAGCCCTACGTCACGACGCATGTCAATGACATCACAATACACTACTATAAATACCCCCGAGCGCCATGTTTTCTTTGCGGAGTGTCTTTTCTAACCCTAAGTAATGGTGGCCTCTCGTACTTCAAGTTTGCTGTTTTTTCGTTCTCGGGCTTTCAGCAAACTACGAGAGGTTTGGCGGCGATTTACTACACAACCCCAAAAAAAGCCAAGAGATCATGCACTCCGCCCAGTTCAGTTACCCGTCGCAGGCACCGTGACTACGCCGTGGTCAGCCCGGTTGCCGCGAAGAGTTCGCCTCTGTTGCTCCGGTTGTCCTAACGTCGGGTTGTGTGTTTAAACTGAACAGATTAAAATGAGCAGGGCAACACAGCCTCACCGAAACAATGGTCCGGTCGTGAAGCCCACGCTCGACATTTTAACATGTTGTACAACACTGTGGGTTGGCAAATGCTACTTAGCTTGGAGTAGCTAGTAGCATTAGCCCTTCCCTTTATAAGACATTGCAGTTTGGCTAATGCTAAGTAGCTTGGAGTACGTTTTAAAGATGTGCTATTTGGATTTACACTGTATGAAAAGGAATTTTACCTTTGCAACCTCATTATACTATTAGCTGAGTTTTATATTCATAAATTTAAGTTTCTCAATACCCGACATGTTTTTTGTGCCTTTAAAAAATAATTAGAAATCTGTTAAAACACTCTCTACCTCTAACAACCAAAAAGCTGTGAAAACGATGATGCTGTGCTCCAAATTTAAATTTACTGAAATTGTGTGAGCTTATGGCTTTGCACTTTGTTTTATTTATATATATATATTGCATTCTATTTTAGTTACTTTGAGTTTACAACCCCCTGGCGCTGTTTTGTACTTATTTTGATGATTATTTCTCTACTCTGTGTAAATGTTGCAATTTATAAATAAAGGTTTATAAAAATTAAGAAAAGTAGCTTGGATTCCTACTTTTAGTAGCACTTCCCCTTTATAAGACATCGCCGTTTGGCTAATGCTAGGTAGATTGGAGTAGCTAGTAGCATTGGCCCTTCTCCTTTATAAAACATTGCAGTTTGGCTAATGCTAAGTAGCTTGGAGTAGCTAGTAGCATAGGCCGCCGCCTTTCCAACTTGAATTAAAGTTAAAATGTGTCAATGTCTTATTAAGATATGAGGTTATACCTGTGCTCCTCGAGTTATCCACTTCAAGCATTTGTAATACATACCAAAATAAGATTGAGGTGTGCTCATAAACACTCGCAAAATGCTCGCAACCATGAAAACACGCTTCGAAATTTAAGTACAATTCACCACCGCGAAATTATTTTTTTTTAACGAGTGACTAATTGGATACAATCGATGTGCGATACCACTGATTCTATATATCGATACCGAGCAAAATTCAGGCTGGTGTCGGCGATACCAATCCTATACTTGAAGCAAAATAAAAATGGATACCTAATGTGTGGTAAAATAAAAAAGAGTATTTCAAATATTGCTGGTTTTGGGGAATCCTATTCAAACAATATAAAAGTTTCTCTGAATAGCCTACAATAAAATATACATACACTTGCTGTTTCATTATCCTGAGTGCCTCAGTTTAATGGCCAGTCATTTTCTTAAATGACAGACTGAATAACGCTGCGTTTACGCATTACGTATTTAGGCGGAAGGAAAAGTAGTTCCAACCAATTGCGTCTCATTTAGGCAAGTTCTCAAGAATTTAGTTACTTTACAGTGTTCCTGCCAAAATAAGAAAGTATCAAATTTATTTATATTTTGATTTGGCAATCGAGAGCATAAAGAGCTGGTATTGGTGGTATCGATATTTCAGTATCGATTGCATATTATTTATTTCTAGTTAATTGAGTCATTAGGTTTTTGTAAATCCTTATTAAATGCAAACTAAACTCCCACAGTAGCTTGTTTTAAACAGCTGTTGGTGGCCATTTTGGTATGCACTAACAGGTGTTTTTAACTAATTAATCATGCACATTCCACCTGTGTTCCATATCGTCAGTCTCATTTAAAGTTCATGTTAAAACACATTTAAGAAGATACACCCTAAATCCGTGGTGTCCAAAGTGTGGCCCGGGGGCCACTTGGGGCCGGCTGCTATTTTTTTTAGTGGCCTGTGGTGCATTCCAAAACTACTGTAAAAACATTTTAAAAAATTGAATAAAAGACCAAAAATGTTTAAAAATTACAATGTTCAAAAATAAAAACCCACTTTGAAATAATTTTTTTGGGAAAATATTTAATAGTTTTCTTTAAAAAAAAAAAAAAAAAAAGGGTATGAAACAGACAAATAAACCTGAAAAAAATAATACGAATGTATAATCCATATCGTCAGTCTCATTTAAAGTTAATGTTAAAATACATTTAAGAAGATACACCCTAAATCCGGGTTGTCCAAAGTGTGCCCCGGGGGCCACTTGGGGCCGGATGCTATTTTTTTAGTGGCCTGTGGTGCATTCTAAAACTACTGTAAAAACAATTTAAAAAAAAAATGGAATAAAAGAGCAAACATTTTTCAAAATTACAATATTAAAAAAATAAAAACCCACTTTGTAATAATTTTTTGGGGAAAATATTTAATAGTTTTCTTTAAAAAAAATTAAAAAAGGGCATGAAACAGACAAATAAACCTGAAAAATAATACGATTTTATAATCCATGGATACATCGGAAGTTAGTCTACAGATTTAAGCATGGAAAGTAAAAAGAAAAAAGTATGACTTTCATGAGAGGGGGCCTTTTAGATACCCAAAAACATTTGTGGGATTTTTGTTTTAACTGTCATTGCTCAAAAATATTAATGATTTAAAATTAATGTTGTAATTATTGACCTATTTAAGGGCCTCAATTACTTCACATCTAATATTCCACTTTGACACTAAATTGGCCCTAGTGTGTGAATGTGAGTGTGAATGTTGTCTGTCTATCTGTATTGGCCCTGCGATGAGGTAGCGACTTGTCCAGGGTGTACCCCGCCTTCCGCCCGAATGCAGCTGAGATAGGCTCCAGCACCCCCCGCGACCCCAAAAAGGGACAAGCGGTAGAAAATGGATGGATGGACATGGTTTTGGGGGGGTATTGCATATTTTGTGTTTTTTAAAAACTGGGTTTTGACATATGTATACTTCATATCAACAGATCTAGACCAGTGATTCTCAAATTGTGGTGTACCACAAGTTAGAGTCATGCAAAATACGTGTATGGCCAACCCGGTTTCAAAGTTGGTAGCAAACATGGCACCCTGTAGTCACGTGAAGGGGTTATAAAGTACCAATGATAGTCACACACACACTAGGTGTGGTGAAATTATCCTCTGCATTTGACCCATCACCCTTGATCACCCCCTGGGAGGTGAGGGAAGCAGTGAGCAGCAGCGGTGGCCACGCCAAGGAATCATTTTTGGTGATTTAACCCCCAAGTCCAACCCTTGATGCCGAGTGCCAAGCAGGGAGGTAATAGGTCCCATTTTTATAGTCTTTAGTACGACTCAGCCGGGGTTTGAACTCACAACCTACCGATCTCAGGGCGGACACTCTAACCACTAGGCCACTGAGTAGGTACATACAAGCCCCTCACTTGACTACAGGGCGCCATGTTTGCTACCTAGTTGGCCATACTCTCTGCCACAAGTGGTACTGCTGGCTCCATCTAGTGGTATGCCAAATAATCTCTTAATTTGTGTGTTACTGTTCAAACTGTGTGTAATGTTACAGTTGCCAAAAATATTAAGTATACTGCCTTGTTTTATTGAATATTTAGGCCTACTATATTACTGTATTTTAATCTTGGTTTTAATTAATTAATGATGCTTATTTTTTCCTGCCCATTGAAATGTGCCATACGTTCAGCACAAATGTCATGATTGTAGCTCATACATCAAGATGCTCTTATGTGATAAAAAGGAGCAAACAGCGGGTCCACCTTCATGACGCAAGCGTGCATGTAGAAGTTGGGTGGAGGAGTGCAGATGTTCAACATAAAGTGGATCATTTTTTAAAATAACTGTCATCACAAATCCCCTTCCCACTAGGAATAATGACGAATACGTCTAGTGTGGAAAACTTGATTTGACTTTTTCCAGATATGCAACACAGCCGTTTCACATCAGTCGGTCATGTTAATTGTTTTTGGAAGTGTTTTGATGGTTTATGTTTTTAAGGCTCGTTTTACAGCGTCGTCTGCAGTGGACATTTGTTTTGGGTCGATTTCTTTGGTCCGAGTTACACATTTCAGGAAAGAAAATAGCCCTGTTATGCAAAACACAAACGTCCACTACAGAGGACGCTTGCTATCAGGAGGTTCGTCCAAACTGAAAAAAACCTGATACATTTTATACATTTAAGCTGTTTTCTTTTAACAAAATGGCCGCCAAAAAATATCTGTTTCTCAGCTGTGTCTTGAATGGGCCGCAATGGCGCTCACTTGTTATACACTTTTCCACCACTTGTGGCAGCCATGCGCCGTTCAGTTGACTTGAGGTTTTTTTTTATTCTAATGAAAACAACAATGTTAAAAAAACTAAAAAAATTTGTAACAATAAAAATTTGTAAAAAAAAATCCTAAAAATTACTTATTAGAACTATTTCAAAATATCAAATTGATTTTTAAAATATCACATTGATTGTTTTAATGTGGTAATTAAAAAAACATTTTGATTCAAATGTTTTCATGTTTTTTAAATTTTAACGCAAACAAAAGTCATTAGGAAAATTCTTAAGCACAAAAATTATGAATAATAGTTGAGTGTATGTATTTTTCATCATTTTATGGGTCCCTTCTTTTGCAGTATATTTGATATTAGTATTTAGTTGTTTTTTTTAACAAAATGTCCGCCAAAAAATATGTTTCTTAGCTTTGTCTCGAATGGGCCGCAATGGCGCTCACTTGTTATACACTTTTCCACCAATTGTGGCAGAAATGCGCCGTTCAGTTGACTTGATATATTAAAAGTTTTTTTTTATTCTAATGAAAACAAAAATGTTAAAACAAAACAATAAAAAAATTTAAAACAAAAAAAACGTCATTGAACATTTTTTTAATATCAAATTGTTTATTGATTGTTTTAAAGTGGTAATTAAACATGTTGATTCAAATGTTTTCATGTATTTTTTTTAATTTGAACCCAAACAAAAGTTATTGGGAAAATTCTTAAGCGCAAAAATTATGAATAATAGTTGAGTGTATGTATTTTCATCATTTTATGGGTCCCTTCTTTTGCGGTAAATTTGATATTAGTATTTATTTTTGTATTCAGCTTGACCTAAACCTTGTTCGGCATTTTGGTTTATGTACAAGATAAATAATAATGTTTGTGATTAACACATGATTTCATATCATTTGACATGGTTTAGACCTGTTAAACCGTAAGTAACTATTGTATATGAGTAAAATCAACAGTAAGATGTGAATGTTTGAGTGGGGAAGTTGGGCCCTATAGCATCCAGATGACCTTAATGTCACTAACAAGTTCTCCCTATGTTTTGTTCTCCGGAAAATGAATCTGGCGGTCCTTTTCCATTATCAATTTGTTTATGAGCAATAACTAGATAGTTAATTGTACTCGAGACCAATATGCCGCATAGACTGTGGTCAAAGGAATGTCCCAGCATGCAGACACAAGACATTGATACAACATTGATTATACATACAGGTCCTTTAAAACTGACTTTGAAACAATGTTGCAAAATAGTTGTATATGTAAATTGAGACAACGTTGATGTACAACGTTGGATCTACGTTGTTGGTTGAGTAATCAACGTCACAACCTGACATTGAATAAATGCTGTCAAAAAGCATGTTGTTTCAACGTTGTATATGTGTTGTAGAATACCGGTTGGAAAATGACCAAATTTCAATGGTCAAATCAATATGAGAACCCAACATTTATTAAACGTTGTCAACCCCCCGCGACCCCAAAAGGGACAAGCGGTAGAAAATGGATGGATGGAAAAAGCATGTTGTTTCAATGTTGTATTTGTGTTGTAGAATATATTGGTTGGAAAATGGCCTGAATTCAATTGTCAAATCAAAGTCACAACCTGACATTGAATAAATGTTGACAAAAATTATATTGTTTCAACGTTGTATTTGTGTTGTAGAATATTGTTTGGAAAATTACCAAATTTCAATGGTCAAATCAATGTCACAACCTGACATTGAATAAATGTTGTCAAAAAGCATGTTGTTTCAACGTTGTATTTGTGTTGTAAAATATTGTTTGGAAAATGATCAAATTTCAACGGTCAAATCAACGTCACAAACTGACATTGAATAAATGTTGTCAAAAAGCGTATTGTTTCAACGTTGTATTTGTGTTGTAAAATATTGTTGGGAAAATGATCAAATTTCAATGGTCAAATCAACGTCACAAACTGACATTGAATAAATGTTGTCAAACAGCGTATTGTTTCAACGTTGTATTTGTGTTGTAAATTATTGTTTAGAAAATGACCAAATTTCAACGGTCAAATCAACGTCACAAACTGACATTGAATAAATGTTGTCAAAAAGCGTATTGTTTCAACGTTGTATTTGTGTTGTAAAATATTGTTGGGAAAATGATCAAATTTCAATGGTCAAATCAACGTCACAAACTGACATTGAATAAATGTTGTCAAAAAGCGTGTTGTTTCAACGTTGTATTTGTGTTGTAAAATATTGTTTGGAAAATGACCAAATTTCAATAGTCAAATCAACGTCACAACCTGACATTGAATAAACGTAGTCAAAAAGCATGTTGTTTCACCATTGTGTTTGTGTTGTAGAATTAGAATATTGGTTGAAAAATGGTCAAATCAACGTCAGAACCTGACATTAAATAAACGTAGTCAAAAAGCATGTTGTTTCAACACTGTGTTTGTGTTGTAGAATATTGGTTGAAAAATGACCAAAATTCAATGGTCAAATCAACGTCAGAACCCGACATTGATTAAACGTCGTCAAAAAGGATGTTGTTTCAACGTTATGTTTGAGTTGCTCAACGTCAGCACTTAATTGGACAAGCTCTCAATGGTTGTTTTAAAGTCTTGTGCCTGCTGTGGTAAAACTATAATGCCATTGTATGTTTTAGTCGCTCTGGTCCATGATTACTGATATGGTTAACGTATTGAGCAAAAAATAAATAATAATATAGAAACACAATGTTCTGGGTTTAGTCATGTTCTTTTAGCATTTTCTCTAGCATCTGTGGCATTAGCAATAAAACATCAGTAGAAGAGGACGCAACATAGAATACTAGTGGGGGAATTTATCCGTTGAAATTATTTTTTAACATTTTATCTTATTTTCTAATTTCTCTTCTATGGGCCTGATGTTACCATCACAACTTGATGAAAGGTGACACTAAATTACCAAATTATACACCACAATTAGCATCAATTATGAACCATGTGAGCATATAGAACTAGCAGAAGTCAGTTCTTACAACATACTAGTTAAATATGAGTTGACACAACTCTTGAATTTGTCCACGATGGGAGTTAAAGGAAATATGTGGGCGGGAAGCGAATTCCACAGCCATGACGTCCTTGGTATGTAGGAAGACTGATGGTGATGTCGTGAAGTGAATGATATTTATATAGCGCTTTACATAATACAACCCATTATGATATATGTGTTACTTTAATAGTATCCAATATTGCAACAAATATTACAGTATATTATACTTTCCAAACATATTTTTGTCTAAATATAAATACTTAACTTTACAGCAAACTACCCATGAAATTAATAAAAATGACAAAAAATGTTTACGTTGCATATTCCTGTAAATTGAAAAAAAACTACTACTGTTTTTTGCATTAAAATTCTGTAAATCTGTAAAAATGGTACATTTGTTTTTATGGTAGAAAAACTGTCAGCTAAGTTGCCAGAATAAAAAAATTACTTGTACTGTTTTTCCATTTGTCAGAATAATTGTATCTAAGTTATCACAAAACTTTGTGTTGCCTTGAGTTCCCGGCAAGAAGACAAAAGCTGTCTGTGAACCTACCAAGAAGAAGGCTTGTAAAACTCCACTGTGTGGGATGGGAAGCAACATGAAGGTGTTCTGTTTCTTTCATGTATTGTAATCAACAGAAATCTATTGTTTTGACCCAAGAACTACAAAGCGGAGAGAAAGCAGGATCTGCCCAAGTTCCAGGCACCTCTTCTTTGAACTGTTTTACGACCTTTTCTTTGAACTGTTTTACGACCTTTTCTTTGAACCGATCTTTTTTTTGAACTGTTTGTAATCAAAGGCGATGGCTGTTTACGACCCCCGTCCCTTAGAAACAGCTGTTGCCATGTAATCAGGGAAAGTCCAAATAAAAGAGGATGCGTACAATCTTTCACCAGAGCGTGCTGCGAGACTGTACAAGAGTACAGCCCAGACGCGCTCGCCTCAATTGAGCCAAATTTAATTCTGTCTCTGTTTAATTCCTTGCTTCTTTGTCTGTTTAATAGATGTCATCAGTGTTTGAACCTGACACCATTCACAATATAATGTTGTAAAAACCAATGTAAATTTAACACAAAAATTCTGGCAACTAAACTGCCACCTTTTTCTGTAAAATCCCACCAAAAAACAGTGATACTGTTTTTGTATTTACCGTAAAATGTTGTAAAAAAATAAAATAAAAAACACCATATTTTACAGTAACATTTTGTAAATGTAAAGTTTTTACTGTATAATCGACAGTCTACTTAAAAAAAGATATACTCTATCATTAATAATGAAATCCAGAGGCAAATTTATACATCAGCCCTTTGATACAGTTGTGATTTAGGGCTATATAAATAAACATTGATTGATTGATTGATCATTTGCTGTTACAAGAGGCCCTCTGATAGCAGCCATAACTGCGGTTATGTATTTGCCACATTATTATGTCGGGTGTCCACCGGGGGCAGTATAACATTGGTTATATAAGCACAGGTGTCGGGAATTTAGAAATGAATGGCTTTTTAACGGGAGCCGTTCCTTTCGAAAAACCGTTCAAAAGACTGGTTTGTTATCATGGTTGTTTTTTTTCTAACTGTTTTTTTTTTTTTAATCAAGGAAACAATCACTGATAAGCAGTTACAGGATGTGGAACGGAATAATTTAAAGTTACACAATTATTACTTTATTGCTGGGAATTATTGTAGTCGTTAGAGTGTCCGCCCTGAGATCGGTAGGTTGGAGTTCAAATCCCAGCCGAGTCATACCAAAGACTATAAAAATGGGACCCGTTTCCTCCCTGCTTGGCACTCAGCATCAAGGGTTGGAGTTGGGGGTTAAATCACCAAAATGATTCCCGGGCGCGGCGCCGCTGCTGCCCACTGCTCCCCAAGGGGATGGGTCAAATGCAGAGGACAAAGTCTAGTGTGTGTGTGACAATCATTGGTACTTTAATCTTAATCTATTCTTCAATATTGGCAGTGATGTCATTTTTAAAAATTTTCCCTCACCTACAGAAAAATTGTAACGCAGGAGAAGTTGAACAATACAGAAAAAAATACACAAATAATGAGTAAGAATGAAATATATATAAAAAGTATAAATAAAACTTGAATTAAATGTTACATGAAAAGAGTTGAATTCAAATATCGTGTGTTCGCTTGAATTACTTTAGATATCAGAACAATTAACCAGACAAGTGGATAAAAATAAATAAATTAAAACATTATAAAGTAAAAAAAATTTTTTTTTAAGTGAATCGCCGCTTGTAACGGCTGTACTTAAAACACAGCGCTAGCATTTCTCTTAAAGCGACAGTACACCTTGTTAAAATGAATGAAATGGAATGTGTTCATGCTAAGGCCGACTCAACATGTAGGAGACAACAATAAGGAAACCTTCTCTTAAAGCAGGGGCGTCCAAAGTGCGGCCCGGGGGCCATTTGCGGCCCGCAGCTAATTGTTTACCGGCCCGCCACACATTCTGGAAATACTATTGTAAAAATAAAAAAGAACATTAAAAAAAAGTGGAATGAGGTGAAATCTAACGAGAAAAAGTTGCAATGTTGACACAAGAGCTGCCATGCAGGCTGTTTTTTTTTCTTTTGTCTTTCTTTATTTTTCTTTTTTTGCCATTGCTCAAAAAAAAAAAATAATGAAAAAAAATCCGTGTTATAATGAATTATTTTCAGGGCTCCAATTACTTCAAATATTTCACTTTAAAATGTTTTATGTGGTAAATATTGCATATATTGTTTTGTAGCCATATAAAAACATCAAAGTTTTCTTTGACAAAAGTGCATAAACAAACAAAATAATAGTTCCAGCATAAAATTGACAGATATATCTGAAGTTGATCTCGTAACTTAAGTGTTGAAAGTAAAAGAAAAACCTAATAAAATGTGTCACTTTATGAGTGGGGCACCTTTTGGATCCCAAATATATTTAGTGATTTGTTATTTATCTTTTCACTGTGATTACTCAAAAATATGAAATAATTAAAATCAATGGTGTCCTGCATTATTGATCTTTTAGGGCTCTAAATACTAAATACTGCATATTTCAGTTTTACTATAAAAAGACTAAGTTGTTTTTGACAGAAAAGCCATAAAACATTTTTTTTAAATTTGTATTACTTTATATCCACTTGAAATTGATATAGAGATTTACTGTAAGCATTAAATAATTTAAAAATAATAATAATCTGACTTAACATTTTAATGACTGAGACCCTTTGTGGTCCCCGGGACCCCTAAAGGTAAAATAAATAAAAAATGCATATATTTTGTTATGGTTTTAAAATGAAAAATATCAAAATGGCCCCCACATGCTTTAATTTTTCCGTGTGCGGCCATCAGTGGAAAAAGTTTGGACACCCCTGTCTTAAAGCAATCGTGTTTATGATTGAATAGTGATGTCCCTGGCTCGAAGGATTAGATAAACACTACAGATGTGTGAGTCAAAATCTGCATATTTTAGTGCGCAACACTCCTGTGAAAACATGCACAGTGTTAAATGGTTAGGATGAGGTTAAAGTTCACTTGTAGTGACTTATCTGTACCACTAGGGGGGAACATTGGCATTGACATGCAGCACGGTGGTACAGGGGTTAGTATGTGTGCCTCACAATGTGAAGGTCCTGGGTTTGATGCTGGGCCCGGGATCTTTCTGTGTGGAGTTTGCATGTTCTCCCTGTGACTGAGTGGGTTCCCTGCGGGTACTCCGGCTTCCTCCCACCTCCAAAGACATGCACCTGGCACCTGGATAGGCTGATTGGCAACACTAAATTGGCCCTAGTGAATGTTGTCTGTCTGGTTGTCTGTCTGTCCGCGATAAGGTGGCGACTTGTCCAGGGTGTACCCCGCCTTCCACCCGTGTGCAGCTGAGATAGGCTCCAGCACCCCCCGCCACCCCGCAAGGGACAAGCAGTAGAAAATGGATGAATGTTGGTGGCGCATGGAGCACTAGCACTACATGTAAATAGGCCGCTGTGACTTTAACACATCATTCCATATAGCCATGCTCAGGATGAGCTACTGTTCCAAATATAGTCTTATTTATGTTTTTATATAATTATGGTAAATATTTTATATTTACTAACATTGTAATCTATTATGCATCACCGCTAACAATATTACATGTAATACTTTGAACACATAATTAGGGCTCTGTATCATCTACATTACAATATAGCTATTAAGCCTACCATTCTACCATTAAGCCGATTGCTATCTGGGTATTTCAATGGTGCCATGAGTCATAGAAACCTTCTTTATAGCTTTAAAAAGCTTAAAATCTATGGAAGTATTATTGTAGCAAAATTGTTAGCAAATGTGTATCTCTAATCCGTGCACAAGTAATCCAATTCACGTGCGTATTTACTAGTGTGTGTGTCCGTGTATCAATCTGAGTGTGTTATCAGATCTGCGTATGTGTGTTTAAAGTTGTCTGTCTGTCTGTCCCTAATCAGAAAGATCCCTCGAAAAACAGAGCTATGCATCGTAGATGAAGTGATGTGAATTATATTTATATAGCGCTTTTCTCTAGTGACTCAAAGCGCTTTTACATAGTGAAACCCAATATCTAAGTTACATTTAAACCAGTGTGGGTGGCACTGGGAGCAGGTGGATAAAGTGTCTTGCCCAAGGACATAACGGCAGCAACTAGGGTGGCGGAAGCGGGGATCGAACCTTGAACCCTCAAGTTGCTGGCACGGCCACTCTACCAACCGAGCTATACCGCCCACGGTACATGGTTGTAGCCATTTTAACTGTCCCGTTGTATTCTGGGGAAAAAAATCACTTAAAATAGCAATGTATTTAGGTGCCTTTAAAGTAAAGTACCAATTATCCTCACGCACACACTAGGTGTGGTGAAATTATTCTCTGCATTTGTCCCATCACCATTGATCACCCTCTGGGAGGTGAGGGGAGCAGTGAGCAGCAGCGGTGGCCGTGCCCGGTAATCATTTTGGTGATTTAACCCCCAATTCCAACCCTTGATGCTGAGTGCCAAGCAGGGAGGTAATGGGTCCCATTTTTATAGTCTTTGGTATGACTCAGCCGGGGTTTGAACTCACGAACTACCGATCTCAGGGCGGACACTCTAACCACTAGGCCACTGCTTTAAAAACGTGTTGTACATTTACCTGAGCAAAGCAGGAATTTCTGGTATTGGCAGTGTGGCTCAGCTTGTACCGTGGTCATCCAGAAACCTGAGGGATCCTTGTTCAATTCCAGTATGGGCAAGACACTTCACCCACCTTTCCCTCAATAACTATTGTTTAGTCAAATTTGCAGCCGAACACCTCAAATTCAACATGGTAACAGGGAGTACTTATGACCAACGTTCCCTCTAAGGGGCGCGCCTGCGCAATTGCGCACCGCTCACACGTCCTCTGCGCACAGCAAATTAATGCCGCGCAGGAAATCAAAAATCCCATCTGAGCTATAAACAAAATAAACACATTACAATTTATTCCGTATGATTTTGCAATGCAACTCTGTGAGTGACAGGTGACAACAAGAGTGGCCCCAATGAATAAAACAATCTTTGTCAACACAGTTCAATTATCGTCTGTCGAGACACTTTACAGACAGGAATTCCATCAATCACTTTATTGAGCAAAACTGTTTGTAACCACACCAAAAACATGAGTAAAAAAAACTTTTATCTATAAAAACTGGTAATTTTCTGCCATACAAACCAGGCTTAAACCAATGTTATCATCCCTCGTTTCAACAGGAGCCGCTCGCTCTGTCTCACCTGCACCAACACACACACTCATGGCACTTAGCCAGTGCTGCGTTTATGGCCACACAAAAAGTCGGACAACCCCAACGCCACACAATGTGTAAATGCCAGGTTGTAACACTGACTCCTCAATCAGATGTGTGCTTATTTTACTGCCATTTATTAAGAATGTTAATCTAAGGATATTATTCATGAAATATTGTCACTAGATTTCATAAATGCTAATAAAAAGATGTATTTTACAGACAGAAAGTTACAGGAACTAAATGTAATCTCTGAAAGGGGAAACATTTCTTTTAAAGGCAGGACCCGCAGCCAGACATACAATACTAGCACATAGGTCATGAAAAACATGTTTTTTTGTTATTGTCATTGTAAGAGGGCAAAATCACTTATATCAGAAAATTATTTTAATAAAACATTTAAATTGTTATGATGTCAGGTTTGGGACAGGTGTGACGCTGGTGTGGCCACAGTGTGCACGTCTGATGTTGCTCACATGGGCTCCACTGAATGCTCAGGGAGTTTGTGCGTTTGCTCACACACATGAAAAATTAGAGGGAACATTGCTTATAACAATTTTATTGACTATATTACTTCTCCTTTCTATTTTTTTGAATGCTGCTTATGGCACAGGGGTACGGGATCAGACAAGCTCTGCTTTTTCTCACTCCTTTTGGACAGTTGAGCAAAAAATGTGTGCTTGTGAAGTTTAAACATGTTCCAAAGAGGATATTTAATCATGATATATCTTTTTTTTTAGGCCGTTTTATTTTTTTACAATATGCATTGGGCTACAAAAAGAAGGATCTGCCCCCCATTACTCACTTTGGTTTAAATGGTGTAAAACAAGTTTAGCACACAAAAACCGCTGCAGGTTGGTGCTGAACTAACCCAAGACAATATTTCATGTACAGTACGTTTTTAACCCACTTGTGGCCAAGGATCCTGGGCAGGAAGTGTGATTTTAAATGAAAACCCAGATGTTTTGGACAGACAATTGACCTCCGCCGTTTCTTTTTGGAGCGTCCACCCGACCACAGCATCCCAACGTAGCTGTTTCTCCTCATGCGAGCGGTCTGGAGGAGCGAGAGAGAGAGAGAGAGCGGACACGCCCTTCCTCAGCTAAAGCTGGCATGACCTTCCATAAAAAAAATCCCCTACTGTAAACGCCATTTATGCACGGTGCTGCTTGAATGGTTAGGACAATAGGGGCGGTATAGCTCGGTTGGTAGAGTGGCCGTGCCAGCAACTTGAGGGTTCCAGGTTCGATCCCCGCTTCCGCCATTCTAGTCACTGCCGTTGTCTCCTTGGGCAAGACACTTTATCCACCTGCTCCCAGCATACTTACCAACCTTGAGACCTCCGAATTCGGGAGATGGGGGGAGGGTGTTGAGGTGGGCGGGGTCAGGGTGGGCGGGGAGGACCGGGGAGCCGGGTTAAGGGGGGAGGAGAATATTTATAGCTAGTATTCACTGAAAAGAAAAAATAATAATAATAAAAATAAAAATAAATAATAAAATAATAGTTATATATATATGTATATATATACACTACCGTTCAAAAGTTTGGGGTCACATTGAAATGTCCTTATTTTTGAAGGAAAAGCACTGTACTTTTCAATGAAGATAACTTTAAACTAGTCTTAATTTTAAAGAAATACACTCTATATATTGCTAATGTGGTAAATGACTATTCTAGCTGCAAATGTCTGGTTTTTGGTGCAATATCTACATAGGTGTATAGAGGTCCATTTCCAGCAACTATCACTCCAGTGTTCTAATGGTACAATGTGTTTGCTCATTGGCTCAGAACGCTAATTGATGATTAGAAAACCCTTGTGCAATCATGTTCACACATCTGAAAACAGTTTAGCTCGTCACAGAAGCTACAAAACTGACCTTCCTTTGAGCAGATTGAGTTTCTGGAGCATCACATTTGTGGGGTCAATTAAACGCTCAAAATGGCCAGAAAAAGAGAACTTTCATCTGAAACTCGACAGTCTATTCTTGTTCTTAGAAATGAAGGATATTCCACAGAATTGTTTGGGTGACCCCAAACTTTTGAACGGTAGTGTATATATATATATATATATATATATATATATATATATATATATATATATATATATATATATATATATATATATATATATATATATATATATATATATATACATATATATATATATATAAAACAAATACTTGAATTTCAGTGTTCATTTATTTACACATATACACACACATAACACTCCTCTCTACTACTTGCCGTAGTTTTGAAGCAATGCATGATGGGAATCCGGATGTTGTGTGTCAGTGTATTAACGTGCCAGCTGGAATAAACATACGCTGAGAAATAGCTCCGTGCCTGCCTACTTTATGGGTTATAGATAAACCTATTGATAACGGAGACATATATAATAGTCTCCTTCTTGTTGTGTGTGCAGTTGCGCACTGAGCTCCACAAGCCGTAGATGTTATAACGTGACTGGGCCGGCACGCTGTTTATATGGAGGAAAAGTTCACGTGACGACAGGCTGTCCTCACTCAGGTCCGGCTTGAAAATCGGGAGAAATTCGGGAAAATGATTGTCCCGGGAGATTTTCGGGAGAGGCACTGAAATTCGGGAGTCTCCCGGAAAATTCGGGAGGGTTGGCAAGTATGGCTCCCAGTGCCACCCACACTGGTTTAAATGTAACTTAGATATTGGGTTTCACTATGTAAAAGTGCTTTGAGTCACTAGAGAAAAGCGCTATATAAATATAATTCACTTCACACTTCAAGTTCATATGTGAGTAAAGGCAGGTGGCCAAATACTTTTGGCAATATAGTGTATATTGATTGACCTGTATTGCATTGGTTTTAGTATCTTTAATGTACAAAATGCATCCTTCAATTTGTATTCATACAGCCCTTGTTGGAAAAAGTTTGGACACCCCTACATTAGAGGGAACGTTGATAAAGTGGACTGTGTGTTTTGGCCAGCTGTGGCCATCATGGTCCAGTTAATGACCAAGGAATTCATAACATCCCCTAATGGGGAGCAGCTCTATAAAACTATGAAGACAAGAGGCGTTCCAATTTAGAAACAAAAACATTAAGATTAGTACTAATGTTCCGCTGAAACTAAATCTCTGCAGTGGACGTGCTGAGACATGATTTAATCAGCGTCTTGCCTGATAACCCAAATGAATCATGAGGTGTACAGTAGTTCAGGCCAAATTCATTTACAAAAGCAATATTGTTCCCAATAACACAACGATAACAACGTCCAAAGGTCAAAAGGTCTCTCGATCAGAAACACGCTTCTAAATATCATGCATAGGGATGGGTACTGTTCACATTGGAACTGATAAAGTACCAATTTTCAGTACTTTTCTGTGTGTTTTTTGTTTTTGATCATAAAATCTCATTTGTATTGCAACATTCAAAAATGTGCTGATAAGAACTGCCCTTCAGCCTTATTTTATCATCAAATTAAGAGTTTCAACTACAGTTGCAAATCCAAGACGTTAGATAGCAGAAGTGTATAATTTGTGTTGTTTTTTTTTTTGTTTTGCCCAAAAAGTGTTTATACTGTAAGTAGTGTACTTTATTACGCACCAGCTGTTTGATTGTGATGGGCATCTTAGATGGAGAGCTCATTAAAAAAAATTGGAGGTGTTGAAATTGCCATGTAAAATCGCTAATGCTAATAAGTAGCATGTCAATAGCAAAGTCAATGTACATTAGCATCAAGGTTTGTACATTTTTGGAAAAGTGTAACCTTAGTTTAATTAATTTGTATTATAGAAGGAAAAAAAACAGGAAGTTACATCAAGTAAATTGACTCAAAAGTAAGCATTGCCCCCTGTTATTAAGTATAAAAATGTTATAAAACGTAATTAAAGTTGCAGTTAAAATTAGAATCAAAATTTTAAATTAAATTAAATTAAATTAAGTTTAAATTTAAATTTAAATTTAAATTTGAATGGTAATATAAAATGTAATTAAAGTTGCAGTTAAAATTCAAATATATATTTTTTAATTAAATTAAATTAAATTTAATTAAATGAAATTTAAATTAAATTAAATTATCCATCCATCCATCCATTTTTCTACCGCTTGTCCCTTTCGATGTCTCGGGGGGGGGGGGGGGGGGGTCTATCTCAGCTGCATTCAGGCGGAAGGCGGGGTACACCCTGGACAAGTCGCAATTAAATAAAATAAAATAAAATGTAATTAAATTCAATTCAATTAAATAAAATGTAATTTAATTTAAATTATATAGTTTTACCGAAGTGAAATTATTTTTACGCTTCTGCAAAAGTTAGAAATGTTACTCAAAACTGTTGGCAACCAAATGTTCAACCTCAAGCGTGTTCTGCTGGGAGAAGTTAAGATATACATTTATAAAATAAGAGGCACAAGACGTATATCTGGATGAGCTTCAAGGTTTTTTTTTTGTTTTTTTGCTTGGTCAGAAACTTCTCAGGGAGGCTACAGTAATCGCTCATTACAGCTCACTGTTCATTTTGGCTCCGCTTTACAGTCTGGTCAAGATTGCGTACATTTTTCTCACAGCCCTCAAAATGAGTCCTGTGCAATTTTCAGGAGGCAGACAGATACGACAGAGAAAAGAAACAGAGACGTATAATCCATCACAAATCCCAACGTTCTTTGTCTTTGGGTGCTGCAATAAACACTTGAACACACTGCTTTAACTACAGTGTCCTTTGTCCAGCACAACACAACAACAAGAATCCACATTTAAATTTAAACCTGACATAGGCTGTTTGTGGCTGCTGGTTTTGACTCACTTGCAGTCTTTAGGAATGTTGCATTTTATCAAACGCTTTTTCTTGCATTCTTGCAGCTCCACAAAGTGTGACGATGCTCGCGCTTTGGTACATTTATGGTTTAAAAAACACTAGCATGTAAAGCAGACTGCTTCAAAACAGTATCAATGTCATGCAAGTTACCAATTCATGTAAGGAATGCAGAGAGGTCAGGTAGCTCACCTGGTGACCGTTGAGCCAGTGGTTTTTGGGCGATGCAGAGGACGATGGTCATCACCACAAGGAGACTCATGTTATCATCAGCAAGTCAAACGTTCTCCTCTCGGCACAAGGCGACCTCCTCTGACTCTTCTTTCACAACTTTCTCCGGACACCACCCCTGTTCCTCTTCACACTCCTCCCCCCCAGGGCAGTTCATCTGTTGCCATGGCGATTAGAAGAGACATCAATATCAGATATCACGGCGCTTTGGTCGTTATTTTTTATTTTAGCAAAGATTTGTGTCAGAAAAAATCATTGGTTTATTCCCATTTTTATTCACTTAAAGCAGGGGTCATCAATGTTTTCCCAGGCGGTGACCCCCTACTTAAATATCCTGTGTAAAATTGTGAATATGTTTTAAATTGGGGTGGTCCTACATGTACCTTGTGGTTGTGCAATACTAGATAATAATACAATATAGTGCCGCTAACAGCTAGCGGTCCACCAGCACCCTAATCGTTAGTTCTAATCACCAGCTATTCAAATTCTAACGTGAATATAATAATATATTTATTACTGTTTTTATTTAACTTTGTTCAAATTTTGAACAGGGAGTAGGGTCAGCTGCTTATATCTGAGTGATGGGGCAGATCATGAGAAGCTTTTGCTTCTTCTCGCTCCTTTGTAGACACATCATGTTTCTTTTTTAAAAATGTTCTTTTAATATTATTATTGTTTTTCAGATGGCAATATTATATTAGAGATGCTATTTCATTTGGATTGTGTAGTGTGATTTGGGAAATGAATAAAGCTACCGCCCGAATGCAGCTGAGATAGGCTCCAGGACCCCCCGCGACCCCAAAAGGGACAAGCGGTAGAAAATGGATGGATGGATGGAAATGATGATGGTGCTAATGCGTAGTCAGAGTGTTTTACCTTTGTGAAAATATAAATAAATACATGAATACATACATATATACATACATATATGTGATTTTTTAAACACAATTTTAACATTATGGTTGACAACTCTAGTATCTGTAATGCTATAGAACAGGGGTGTCAATCTCATTTTCATTGAGGGCCACACCGCAGTCATGGCTGTCTTTAGAGGGCCGCGTGTAACAGTAAATAATTAACGAATTTGCCTATGAATTTTTTTTACGTAAAGAGTAAAAAAAAATTGCAGATTTTACCACTGTTTTTTACAGAAAAAAACTGGCAGCTTAGTTGCCAGTGAAATACTGTACTGTAAAATATATGTTTGTTTGTTTTTTTGTATTATTATTATTTTTACAACATATTACTGTAAATAGAAATACTGTACCGCTGTTTAATTTTATTTTGGCAACTCAGATGCCAGTTTTTTACCATAATAAAATGTGGTACCATAAAATCATCAACCGTGGATTTTACAGTAAAAAAAAAAAACCTGACAGCTCAGTCGACAGAATTTTACTGTAAAAAAACAAACATTGTTCGTTTTTTTTCCCAACTTACAGTAATGTGCTGTAAAAAAAAACTCCCTAAATTTTACAGTAAAATATATTGGTCAGGGGCAGCACGGTGGATGAGGGGTTGGTGCTTCTGCCTCACAATACGAAGGTCCTGAGTAGTCGTGAGTTCAATCCCGGCCTTGGGATCTTTCTGTGTGGGGTTTGCATGTTCTCCCCGTGACTGCGTGGGTTCCCTCCGGGTACTCCGGCTTCTTCCCACCTCCAAAAACATGCACCTGGGGATAGGTTGATTGGCAACACTAAAATTGGCCCTAGTGTGTGAATGTGAGTGTGAATGTTGTCTGTCTATCTGTGTTGGCCCTGCAATGAGGTGGCAACTTGTCCAGGGTGTACCCCGCCTTCCGCCCGATTGTAGCTGAGATAGGCTCCAGCGCCCCCCGCAACCCCGAAGGGAATAAGCGGTAGAAAATGGATGGATGGATGGATATATTGGTAATTTCTATAGTGTACAATTTGATGGATAACTTGCTTCGAAATCATAAGTTAAGCAGCTATTTACGTAATTATTTGGATTTTGATCAACAAAGTTAGATAATATAATATTTCTTGCAATATTGGACACCATTTTTTCCCCCTGTCAAACTAGAAAAAAAACAACAAAAAAACTTTAGTAAGAAAATAAGAAAGTAGAGAAAGAAAATATAAGGTATTTTATTGACACATATTATTTCCAGGCTTTTGCGGGCCATGTAAAATGACGTTGAGGGCCAGATCGGCATCTACATTGCACTGTATGGAATGGCCTCAATCTCGTTAACCTGCGTAATGACAATAAAGCTGATTCTGATTCTGGCCCGCGGGCCTTGAGCTTGACACCTGTGCTATAGAACAGTGGTCCCCAACCTTTTTGTAATTTTCAACGCTTGAAAATTTGTCCCACCCCAAAAAATAAATACAAATAAAAATCCCCCCCCCCCATCCCCCCCCCCATCCCCGGGGGGATGGGGGGGGGGGATTTTTATTTGTATTTATTTTTTTATGTCTACAGCCTGTAGACTGTATTGATCTATATTGATATATAATGTAGGAACCAGAAATATTAATAACAGAAAGAAACAACCCTTTTGTGCGAATGAGTGTGAATGAGTGTAAATAGGGGAGGGAGGTTTTTTGGGTTGGTGCACTATTTGTAAGTGTATCATGTGTTTTTTATGTTGATTTGATAAAAAAAATAAAAAAAAATAAAGTTTTATTTTATTTTATTTTTTTAATTCTTGTGCGGCCCGGTACCAATCGATCCACGGACCGGTGGTTGGGGACCACTGCTATAGAAGATGTGAATTTTTTTTTTTTTTTGGAATGTGATACTATACATTTATTTTGGAAGGGGATCAGTGATTGGCTGAAAGATAAAAGTAATGAAATGTCCCTGTTTACTATAGTATAATTTAAATTTGGTATAGTTATGAAAGATAGCAACCTAGAAATTATTATTAATATTATTATGTTGCAAGCTACATTTTTCATACATAAATGTTAATTTCTGAAAGTGTAACCCAAATTTTCCCACTGGATTAAATGGTAAATGGGTTATACTTGTATAGCACTTTTCTACCTTCAAGGTACTCAAAGCGCTTTGACACTATTTCCACATTCACACACACATTCACACACCGATGGCGGGAGCTGCCATGCAAGGCCCTAACTGCAACCCATCAGGAGCAAGGGTGAAGTGTCTTGCTCAAGGACACAACGAACGTGACGAGGTTGGTAGAAGGTGGGGATTGAACCAAGAACCCTCAGGTTGCTGGCACAGCCACTCTCCCAACTGCGCCACGCCGATTAAAGATTTTTATATTTTTAATAACATCTTGGAAAATGGTTAAAAATAGAAAAAAGACCTTGAATTATTGTCTTTATTGAAGGAATTTATTTATAAAAATGTTTTTCATCTTTTTGTATTGTCTCTTACTTTATTCTTTTTAACTTGCACCTGGCTCGCTGACAACAAGCTATCCATACACTTGGCTAAAACGGAATCCATCCTGTTTGGGTCCCACATCAACCTTAAGAAAGTCAATGACTTCACTATAAAAGTGGGTGACGTTGTTATCACCAGGAAAGATGAGGTCACCTACCTAGGTTCCATTCTAGAGGCTAATCTTTCCTGTGATAAAATGGCAACCATCCATCCATCCATCTTCAACCGCTTATCCGGAATCGGGTCGCGGGGACAGCAGCTCCAGCAAAGACCCCCAGACTTCCCTCTCCAGAGCAACATTTGCGACTTCCTCCTGGGGAATCCCGAAGCGTTCCCAGGCCGGAGAGGAGATGTAATCCCCCCATCTGGTCCTTGGCCTGCCGCGGGGCCTCCTCCCAGTGGGACGTGCAACGAGGACCTCCCTAGGGAGACGCTCGTGAGGCATCCGCACGAGATGCCCGAACCACCTAAGCTGGCTCCTTTCCAAGCGAAGGAGCAGCGGCTCTACTCCGAGTCTCTCTCGGGTGACTGCACTTCTCACCCTATCTATAAGGGAGATGCCAGCCACCCTTCTGAGGAAACTCATTTCGGCCGCTTGTATCCGCGATCTTATTCTTTCGGTCATTACCCACACTTCATGACCATAGGCGAGAGTAGGAATGTAGATAGCTCGGTAGACCGAGAGCTTTGCCTTCTGGCTCAGCTCCCGTTTCGTCACAACAGTGCGGCAGAGAGACTGCAATACTGCCCCAACTGCTCCGATTCTCCGGCTGATTTCCTTCTCCATCTTTCCCTCACTCATGAACAAGACCCCGAGATACTTAAACTCCTCCACTTGGGACAGAGTCCTGTCCCCTACCCGGACTGTACAAACCATCGGTTTCCTGCTGAGAACCATGGCCTCAGATTTGGAGATGCTGATCCTCATTCCAGCCGCTGAACACTCGGCTGCGAACCGATCCAGTGAGAGCTGAAGGTCACGAACCGAAGGTGCCATCTGGACCACATCATCTGCAAACAGCAGTGACGCAACCTTTAGCCCCCCGAGACGTATACCCTCTCCGCCATGGCCACGACTCCGCCTAGAAATCCTGTCCATGAAAATCACAAACAGGATAGGTGACAGAGCGCAGCCCTGGCGGAGACCAACCCCCACTGGAAACGGATCCGACTTACATCCAAGCACCCGGACACAACTCTCGCTTTGGTTGTACAGAGATTGGATGGCCCTCAGCAGGGTTCCCCTCACTCCGTACTCCCTCAGCACCTCCCACAAGATCTCCCGAGGGACGCGGTCATACGCCTTCTCCAAAGCCACAAAACACATCTAGACTGGATAGGCATACTCCCAGGCCCTCTCCAGGATTCCAGCAAGCGTAAAGAGTTGGTCAGTTGTTCCACGACCAGGACGGAATCCACATTGCTCCTCTTGAATCTGAGGTTCGACTATCGGCCGGACCCTCCTTTCCAGTACCTTGGCGTAAACTTTCCCAGGGAGGCTGAGTAGTGTGATACCCCTGTAATTAGCACACACCCTCTGGTCCCCCTTTTTGAAAAGGGGAACCACCACCCCAGTCTGCCACTCCCTCGGCACTGTCCCAGACTTCCACGCAATGTTGAAAAGGCGTATCAACCAAGACAGCCCATCAACACCCAGAGCCTTCAGCATTTCTGGACGGATCTCGTCAACCCCCGGAGCTTTGCCACTGTGGAGTTGTCTAACTACCTCAGTGACTTCACTCCGAGAGATCGACGTCGATCCCCCATCATCCTCAGGCCCTGCTCCTATCAGGGAGGGTGTGTCTGATGTATTTGGGTTCAGGAGTTCCTCAAAGTGCTCTTTCCAACGCCCTACGACTTCCTCACTTGAAGTCAGCAAAGTCCCATCCTTGCCGTACACAGCTTGGATGGTTCCCTGCTTCCCCCTCCTGAGGTGCCGTATGGTCTTCCAGAACAGCTTTGGTGCCGCCCGATAGTCCTTCTCCATGGATTCCCCGAACTGCTCCCACACCCTCTGCTTAGCCTCGTCCACAGCCACGGCCGCTGCCCTTCGGGCCCGTCGGTACCTTGCAACTGCCTCCGGAGTCCCCTGGGATAACATTCCCCGGTAGGACTCCTTCTTCAGTCGGACGGCTTCCCTGACCACCACTGTCCACCAGGGTGTTCGAGGGTTACCGCCCCTTGAGGCACCTAAGACCTTCTGGCCACAGCTCGCAGCTGCAGCTTTAGCAATAGAGGCTTTGAACATTGCCCATTCCTGTTCAATGTCCCCAGCCTCCACAGGGATGGCAGAGAAGTCCCGCCGGAGGTGGGAGTTGAAGTCCTTCCGGACAGAGGACTCCTCCAAACGTTCCCAGTTCACCCGCACTACACGCTTGGGTTTGCCAGGTCTGTCCAGAGGTTTCCCCCGCCATCTAACCCAACTCACCACCAGATGGTGATCAGTTGACAGTTCAGCCCCTCTCTTCACCCGAGTGTCCAAAACATACGGCCTCAGATCAGCTGATACGATTACAAAATCGATCATTGATCTTTGGCCTAGGGTGCTCTGGTACCAGGTACACCTATGAGCATCCTTATGCTTGAACATGGTGTTTGTTATCGCAAGTCCGTGACTAGCACAGAAGTCCAATAACAATCCACCACTCAGGTTCAGATCAGGGAGACCGTTCCTCCCAATCACGCCAGTCCAAGTATCACTGTCATTACCCACGTGCGCGTTGAAGTCCCCCAGCAAGACTATGGAATCCCCTGCCGGCGCCCCATACAGGACCCCATGCAAAGTATCCAAGAAGGCTGAATACTCTGAACTCCTGTTTTGTGCGTATGCACGAACAACAGTCAGAGTTTTCCCCCCTCCGACCCTAAGGCGAAGGGAGGCGACCCTCTTGTCCACTGGGGTGAACTCCAACGTACAGGCACTCAGCCGGGGACTCGTGAGTATCCCCACACCCGCCTGTGCCCTCACACCCTGAGCAACTCCAGAAGTGAACAAGGTTCATCCCTTGTCCAGGAGTGTGATTTCAGAGCCCTTGCTATGCGTAGAGGTAAGCCCCACCAGATCCAACCGGTAGCGCTCCACCTCTCGCACCAGCTCAGGCTCCTTCCCCACCAGCGTAGAGACGTTCCACGTCCCGAAAGTCAGCCTCTGCTGCCCCGAATTGGTCCGTCCGGAGCCTCCACTTTCACTGCCATCCACTTGGCAGCGCACCCGACCCCACTGGTTCCGACCGCGGGTAGTGGACCCACGTGGCAGAGAAGATGGTGTGTCCACGTAGCTTCTTCGGGCTGTGCCCGGCCGGGCTCCGTGGCAAGCCCGGCCACCAGGCGCTCGCTGACGAGCCCTACCTCCGGGCCTAGCTCCGGAGGAGGGCCCCGGGCTTCCTCCGGGCCGGGTAACGCATCCTCTTTTAGTGTAGTTCATGGGGGGTATCGTAACCCTGATGGGGGGGCATTCGGGTGCTACACCTTGCCCAAGGGTGACCCGGAACTATGTAAGGCAGGGGCGTTCAACTCCCTGAGGCTTAATACAAGCCCACATACCTATTAATGGCAACCAAGGTAATCAAAAAGTTCAAACAACGAACGAGATTTCTCTACAGAATCTCCTCTCTGGTCAACAAAAGCACCATGAGGATTCTAGCGGGAACTCTCATTCAACCCTTTTTCGATTACGCATGCACTTCCTGGTACCCTAGCACCTCCAAAACCCTCAAATATAAACTCAAAACATCCCAGAACAAGCTAATCAGATTACTTATAGACCTCCACCCCAGATCACACCTCACTCCTACCCACTTCTCCAAAGTGGGCTGGCTCAGGATGGAGGACAGAGTAAAACAACTTGCACTGAGCCTAGTCTATAAAATCCGCTACACCTCCCTGATACCGAAGTACATGTCAAACTACTTCCTTAACGTAAATGACCGCCATAACCACAACTCCAGATCGAACTCCACTAACCACGTTAAACCCAGATTCCAACCTAACAAAGGTCTTAACTCATTCTCTTTCTATGCCACATCAATATGGAATGCACTCCCAACAGGTGTAAAAGAAAAGGCATCTCTATCCTCCTTCAAAACCGCACTAAAAGAACACCTCCAGGCAACTACAACCCAAGACTAACACCCTCCCTTCAACATAATACCTCTTCGGATTGTAAATAATCAAATGTAAATAATCAAATGTAGACACTTTTTCTTATACTTTCTGATCTCTCTCTCTGTGTCCACTACTTGCTGTACATATCCTACCAAGTCAGTCCTACACTGTTCCAATGTTCATTTCTCTGATGATGCAATTGTTGATGCTGATTGTTGATGTCTGAAGTCCCCTCCATATCCCACACCCCGGATTGTAAATAATGTAAATAATTCAATGTATATACTCTGATGATTATCTTGTGTGATGACTGTATTATGATGTTAGTAAATATTTGATAGTATATATCTGTATCATGAATCAATTTAAGTGGACCCCGACTTAAACAAGTTGAAAAACTTATTCAGGTGTTACCATTTAGTGGTCAATTGTATGGAATATGTACTTCACTGTGCAATCTACTAATAAAAGTTTCAATCAATCAATCAAAAAACATTTTTTGTTAGTATAAAGAATGAGAATTTTTGGAATGTTGAAATGTGTTAAAAGTGCTTTAATTTGTATACTTTCAATGTGTGCTGTTTGTGTGTTCAGTTGTTTAATAAATACACTAAAATTTAAATAAATACAAAAAGTTCTGACAGTGCTTTGGTGGTCCTTATCGCGATAAGTGGACTGTCGCGAGATTTGGGCCGACGGGGCTGCCATTGGTCAAGCGGGCGGTGACTAAAAGTGGGCGGTTCCCGGAAAAATCGCTAACCGGAAGGAAAGGCCAGAGCTGAAGAAGAAGAAGACGGCCGATGACAGCAGCCAAAGAAGAAAAAGTACTGTAAGTGAAAACATTTAGCGAATAATGGAGTGTCTTATGAACCGGCGAGGCGTCGCGCAGGCTGGCTAACTGTCAATGTACGCCAGATATCACCCTTTTTCATTTTTTAATGGTCGCTCAGGCGAAAAGTCCCTGAAGACTAGAATTGGCGTTAGCCTTCCGACACCGAACAAAAAAAAATACACCATTTTAGTAACTTTAATGGGTTTATGAAAAGATTACTGCCCGTTGAGCGAACCATGTCAAGGTAGACATTGTATTCATGTCAATGAGTTGACGACGCAGTTGGAGAATAAAAGTTGTTTTTGATGTAGCCGCTAAGCTAACGCAGGCAGAATGTGAAGAGCTCAGCTTCCTGTTATCTCCTATCAGCTGATGCTAACTAGCATGCTAACGCTGACGTCAGCATGTTTGCCTGCGCCAAGTGTGTAACATTAGATCTCAGCACTGAGCGATAAAAGTCCGTCCAAAAATGAACAATAGATTGTTTGTCTACGTTGTAATGCGTCTTCTCTTTCTCTTTCTAACACGCAACATGAATGCGCACAGAATTATGTCGAACGGACGCTTTTACATGTATTATAAATATATATATATATATATCTATATATATAGATATATATATATAGATATATATATATCTATATATATATTTATATTTATATTTATATCAGGCGTACAATGGAGATGTTTTTTTAACGTCATTATTATGGAACGCTGTATAGCGGACCTTGCCCAGTTCAGTTCGCTGCACTGCAGGATGTGTTAATTAAATATCGCTGCCCTGTCATAAATGCAGATTTATAAACAAATAAAACAATTTGGAGAACTTGGTGGGTAAGAAGACCAGTAGCTGCTTATTGCAAAATAATTTAACATTTTATTTGTCGGTTGCATGTCCTTGAATTATAGTTCTCTTTATTTTTATACTGTATATTGAAACTTTCACCTAGGGCTGGGCAATAATGGCTAAAAACTGTATCACGATTTAAGAAATATATATAAATATATGTATATATACATGTATATGTGTATATATACACATATATATGTGTATATATCCATCTTCATCTTCTTCCGCTTATCCGAGGTCGGGTCGCGGGGGTAGCAGCTTAAGCAGGGAAGCCCAGACTTCCCTCTCCCCAGCCACTTCGTCCAGCTCCTCCCGGGGGATCCCGAGGCGTTCCCAGGCCAGCCGGGAGACATAGTCTTCCCAACGTGTCCTGGGTCTTCCTCGTGGCTTCCTACCGGTCGGACGTGCCCTAAACACCTCCCTAGGGAGGTGTGTATATATAAATATATATATTTGATTGATGGAAACTTTTATTAGTAGATTGCACAGTTCAGTACATATTCTGTACAATTGACCACTAAATGGTAACACCCGAATAAGTTTTTCAACTTGTTTAAGTCGTGGTCCACGTAAATCAATTCATGGTAAATGTAAATATAGTAAATATGTGTATATATAAATATATATGTGTGTGTATACATAAATACTAGGGCTGTGAATCTTTGGGTGTCCCACGATTCGATTCAAAATCGATTCTTGGGGTCACGATTCGATTTTTTTTTTTCAATTCAACACGATTCTCTATTCAAAATCGTTTTTGTTTTTTGTTTGTTTTTTAAATTTATTTTTTTAATGAAAACAATACACAACAATACCATAATAATGCAATACAATTTCAAAACCAAACCCAATTTTGGAGTTCTGAACTTGTGATTTCTTGCAGTGTTAAGTGGTAATATTTCACATTTGTCCCAATTGACTTTATACCCTGATAACAGCCATATTCAGTGATGACATTATTGATATAGTGAAGAGAGGAGTTAACATGTGACAGGTAGAGAATTATGTCGTCACAATACATCGATAGCTTATTATACTGAGAGCCAATTTATATAACATGAATATTATTTTCACTTCTTATTTTTGCAGCAAAGGGTTCAATAACCAAATTAAATAATAATCCAGATGCAAGACATCCCTGTTTTACTCCTCCTTTTAACGAAAAGGGTTCTGAAATATGATTATTGGTTTTGACTGATGCCATGGGCCTTGTATAAAGCATCTTAATTCATTGTATAAAATTATCTCCAAATCCAAATTTACGTAATGTGCAAAACATAAATGACCAGTTTATGCGGTCAAATGCCTTCTCCGCATCAACAGTACATACTGCTGTGGGATAAGGGAGACTTCTAGCATAGTAAATAACATTAAAAAATGTCCTTGTATTGTCTGAAGATTGTCGACCTTCCATGAAGCCAGTTTGGTCAGTATGAATTAATTTTCCTATTACATTTGATAATCGTGTGGCTAAGATTTTTGCCAAGATTCAAAAGGATTCTCTATTCATTCAATACATAGGATTTCAGCAGGATCTACCCCAGTCTGCTGACATGCAAGCAGAGTAGTAGATTTTTGTAAAAAGCTTTTATAATTGTAAAGGACAATGTTTTATCAACTGATTGCAATAATGTGAATTTGTCTTAACTATTAAATGAATCAAAAATATGACTTATTTCATCTTTGTGAAAATATTGGACACAGTGTGTTGTCAAGCTTATGCGATGCGATGCAAGTGTAAGCCACTGTGACACTATTGTTCTTTTTTTTATTTTTTTTATAGATGTCTAATGATAATGTCAATGAGGGATTTTTAATCACTGCTATGTTGAAATTGTAACTAATATTGATACTGTTTTTGATAATATTCATTTTTGTTTCACTACTTTTGGTTTGTTCTGTGTCATGTTTGTGTCTCCTCTCAATTGCTCTGTTTATTGCTGTTCTGAGTGTTGCTGGGTCGGGTTTGGTTTTGGAATTGGATTGCATTGTTATGGTATTGCTGTGTATTGTTTTGTTTGATGATTAATTTAAAAAAAAATATATTTTTTTAAAAAAATAAAATAAAAATCGATTTTTTAAAAATGAGAATCGATTCTGAATCGCACAACGTGAGAATCGCAATTCGAATTTGAATCGATTTTTTCCCACACCCATAATAAATACATATGTATATATATATATGTGTGTGTATATATATTGTATATGTATATATATATTAGGGGTGTAACGGTATTGGTATTGAACCGTTTTGGTACTGGGGTTCGGTTCGGAGGTGTACCGAATGAGTTTCCACACGAACATATTAAGTAGCCGCCTCCGCTTCCTTCTGCCTCTGTCTCTGTCAGGACTCTACAAAGCACCCAGCATTGTCCCACCCACACAACCATCTGATTGGTTACAAACAGGGCAGTAACAGCCAATCAGCAGTGCGTATTCAGAGCGCATGTAGTCATTGCTTAGCGTTTAGCAGGTAAGCATCAGGCGGCGGACTCTCCCCAAATGATAATAAACACCTCCCAGTCAACTACTAGTAACATCACTATGAGCCCGTTGACGTTCTAGAAACCTAAACGGCAGCTCAGCTCGCTCGGAGTCCTGGCTTGAGCTGAAGGCTAATTCGCTTTTAGCTTAACGTTAGCTCATTTTGCGGTGTGCGTGTGTGTATGTATGTGTGTGTTACGGACAGCAAAGCCCTGTCTGTCTGTTATTTCACTTGACCTTTTTCTGTGTTGATTGAGCTGTGTTGAAGCAGGACATTATGTTAAATGAAGAGTTTCTGTCTCTGATAGTTGATATAATAATGTAACTGCATCATTAAGCCTACATGAACTCCATGGTGTTCAGGGATGAATAGTCTCTCCTATTGCTATTGTACCATTTTTTTCAGCTATAGTTACATTAATCATTAGTAATGCAGCAGCCTAGTTTTGAATGGCAGGGTCCCCGCTATCACATGTTGATAAAAATATAACATTTACATAATAAAAATCTACTACAGGCTTCCCAAATGCTGTAATAAATTAAGCATGATGAGTTGACTTGAAACTGTTTAATCTTGCACTTTTTATATGTAGAAGAAAAGTTTTGTCATTTTATTTAATCTGAGCAACAACTTGAGGCAGTTTAATGTTGATTAACGTGGGCAGAATTATTATAGTGTTCCCAATGTTAAAAGGATAAAGCCATTGTTTACAAATTTGGTAAATAAATAACCCAAAAATGTATATTTTGTTTTCTTACTGTACCGAAAATGAACCGAACCGTGACCTCTAAACCGAGGTACGTACCGAACCGACATTTTTGTGTACCGTTACACCCCTAATATACATACATATACAACAACTAATCGATTAAAATTGATTATAAAAATAGTTGGCGATTAATTTAGTCATCGATTTCTTGGATCTATGCTATGCGCATGTGCTGAGGCTACGTATTTATTTTTTAAAATTTTTTATTTTTTTTAACCTTTATTTATAAACTGCAACATTTACAAACAGCTGAGAAACAATAATCAAAATAATAGGGGTGTAACGGTACGTGTATTTGTATCGAACCGTTTCGGTACGGGGGTTTAGGTTCGGTGTGGAGGTGTACCGAACGAGTTTCCACACGGACATATTAAGTAGCGTACTGCACGTTGTATAAACAATGCTCAAAATTCCGGACATTTGAGGCATTTAAGAAACTTCGCCGTGACAGCTTTGCAAAAGAGGACACGTCCGGTGAAAGAGGACGTATGGTCATTCTATCGTAGCCCGTTAGCTGCTAGCATGCTAGCAAAAGAGGTCATGTCCGGTGAAACCGATCGCTGCAAGCATGCTAGCAGCTAACGGGCTAGGATAGACTGACCATACGTCCTCCTTCCACCGGACATGTCCTCTTTTGCGGGGCTGTCCGGGCGGTGTTTCTTAAATGCCTCAAATGTCCGGCATTTTGAGTTAGGGTTGCTTGTATTTTCAATGTACGTTCAGGGTTAAGAAGGTTAAAAACAAAACAAATTGTGAAGGTGCGCAGCAGCATTCGTGAGGGAGGGTAAGAGACAGAGAGAGAGAGTGAGAGAGTTGTGATAAACACGCATGCGTTGTCAGGCTCTGCTTTTTATCGATAGATTTATCAGATTTAATTTTTTATTATCTATAGCAGGGGTGTCAAAAGTGCATTTTTGTAACATTTTCCTTGTTTATTTTGGCAAGTTGAAAGAACATGGCGCCGGTATGCTGTTTTTTTTCAATAAAATACTGGAAAGGATAGAAATGTAGTTTGTCTCTTTTATCCGATTATTAATCGATTAATCGAAGTAATAATCGACAGATTAATCGATTATCAAATTAATTGTTAGTTGTAGCCCTAATTGTATATATATATATATATATATATATATATATATATATATATATATATATATATATATATATATATACCGTATTTCCTTGAATTTGCGCAGGGAACATAGTATTCGCACGTCTAGAATTACTGCCGGGTCAAACTCGTTTCTCAAAATAATTAACGCATGCTTGGCCTTATCGCCGGTTCATTATTGAAGCTGGATCAAATTCGTTTCGCAAAATATTAATTTTATTATCGCATGTCTATAATTTTCACCGGGTTAAACTCGTTTCGCAAAATATTTAGCATATGGCTAGAACTTCCACCGGGTCAAATTCGTTACGTCACGAGTGACGCATCTGTCCTCATTTTCAAAATGGAGGAAGCTGCTTTCAATAGTTTACAATCGCACAAAGGAAAAAAGATAAAGAGCTTTTCAGTAGGATTTAAGGTCCAAGCTATTGAATACCGGTACAGTATGCTAAAGAGAACAGTAAGCAGCTATGTTTTATTAATATACCGTAGCTGCGTGTGTGAAATACTGTATAAGTCATTAAATGACTCCCGCCTCCTGGTGGTAGAGGGCGCTGCCGCGCTAGTGATCCTTCTTGCGACTTCCGGTACTGCAGAAGAAGTGAACACACGCAGCAAGAGATTTTTTTCTCTTGAGTTGAGTTGAGTTTGAGTTTATTTCCTTTTAACAAGGAGGGTATCTAAAATAAAACAGTTTTCTAAACTGGACTTTCAATGGAAGCAGGAGGTAATAATTAAAGGAATATCTCCATCGAGACAGAGACTTTTAAAACGGAAAAAAGGAAATAATGAAGACTTCTATAAACCAGTTATCGATGCTTTTGGTCAGAAGGAGCTGCAAATGGACTCCATTTATAAGTACAGGTAAGACCATAATAAGGTTTTTTTTAATTAAATGTGCTTTTCATGATGGTATGCTTACATCACACTTAAAGCGCACGACTAAATTTTATGGATTCCTTTTGGTAAACGCCGGAGTGAGAAGAGGTTTTAAAATAATTACCGCATGCACGGCCATCCCGCCGGTTTCCGGTAAACGCAGGAGTGACAGGAGGTTTTAAATTAATTAACGCCCCTGCGGCTATTCAAGGAAATACGGTATATATATATATATATATATATATATATATATATATATATATATATATATATATATATATATATATATATATATATATATATATATATATGTATGTATATATATATATATATATATATATATGTGTATATATATGTATATATATATATATATGTATATATATATATATATATGTATATATATATATATGTGTATATATATGTATATATATATATATATGTATATATATATATGTATATATATATATATATATATATATATATATATATGTATGTATATTTAAGTACCTGCAGCATCATACACTTGTGTGTGTAAATGTGTTTTCATGAGGTTTCCTGCAGCATCATACACTTGTGTGTAAAGGTGTTTTCATGAGGTTTTCAAAAATAAAGCTCTCTTGAGGAAAGTGTACCCCTGGGAAAATTTATTCATAATTTATAATATTTATATTCAAGTTCATAGATTTGATATTTATATTCTAGTTGAAAACAGCCCTGTGAGGAATTTATAGTAAAGTTAATAAAAAGTTAATAGAATTAAAATTTGATGGAGGATGTCAGACTATTTCATTCAGAAAGACTGTAGGTTAGCTAGCTCATTTAAAATATCCTAAAGTTTTTTTTGACCCTGCCTCTTAAAAGAATCGGAACCGAGAATCGTAAGGAATCTAAATCGAAACAAAGAATCGGAATCGGAATTGGAATCGTTCGAATTCAAACGATACCCAACCCTAACTACCGTTCAAAAGTTTGGGGTCACATTGAAATGTCCTTATTTTTTAAGGAAAAGCACTGTACTTTTCAATGAAGATAACTTTAAACTAGTCTTAACTTTAAAGAAATACACTCTATACAATGCTAATGTGGTAAATGACTATTCTAGCTGCAAATATCTGGTTTTGGGTGCAATATCAACATAGGTGTATAGAGGCCCATTTCCAGCAACTATCACTCCAGTGTTCTAATGGTACAATGTGTTTGCTCATTGGCTCAGAAGGCTAATTGATGATTAGAAAACCCTTGTGCAATCATGTTCACACATTTGAAAACAGTTTAGCTCGTTACAGAAGCTACAAAACTGACCTTCCTTTGAGCAGATTGAGTTTCTGGAGCATCACATTTGTGGGGTCAATTAAACGCTCAAAATGCCCAGAAAAAGAGAACTTTCATCTGAAACTCGACAGTCTATTCTTGTTCTTAGAAATGAAGGCTATTCCACAAAATTGTTTGGGTGACCCCAAACTTTTGAACGGTAGTGTGTGTATATATATATATATATATATATATATATATATATATATATATATATATATATATATATATATATATATATATATATATATATATATATATATATATATTAAGGCTGCAGCTAACGATTATTTTTCTATCGATTAATCTATAGATTATTTTTCGATTAATCGGTTAATCTATAGATTATTTTTTCGATTCATCTATAGATTATTTTTCCTTTTACCGATTATTTTTTTTATTCAAAATGAAGATGAAAAAATAAATGTAGGCCAGTTTTTTCAAAAGGCATTGCTTTTATTTACAAAAAAAAAAAAGTATGGCCACTCAGTCAACATTGACAACAACATGACAAAATATTCTGTAACAATGTAAACATTTAAAACTTTTAACATTTAACAAAATTAAAAGTAGCTTATTTGCTTTTTAATGTGCAAATATAAAAGTAAACATCCAGTGCAAATCGTAATATTCTGCAATAGTATAAGCATTTCAAAAGTAAAAGTATTGCTTATTTTGCTTTAAAATGTGCAAAAATAAAGATAAACATCCAATACAAAAAAGTGCCAATCTAAATATTCTGGAGCACTGTAAACATTAAGTATTGCTTTTAAAATGTGCAAAATAAACATCCAGTCCAACACAGTACACAATAACCAATTCTACTCATTCCAGTGAGTGACTAACAGTTGTAATGAAGAAAGGTTAGCATGTCTACATGCTCTGGTTCTTTTCTTGTTTACAATATTCCCAGCAGCTGAAAATAAGTGCTCAGAAGGGGTCGATGTGGCTGGAACTGAGAGCTAATTACCGGTAGCCTTCACCTCAAGCCAGGACTGCGAGTGAGCTGAGCTCCAGTTTATATTCCTAGAAGGTCAACGGGCTCATAGTAGGGATGTGCGTATCGATCCTGTGGTATCGATATATCGATACTCACACGCTACTCATTTGGCATCACTTTTCTGAAAAAAGTATTGATATAAACCAAAAAACGGCGTGTGGGGGGTGCAAGCATCACTTTCAGATGTTTTTGATGACTTACTTAACTTACTATGTGCTGGGACACCCCTGTACCTGGCAGAGTATAGAGCTGGCCCAGTCACGTGACAGGAGACAGCGAATGAGCGTCGTCAACGTGCAACACACACACAGCCAGCCGACAGCGATGCAGCCAGGCATATCCAGTGTTGTCCAATTGTTGACTTAAAACAGGCATTGTTTTTTTGTTTTTTTAGTAATGTTTACTGAATATTTTTGTTTAAATGATTATCCTAAATTCAAATAATTTCCACACAGGGGAATTTACTGTTAGTTGAAAATTGCTTGAGTATTTAAAACAAGATAAGAAAGGGATAACATTTGGAGATTCTTCATCTTTGCATTAGTTTTATTTTTTTCCAAGAAAATCTTGAAATATATGATTGAATGTGATTTTGGTTTTAATCTGTAACATCATTTCTTACATTTCGAAAACATTAACCTATTTCATATTTCATTAATTGCTAATTATATCACAAACTTTAAAAAATAACTGCAGCTTCTTGCGATTCGGATTTGACAGTTAATTGGAAAGCCCTAATATCTAATTATTATTATATATAATTATTATTATATATAATATTTAATTTATTTTTCATATTTGTTATTTATTTTAATTTTACTTTTATTATATATTGACCATAATAAATGTGGTATAAATGGTCTGTATTTGTCTTGTGATTTGTCTTAAATAATAACAATAGTAATAATATTTTTGACTGACAAAAATTGCCAATAAGAAATTAATGGTATCGGTATCGATGAAAAGGCAAGATAAAGTATCGGTATCGTATCGAATCCTAAAAGTGTGGTATCGCCCATCCCTAGCTCATAGTGATGTTACTAGTAGTTGACTGGGAGGTGTTTATTATCATTTGGGGAGAGTCCGCTGCGTGATGCTCACCTGCTAAACACCTATCTGCTCCACGCTGAAGCGCTGACTACATGCGCTCTGAATACACACTGCTGATTGGCTGGTAACGTTTTGAATACGCACTGCTGATTGGCTGATAACGCTTTGTATAACGCTTTGTGTGTACCAATCAGATGGTTGTATGGGTGGGACAATGCTGCGTGCTGAGACAGAGGCAGCCGCAGAAGGAGCGAAGCAGCTTGTTAAGACTTTAGCAGCTAAAGTTAGCTTTGGCTTAGAAACTCGTTCGGTACACCCCCGTACCGAACCAAAAGCCCCGTACCGAAACGGTTCAATACAAAACACGTACCGTTACACCCCTAGCAGATACAAATGACACATTCATGTTTTTGTGTAATGATGACAACGTATACTCGCGCGGACGATTGACTAGTTGATGGTTTTCTTTTCAAATGCTCGTTCATAGCCGTTGTGCTGCCTATGCTATGATAGGCCATTTACGCTCGACACAGTGTGCATACAACAACATTATTAGGCCGTGTATTGAAATACTCCCACACTTTTGACCACTTTTGGCGTGATTTTTTCCCCCTCGCTCGCACAGTCTGCTTTGCGCTCCGCCATGACGGTAGTGTGACGTAAATATGCGACGCGTCGACGCACAAAAACGGCGTCGACGTATTTACGTAACCGATGACGTCGACTACGTCGACGCGTCGTTTCAGCCTTAATATATATATATATATTTGGGGCGGTATAGCTCGGTTGGTAGAGTGGCCGTGCCAGCAACTTGAGGGTTCCAGGTTCAATCCCCGCTTCCGCCATCCTTGTCACTGCCGTTGTGTCCTTGGGCAAGACACTTTACCCACCTGCTACCAGTGCCACCCACACTGGTTTAAATGTAACTTAGATATTGGGTTTCACTATGTTAAAGTGCTTTGAGTCACTAGAGAAAAGCGCTATATAAATATAATTCACTATATATATATATATGTGTGTATAAATGTGTGTGTGTGTATATATATATATATTTTTTATTTTTATTATATATATATATATATATAGATGTGTGTATACTGTATATATACTATGTATGTATGTATGTATATAATTTTTATTGATATCAATTACATCCCTATTGCAGTATATATTGATATTGTTTATTGTTCCAGCCGTACTTTCACCCAGCGTTTAGTGTTTCAGATACAAGGCATTGATGATTTGAGGGGGTTATAATGTGCCTGTTCACAGTGTCTGTTTACGGATTAATAGACTTTGAGGCTGTGAGGAGTATTTACACTCCCTTGATTGAACGTTTCTTGTTTATGGCAGTTAGACATTGTTCTTTGTAAATGGTGACTTGTCATTTTAGAAAATCAAAGCAGAAAGACGAGACGGGGGGGATTTTTACCATACTGACGTTAGGAAAGTTGTATGTTTATATTTTTAAACAGGCTTTAAACTTTTGCTGTCTACTGGAGAACACCACCATGTTTTAGGGGTTTCTCTTGACAATAATTGTCTGCAAGTGGAGAATTGCTGTTATGGTTACGAGATGTGTCAGAACTGCTGTATCAACAAATGGAATTGTAAAGTCCTGTTATGTTTTATTGTATCCTCTGTTTGGTGACATTTGTAAATTCCACAGATTTGTCTCTTTTTTTAAGTTGAAACCTCTGAGGGAAGTTATTTGCCATACATAAAAAAATAATCTGTTCCAAAGTCAAACTGTAGCCAAAGATAAGGTACATACCGAAAAGACCCTCGTTTCTAGAGCTGCTAGATTTTGACAAAAAAAACAATCACAATTTTGGAAAACATTTTGATTGCGATTCAATTTGCGATTTTTATATTTTATACATAAGTGCATTAAACTGCAAAAATAATAAGTGAAGGAAAACATGTTACTTTTAAACTGTTAATCAACATATTCTTGTCTCAAGGTGCCACATATTAAAACAATATGCTAAGATTTACTTCAAAAATATTTAGCTCAGAGCTTTTGTCTCCACCATCCTCTTTAACTGAAGAAATAGATCAAAACTACACAAGGTTTATAATGTAATGTAATCATAATATATACAATGATAATGCAAGTAACCTTTTATAAGGATATAAACTTTTGTTTATCGTTACTGTACAATATAATTGTTTACCATTGCACTGTAATTGGAAGGAATCACTTTATCCTAAATAAACAAAAAAATAAAATGGACTCATTACTGTAAGCAAAAATGTTACCTAAATAAATATTGAACATCTTAAGCTGCATTTTTTTCCCAGATGGAAAAATTTGATCGGATGTTGTCTTTTTGTTTGTCATCACGTCACCACAGCGGCATTTTCATTTGTTCATTTGTTTGTCCGTGTTGATGGGCTCCTACTGCCCATTCAATTTGCAGCTGAAATATTCTCACAACAGGATATTTGGCTTTGTAACCTTATTTTTTTTCCTCCTTATTTATTAATCGTGCAGCCCTACGCGTTACTTTTTTTTTTTTTTTTTTTACCACGTTATCATTAGTGTGCCTGTTATTCCTTTACATACAGTACAGGCCAAAAGTTTGGACACACCTTCTCATTCACAACACAACTGATGGTCCCAACCCCATTGATAAAGCAAGAAATTCCACTAATCAACCCTGATAAGGCACACCTGTGAAGTGAAAACCATTTCAGGTGACTACCTCTTGAAGCTCATCGAGAGAATGCCAAGAGTGTGCAAAGCCGTAATCAGAGCAAAGGGTGACTTTTGGCCTATACTGTATATATTTACACTGTGTACATAAAGTGAAGTGAATTATATTTATATAGCGCTTTTCTCTAGGGACTCAAAGCGCTTTGCATAGTGAAACCCATTATCTAAGTTACTTTTAAACCAGTGTGGGTGGCACTGCGAGCAGGTGGCTAAAGCATCTTGGAGAACACAACAGCAGTGACCTGGAACCCTTAAGTTGCTGGCACGGTTGCTCTACCAACAGCGCCGCCCCAAAACGTTGATGAAGTATTTGAATGTTTTTTTAGAGTGCTTTATAGGCGGAATCGAGCAACAACCATTATCTCCATTGTTAACTGACTTTTGCTCGCGTTTATTTTCGAGTTGGAATGCATAAAAAAGAAAAACATATGTGTCCTTGTCTCACATAAGGATTGTTAATGATAGGCAAAATTTTAAAAAAGTGCAGTTCCCCTTTTATGTTACTTGACGTAGCAGCTAGTGATTTCATAACATTCTCCGGATTAAGCAAATTAGCCACAAAAAGCCTAAGAAAAAGCAAGAGGTTAATCCTTTGACGTACACAGACATCTGGGGTCTCATCTATGAAAGTGTGTGCAATTTTGACAAAGTTTCGGTACTTAAAAAAACTCAAATCATTCCAATGGGCAGTTGTGTTTTTGTAGATCACATACTTTGCACGGAAAACTGTGTACACAACTTTTCGGCCATGTTTTATTCATGCTCAAGCTTTACAGATGGGGACAGCGTGGCGAAGTTGGGAGAGTGGCCGTGCCAGCAATCTGAGGGTTACTGGTTCAATCCCCACCTTCTACCATCCTAGTCACGTCCGTTGTGTCCTTGAACAAGACACTTCACCCTTGCTCCTGATGGGTCCTGGTTAGCGCCTTGTATGGCAGCTCCCGCCATCAGTGTGTGAATGGGTGAATGTGGAAATAGTGTCAAAGCGCTTTGAGTTCCTTAAAAAAAGGTAGAAAAGCGCTATACAAGTATAACCCATTTACCATTTACCATGTGTCCTCTGGTGGCCATCGTGCATAATTGTGGTGAATTTTGTGCAACTATTGATGCATTTAAGCTTCATTAGTGGTTAAAATGCACAACCTTTAGTTGCGCTATAAAAAAAACAGAAACCTAAATCTCAAGAGAAGGAAATGCCAGAGAGTTCCTTCTGACCTTGCTAACTGCTAGTGATGGGTTTCCTGTTGTGCCTTTCCTGAGTTATGTCACCACTTTCCCATCCAAACTCTTGCCTGTTTCCACAATCTTGAGTATTTGTGTTGGCCACACAGAGCATTGTAGTGAGAACACATCGTTGTTTTACCTCCAAGTCGCAGCGTGCACATTCTAATGATTGGATTGTGGACATGTACTGTTGTTGCCATTGATAGTGTAGTATAGTCACACCTTTATGGAGCTGGATGCAGCTTCTGCAACATTTTCAGTTAATGTTGTGCACATCTAGAGAGCGTATGCATTTATAAATGCCTTCCCAAATGTGGTGCTATTGTGCAGCCTGCCCTGTACAGGAGGACATGATGAATATTTCACGGACTCTCCCTCTTTGAAGGCTCCTCCTTCCTGCCTTTTCTGTCCCACTCTCTCCCTAACCCCCCCCCCCCACCCCACCCACCCACCCCCCCCTCTCTCTGACCCACTTCCCTGTGGAGGTCTTCAGAGCCCATTAGGGATGCGAGCAAAGCATCCGTTTCTGATGTGAGCAGCTCTGTCTCTCTCCAAGAAGGGAAACAACAAGTGCCCCATTACTTGAAAGCTATCAGCTGCACTTACCTTTCACACATTGAGCGGTACTACTCTCATTGATTTGATAATTATATATCCAGTATTAGTTTGATTTCACAGCAGTCAATTTGATGCTCTAACTTTGTACCAGTTATTAAGAAAGTAAGCAAATATTAAAGGGTCCTATATCTAAAACCAACTTTTCTTACCTTTTGGTACCTGCTTTTGAGTATTTGGGATCTGCATAAGTCTCGAAAATATGAAATCAAACCAAGGAGGCATTGCGGAGATATTTATAAAATAATCTTGCCTTCCTTTATACTTCCTCTAAATGAGCCGTTTGGAATTTGCTCTGTCTTGTGACGGAATATCCGTATATGGTCTAAATTTACCCGAAGTGCTTTGCGCAAGTCCGCCATTCTAGTCCACGCTGTGGTCTATAGGCTTCTTCTTTTTCGCTATCCTCTTGTTGTGGGGCAGACTGGCTCGTACATGTACATGCATCCTAGGCCTGTGCCGATGTTCGATAAGTCAATTAGCCCACGATAAATGAAAATTCAAGTCGGTTAGTTTTCCAGCATCGATAAATCGCCATATGCATGCCTCAAGACCATTCACGCTTTTTGTCGCTTTCACGGCTTGGCGCGTTTGTACCATAGCGGAGTGAATAGAAAGGGTTGAATTATCTTGTCCTCGTGAAGTGTCTTTGACTGTTTGTGCAGTGACACAGGGCAGCTGAATGGCTCGCATCACACAGGGCAACGAGTTAGCATGTAGCACCTAACATGGATAAAATGGACACAAAACCAAATGCCACTGCACCAGTGTGGGAATATTTCAGTTAAAGCCTTTGGAACAATATGAGCCTATCAATGGGGGTGGTAATGGGAGCAGGTGGGTAAAGTGTCTCGCCCAAGGACACAATGGCTGTGACTAGGATGGCGGAAGCGGGGATCGGACTTGGAACCCTCAAGTTGCTGGAGCGGCCGCTCTACCAACCAAGCCACGCCGCCCCAAAAGTGCTGTCATGTTGTCATGTCATGTTGGTGTTCCTTACTCGGAATCTGCCAAACTTAATTTTGTTTGGCATATGATTGTTAATACATTTGTTTGAATTGTAGTGTTTATATTGTTACTTTGCACTTTTGTTTAAATGATGTTTAAGAAGGTCCTAACTTGACGGTCAGTTAAGTAATGTACAACTCCACCTCTGGCTACATGTTTAATATTGAAGTGCAACTTTGTTTGTCAGTACTTTATTTAGCTATTTTATTTATTGTTATGGTTGTGTATATTTGAGCCCCCATCCCTTTTCGTAAGAAATTGTATTAATTAATTAATAATTACTTTTAAGTTTTGCTAACCGACAACGTATATATTTAATTATTTGTTTGTTTTATTTAACTTGGATATTTAAACATTTTAATTTCAATAACAATGTTAAAATACACCATAAAATACAAGTTTATTGCATTTGAAAGTATATACATGCATTATTATTATTATGTATTATTAAATCAATGGTTGATTTGGTCTCATAAAAAATAATGGCAATAATATTGTTTATCGCCAATAGTTTTGTAGGTCAATATATCGTCAAGCAAAATTAGTTATTGGCACAGGCCTAATGCATCCATCCGCTGTTGCCGTTTCTAATACAAAGTAGCACATAGTTCCAACTTAATCTGTCGGTAGACTCGCTATGGAAGCGCTAAAAATGTAAACAAAGATGGCAGGGAGAAGATGATGTCAAAATGGAGGGACATGAATAAGACCGCACACTAGGGCTGGGCGATCCGGCAAAAAAATTATAATTTTTTTCATCTCATCCAATCTCTAATAATATCACAATTTTTTTATTTTTATTAAAGGCATATTAAGGGTTATATTGAATATTGTTGCAGCCCTACTGTTTACTACTGCAGTAGCTTGCTACAGACATTTTCACCATGTTTGAGCAACTTCATATATTCTAACAGCTGACAACTGTCATTTTATTCATATCTATGATTGTGTTTAACAGAGGTGCAACAGTACAGGTAACCCACGCTCTGGTCCGTACCTGTTTTTAGGCCCACCGTTTGGCTTTATTTTTGGTATGTTTTGCGGGGGTAAAGATAACAACTTTTTTTCCTCTCAAAGTTCTCGTGTTTTTTTTGCTTGTCATCACAAACATTCTGCAATAAACAAAGTATAATTGGTGTTGTGAATACTACAAGACTTGTATTTCAAGTTATCGTTTACTAAACAACACTTTTAAATGGTAAATTATTATTGCTATTCTTGAATTACATGTATACAACAGTGCATCTCACCTGTGCTTTCAGCAAACTGCAAGCGGTGACCCAGATTGATGAGTTTTTTTAAACCCAATTATTGTATCTTATATTTAATAAAAAATACATTAAAGTGTAGTTTGAATTCGAAGTACTGTAAAATAATGTGTACCAACACATAAAACAAGTTTAATGATTATGTCAGGAAGTTTTGTAGGACATGTTATATCAGAGGAGTTGAATCTTTGCACACACATAAACAAAAAGTAAAAAATGTTTTGATATGAAAACACATTTTTCTGATTCAAATTAGCGGGTGTGTTTATTCTCCCAGTCGGGACCAATACAATAGTAAAGTCACAATTATATTCTGTGCCTTCAGGGCAAGATTACTAGTGCGCTGCAGTGAAACTCAAGTCTATCACTAATGTCGCTGCTCCTTCTCAATGTGTTTCCACTTCTAAGCTAGTGTTAGTCAAATTTCTTAATTTTGTTTTTCTGAGCTGCACTTTCAGCTGTGTAACAGGGATGAGACACAACGCTGATTGGACATTAATTACGTCATGACGAGCCTGACTTTCGCGGGGGTGGAACAAAATAGTCGCGCACACACACACACACACGGACACAAACACTTTCACATAAACCCGCAAACGTGTACACACAGACACACACAGGATCACCGTCAATAAAGGCGGACTGTTCCGTGCGGGATAAGGTGTGTCCAAACTTTTGGGCTGTACTGTGTGTGTGTGTGTGTGTGTGTGTGTGTGTGTGTGTGTGTGTGTGTGTGTGTGTGTGTGTGTGTGTGTGTGTGTGTGTGTGTGTGTGTGTGTGTGTGTGTGTGTGTGTGTGTGTGTGTGTGTGTGTGTGTGTGTGTGTGTGAGGGCTGCAACAACTAATCAATTAAATCGATTAAAATCTATTATAAAAATAGTTGCCGATTAATTTAGTCATCGATTCGTTGGATATATGCTATGCGCATGCGCTGAGGCTTTTTTTTATTTATTTTTTTTCAAATTGTTTTTTTTTTTTTTTTTTTTTAAATAAACCTTTTTTTTATAAACTGCAACATTTACAAACAGCTGAGAAACAATAATCAAAATAAGTATGGTGCCAGTATGCTGTTTTTTTTCAATAAAATACTGGATAGGATAGAAATGTAGTTTGCTCTTTTATCCGATTATTAATCGAAGTAATAATCGACAGATTAATCGATTATCAAATTAATCGTTAGTTGCAGCCCTAATATATATATATATATATATATATATATATATATATATATATATATATATATATATATGTGTGTGTGTGTGTGTGTGTGTGTGTGTGTGTGTGTGTGTGTGTGTGTGTGTGTGTGTGTGTGTGTGTGTGTGTGTGTGTGTGTGTGTGTGTGTGTGTGTGTGTGTGTGTGTGTGTGTGTGTGTGTGTGTGTGTGTGTGTGTGTCTATGTAAAACACTGCAAGACGTGCTCCCCTTTGGAATGTATGCACCACCTGCATCTGCGCCTGTGTATTAAATTTTAAGGAATGCGGAAATGTAATTTTGCATTGAAGGACTCTTTCACATGAGTTGAAATGTTACACTCAAATACTTTTGTTTTGTATTTTGTTATTTATCATGCATACTTCACACTACAAACGATAGGTCAAGCAGGGGTGTCCAATTAATGACATGGCTAAAAAAACCCTCAAAAAATGAAAAGTAGAGCTCAAGGCATTATGTAATGAGAAAAAGCTGACACGTTGAAATATTTGTCTTTAAATATATGGATGATGTTAATTTAGCCTCTTTAATAGACTGTTTAATTCAATCAATCAATCAATCAATGTTTATTTATATAGCCCTAAATCACAAGTGTCTCAAAGGGCTGTACAAGCCACAACGACATCCTCGGTACAGAGCCCACATACGGGCAAGGAAAAACTCACCCCAGTGGGACGTCGGTGAATGACTATGAGAAACCTTGGAGAGGACCGCATATGTGGGTAACCCCCCCACCCCTCTAGGGGAGACCGAAAGCAACGGATGTCGAGTGGGTCTGACATAACATTGTGAAAGTCCAGTCCACAGTGGATCCAACACATCACATTACAAATGACATCACACTGTTTCACCTAACATGATTATTAATTGTGATTTCAATATTGCTAAAATAATCGTGATTATTCTTTTGGCCATAATCGTACAACCATAGTTCCGGGTACTTCTCTACTGTATATAATCAATAGATGACGCTCAGGTTCATCGTCATAACAATTAATAAATGACAAATGTTGCACTATTTTAGTCCACCGTCTCCACAGTGCTGGAGTGGTGCCCTCTGTTTCCTTTTAAATAAAATGCTGTGCAACTGAAAAGCAGCTTTTGTATGAGTTTTTGTTTAGTTACTTCCCCCTCTGTTACTCAGCGAGACTTTTTTTTTTTGTCGCGCAATACTTACCCTATACGTGTGTGACATCATTTTCAGCACAACTTAGAATTTGTCAATGTAAGGTACTGGAAAAGGGGGTGGATGTTTCCTAAAAATAAAAACAAGGTTTAGTAAAATGTGACAAACAGAACATCCAAACGACACATATTACGCTTGAGTCCCATGATTGGTTCCTGCTGAATATTTGCTCTCCCGTCACATGTTGAAGATTAGGCCCAGCTCAGCACACAGAGGAGGTGCAGGAGGAAAACGCTAACTACAACCAAATTTAAGTGGATTGCATCAGCCGTGATGTTTTAGCGTCGTCTTTCGTCATTTTTCCACTCTAGTCCTCGCTCGTGACCAAGTGGAGGTTAGTCTGACTTTTCACCGTGCTCAGCACTAAAACCTCCTTTGCTGGCTGCATTTCCTGCGCTGGCCTGACTTGTTTCCTGTCTTTCAGTGCAGTACCACGGTGGCTGACCTCAACGTCTGTCACTCCACTCGTCAAAGGGGGTTTGGTTCGTTTGTGCACGGATTCTGTATTTTACCGCCAAGCTGCAGGTGTTGTTGACACACGCACATTGACACAAGGCTCACATGCTGACTGGTGTGGCTCTCTTAACAACAGGAAGTCACGTGCGTGTCAAGTCCAGCCCGTATTTTTTGGTTCTTGTGTGCAGTTTGACACTTGTATGCAGTTTTTCTAACACTGACAGTGTTACTTGTACGTAAGTGTTTCCCACACAGGTGCAATGGTGTAATTGTAATGTATGCTGTACGAAAGACGAATAATGTAAGACTAAGCTGCATGTGAGTGTGTTTAAATTGGGGGTAGGCTCACAGCACCACTCGAGGAAAGCGATTTGGCATTCATGTCCGTCTCCAACAAGACCAGAAAAGGTATTGCGTTTCTGGTCGAGGTATTGCGTTTCTGGTCGCTTTAAAAAAAAGTATTTAAGTGTCAGCAGGGTTTCTCCCAGCTTGCCAATATACGTGTTGCTGTAGGGCTGTGGTCAAACATGATGCTAGCGTATAATTTGCACAATAACAACGATGCATTGTGTCATTAGTAATTAATATACATATATTTTTTTCTTATATTGTTTTGCTCGATTTTTCATTTGTTGCTGCTTATTGTACAAAAGCCAAAACCAGTGAGGTTGGCACGTTGTGTAAATCGTAAATAAAAACAGAATACAATGATTTCCAAATCCATCCATCCATCCATTTTCTACCGCTTGTCCCTTTCGGGGTCGCGGGGGGCCCTGGAGCCTATCTCAGTTGCATTCGGGCGGAAGGCGGGGTACACCCTGGACAAATCCGTTTCAACCTATATTCAATTGAATACACTGCAAAGACAAACTTAACGTTCAAACTGGTAAACTTTATTTTTTGCAAATATTAGCTCATTTGCGATTTGATGCTTTCAACATGTTTCAAAAAAGCTGGCACAAGTGGCAAAAAAGACTGAGAAAGTTGAGGAATGCTCATCAAACACTTATTTGGAACATCCCACAGGCGGTAATGCATCGAAAAGTGACATCAGTGTGTAAAGGGTGTCACTACACGGGCTCAGGAACACTTCAGAAAAGCGCTGTCAGTAACTACAGTTTATTGCTACATCTGTAAGTGCAAGTTAAAACTCTACAATGCAAAGCGAAAGCCATTTATCAACAGCACTCAGAAACGTCGTCCGCTTCGCTGGGCCCGAGCTCATTTAAGATGGACTGATGCAAAGTGGAAAAGGGTTCTGTGGTCTGACGATTCCACATTTCAAATTGTTTTTGGAAACTGTAGACGTCGTGTCTTCCGGACCAAAGAGGAAAAGAACCATGTTATAGGCGCAAAGTTCAAAAGACAGCATCTGTGATGGCATGGGTAACTTACACATCTGTGAAGGCACCAATAATGCTGAAAGGTACATACAGGTTTTGGAGCAACATATGTTGCCATCCAAGCCACATCTTTTTCATGGACGCCCCTGCTTATTTCAGCAAGACAATGCCAAGCCACATTCTGCACGTGTTACAACAGCGTGGCTTCGTAGTAAAAGTGCGGGTACTAGACCGGCCTGCCTGTAGTCCAGACCTGTCTCCCATTGAAAATGTGTGGCGCATTATGAAGCGTAAAATACCACAACGTAGACCCCGGACTGTTAAAACAACTTAAGCTGTACATCAAGCAAGAATGGTAAAGAATTCCACCTGAAAAGCTTCAAAAATTGGTCTCCTCAGTTCACAAACGTTTACAGAGTGTTGTTAAAAGGAAAGGCCATGTAACACAATGGTAAAAATGCCCCTGTGCCAACTTTTTTGCAATGTGTTGCCATTAAATTCTAAGTTAATGATTATTTGCACACAAAAAAAAGGAAGTTTCTCAGTTCGAACATTTAATATCTTTGCAGTCTATTCAATTTAATATAAGTTGAAAAGGATTTGCAAATCATTGTATTCTGTTTTTATTTACGATTTACACAACGTGCCAACTTTATTGGTTTTGGGTTTTGTATATGTGCGTGTATATATATATGTTTGTTTGTGTGTGTGTGTGTGTGTGTGTGTGTGTGTGTGTGTGTGTGTGTGTGTGTGTGTGTGTGTGTGTGTGTGTGTGTGTGTGTGTGTGTGTGTGTGTGTGTGTGTGTGTGTGTGTGTGTGTGTGTGTGTGTGTGTGTGTGTGTGTGTGTGTGTGTGTGTGTGTGTATATATCAAGGTTTCCCCCAGCTTAAAATCTACATGTGGCGGTGGGCGTGTGCCGAGGGATGTGGTCAATGAGACATCATCATATAATTTGCATAACTGTTGATGAATGCATATACAATATATATATTTTAATGCTAAAAATAATTTATACATTTAAAAACAAGTCTGTGTTATTAGTACTTAGTAACATATTTTTGTTATATAATTTTGCTCTATTTTTATAATTGTTATTATTGTACAATGTAACACCTGTGATAGCTGCTGGTCTTTCAAGTACGGGAAGCTATTTTTCAGCTACTCTTTAAACATGACAACAGTCTCCAATAACAGATGAAATATATAATCATGCTAAATTTTACAAAGAAAACTTCACTTAAAAAATTATAAATTTCCAAATCAACAGGAACAACGGAATGAAAGTTGAAAAGTGCTCAGGCAGTGTTTTTTATTTCAAGATTGCTGATTCACTCATTTTGTCAATTTCCACCGCCCGCAGAACGTCACCGACATGTTGTTGCCGTTCTGCATTCCAGCGCTAAATATACACAGAGGTAGGGATGATGTTTGATAAGAAGTTATCGAGTTCGAGTCTATTATCATTTACCATTTACCATTCATATCGAATCCTCTTATCGAACCGATTCCTTATCGATTCTCTTATCGAGTCCAGATAGGTTGTTGTATATGGAAAAAAACACACAATATTTGGTTTAACAAAAGCTCACTTTTATTATATAAGAAAACAATTTAATCTAATAAATAAATAAATATTGACTGTTACCCCCCTAAAAAAATAAAATAAAATAAATAAACATTGACTGTTGTTACCCAAAGTATATTAAGTGGGATTTTTCAGAAAAACAAATATATACCGTAACACAAAAACAACCTGTCTCTGTGATCACTATAGGTGTATAAATAATACTATAGTGTTAAATAAAATCAGTCCCTTGGGCACAAAACTGGAAATAATACAACTCTCCAAAAAGTGCAATGCTGCTGCTATTTGACATAACTGTTTATGATGCTTTGACATTTTTGCACTTTAAAGAAAGAAAGAAAATTCTATGAAGAGAAAAGTTGTTTGCAAATGTGGTTACAATGCTAAAAAATGAAAAGTTAAAGCTAAAAATACAAATACACTTTATTGAGTTAACATTATTTCTTTATAGGGGGAAAGATGTTATGAGCTAGGGAATATATCAACTACACTACCCATCATGCAATGGGAGTGACGAGCATGCGCGGTAGCCCCGAAAAGTGTTGTTGCATGTCGTCACCCGTGAAAGTAAACGTCAAGAACTCAGTCAACACGCCGCGTCTGCATTATTTATAATTAGACATACAACCTATATACACTGTGAAAAACAAAAGTTAAAAAAGGGAGATGTGTTGTATATATATGTATGTGCTGCGGTTGCTTTAAGAACGTTGCCCCACCTGCCGTAAAGGAGGTGCGTTGCTAGCATGGTTGCTATGTTTCCGGTGGGTCGTAAAAGTGTTCTTCATGAGTTTGTACCCTGCTCAAATCTCTCAGTAAAGTTATTCATTGATTATACCTTTTGTTTTGAACTTTATTACACCTTGGAGCGCTTTTTCCCGTCCATTGTTTTCCTGCTTTCGCTATCTGTGCCTAATGACTGAGCTACGTGACTGATTTATTGTGATGTCACACGGAGCGTTTCTGGTCGGGACGGGATTCGTTCCGAGGGATTCGAATAAAGAACCAACTCTTTTCTTTACTATAGTGGTCTCGATAACGGGTACCAGTTCTCAAAAAGGGATTAGAGTCCGAGGATTCGGTTATTTTCTTATCGAACAACCGGGAAAACCGGTTTCGAATATCATCCCTACACAGAGGTTCTATTTTTTCCGGCTGCCACAACAAATCCGCTCAATTTAGCTAAAATCTGCTAGTGTTGGACAGAAAGTCATGCACAAACACAAAATATAGTATCCGGTTTACTTTCAAAATTAAATAATAAAATACTGAAATAGGCGGATCGTATTTTACACTTTGAAAGGTCGTAATGGGTGGTGACGGACATAAAGTCACCTTGACAAACGTTTTCAGATGTAATTTCATCTTGTTGACACAAATGGATGATGGAGGTCCAAAATTAAAGAATACATTACGGGCAGCTAAATGGGGATTTGGGGGCCTGTGTCAAATATCAGCTGATATGGAGACATGGAAAGCAGAGGACTGATTGTGTTACACACTCAACAGGGATGATGTTACTGTTGTATTGTTGTTTGCTGCAAAAAAATAAAGTGGCAGAACCGAGTTTATTTCCTTCTGCTTCTCTGGAAGGACATAATAAACGTTTTTTAGTTCGCTTTATTACTACTTCCCTTATCACGTGATTATTTGCGAGATCTTGTAAAGGACCTCACTATTTCGCTGCACGGCGGGTCTGCCACAGAACAGCGGTGGGGATTGTCAGACGGCAAATGGTGGCGCCCGGCCGCTGCCGTTCCGCATTCAGTGAAAATTCGGGGTTACCCCCGAGGCTCCAGACACTCGTGTGAGTCTTGCTTACGGTTGTTCAAAGTTTATGCTCATCACTAGTCAATAGTACTTAATAATATAGGCTATATATCCATTCATAAAATATATCACATCCTCACTTTTAGGGTGTGGTGGCTTCAATTTAGCCGTGGTGCTGTGCTACGATTAGAAAACTATAGGGGAACCCGTATGCATATACATACACATACACTAGGGGTTTAACGGTACACAAAAATTTCGGTTCGGTACGTACCTCAGTTTAGAGGTCACGGTTCGGTTCATTTTCGGTACAGTAAGAAAACAACAAAATATACATTTTTTGGGTTATTTATTTACCAAATTTGCAAAATCTTCCACCAAAAATATTTTTCTTAGTGGAATATTTGATGTGAAGTAATCGGAACCATGGATAGGTCAATAATTCATAATAACATTGATTTTGATTCAATATTATGTTTTGGGCAATGACAGTTTGAAAGAAAAAAAAACAGCTTTGTTTTATTAGTCAACATTGCAACTTTTTCTAAATTACATTTAACGTTTAAGCTTTTTTATTTCACTTTTGTTATGTTTTTGTTTATTTTAATAGTATTTTTAGAATGTGCCGTGGGCCTTTAAAACATTAGCTGTGGGCCGCAAATGGCCTCCGGGGCACACTTTTGACACCCCTGATATAGATAATAAAAAATTAAATCTGATAAATCTATGGATAAAAAGCAGAGCCTGGCGACGCCTGCGCGTTTATCATAACTCTCTCGCTCTCTCTGTCTCTGCCCCTCCCTCACGAATGCTGCTGAGCGCACAATTTGTTTTGTTTTTAACCCCTTCTTAACCCTGAACGTACATTGAAAATACACGCAACCCTAACTCAAAATGCCGGACATTTGAGGCATTTAAGAAACTCCGCCCTGACAGCTCCGCAAAAGAGGACATGTCCGGTGAAAAGAGAACGTATGGTCAGTGTATCGTAGCCCGTTAGCTGCTAGCATGCCGTGTTTGATTGATTGATTGAAACTTTTATTAGTAGATTGCTAGGGATGATACTCGAAACCGGTTTTCCCGGTTGTTCGATAAGAAAATAACCGAATCCTCGGACTCGAATCCCTTTTTGAGAACCGGTACCCGTTATCGAGACCACTATAGTAAAGAAAAGAGTTGGTTCTTTATTTGAATCCCTCGGAACGAATCCCGTCCCGACCAGAAATGCTCCGTGTGACATCACAATAAATCAGTCACGTAGCTCAGTCATTAGGCACAGATAGCGAAAGCAGGAAAACAATGGACGGGAAAAAGCGCTTCAAGGTGTAATAAAGTTCAAAACAAAAGGTATAATCCAATGAATAACTTTACTGAGAGATTTGAGCAGGGTACAAACTCAACACTTTTACGACCCACCGGAAACATAGCAACCATGCTAGCAACGCACCTCCTTTACGGCAGCTGGCGCAACGTTCTTAAAGCAACCGCAGCACATACATATATATACAACACATCTCCCTTTTTTAACTTTTGTTTTTCACACTGTATATGTGTTGTCTCTCTAATTATAGATAATGCAGACAAGGCGTGTTGACTGAGTTCTTGACGTTTACTTTCACGGGTGACGACATGCAACAACACTTTTCGGGGCTACCGCGCATGCTCGTCACTCCCGTTGCATGATGGGTAGTGTAGTTGTTATATTCCCTAGCTCATAACATCTTTCCCCCTATAAAGAAATAATGTTAACTCAATAGAGTGTATTTCTTTTTTTAGCTTTAACTTTTCATTTTTTAGCATTGTAACCACATTTGCAAACAACTTTTCTCTTCATAGAATTTTCTTTCTTTCTTTAAAGTGCAAAAATGTCAAAGCATCATAAACAGTTATGTCAAATAGCAGCAGAATTGCACTTTTTGGAGAGCTGTATTATTTCCAGTTTTGTGCCCAAGGGACTGATTTTATTTAACACTATATTATTATTTATACACCTATAGTGATCACAGAGACAGGTTGTTTTTGTGTTACTGTATATATTTGTTTTTCTGAAAAATCCCACTTAATATACTTTGGGTAACAACAGTCAATGTTTATTTATTTTATTTTATTTTTTTAGGGGGGTAACAGTCAATATTTATTTATTTATTTATTAGATTAAATTGTTTTCTTATATAATAAAAGTGAGCTTTTGTTAAACCAAATATTATTATTTTTTCCATATACAACAACCTATCTGGACTCGATAAGAGAATCGATAAGGAATCGGTTCGATAAGAGGATTCGATAATAGACTCGAACTCGATAATTTCTTATCAAACATCATCCCTATAGATTGCACAGTACAGTACATATTCCGTACAATTGACCACTAAATGGTAACACCCGAATAAGTTTTTCAACTTGTTTAAGTCGGGGTCCACGTAAATCAATTCATGGTATTCATGGTGTGTTGTGCCTCGGTGTGCATTGTTTACACAACGTACGTTACGCTACTTAATATGTCCGTGTGGAAACTCGTTCAGTACACCTCCGAACCGAACTGGACCCCCCGTACTGAAACGGTTCAATACAAATACACGTACCGTTACACCCCTACACATATACAATGTATTACTATTGGTTTTCACGTATAAGACGCTCATTTGTAAGGTGTGGCCGCGTTTTTTTTTTGTCATGGCCTCTGCTCCACGATCAATTACATGTAGAGGAAACCCTGGTCTGAATACTCGCTAGATATAGCGAAGTTGGCAACACCGATCCCTCATGCTATGTCTTCCTATTCTCTGGCAAACAAGGTGTTAATGAGGTGTGTTCTTTGAAAAAGTGGAGTTATGATGCATACTGCATACCACATGCTGTATGAAGTTCTATCGACATGCTACATTTATAGACCGTTCCATAATAATGTGTTTATGAGCGAGGGCTAACAGTTCAAACAATCAATCATAGTTTATTTGTATAGCCCTTAATCACAAGTGCCTCAAAGGGCTTCACACCACAATGGCATCCCGTGATCTCTACCCGCATTCGGGCAAGGACAAATTCCAAAATCCTGAGCTGGGAAAAAGAAGAAACCATAGGAAGGGGCAGCAGTTATGTTTGTGTGCGTACAGTATAGCATTTGCTCTATTGTGTTAACCTGGCGTGGTCTTTTTTTTACAAGCATGTGTCGTCATGGTAACCTGAGAATTGTTCAGAGACGAATGCCTCCTGCAGCACTTGATTATCCCCAACCTACTTAAGTAGTAAAGAAGTGTTAACGTGTCGCCATAGCTTCACTTTGACGACTCCCCTCAACACGTAACACTGTAAACGGCAAAAATGAAGGTCTTTTAACTGCATTTCTTAGCGCCATGTGCCCGCATGAATTAGTACCCATAGTGTAGTGCAGTATTAATGCGTGTCATTTTGTGTTTTCAGTTCCCCTGGCTTGGTCTCCTCTTCCTTTTGGCTCATCCACCTGCCTTAACTGACCTACCCAGACCCCCCCCCTTGCGCCAAGCCTACAGCCCACCACGCCTGCCTCTCTCTTAAACAAAACCGCTAACAAAAACAAAACCCCCAAACCCCGCTATGGCCGGACGAGGCGGACCCGCGCGGACCAACGGCGCCGCGGCAAGCAACAAGATCTGCCAGTTCAAGCTGGTGCTGCTAGGGGAGTCGGCAGTGGGCAAGTCCAGCTTGGTCCTGCGCTTCGTCAAAGGCCAGTTCCACGAGTACCAGGAGAGCACCATCGGAGGTGAGCTTTGTCCACTTTGTCAAGCTGCTGGAGATGTGGCGACAGGATGCGCTCACACTAAATGTTTGCCCTGTCAGCTCTGGGCTTAGTCAAAGATTACAAAGCTTTAAACTATGTGCTGTGGAAGTTACTGCTTGGTTTCCTCTGTCATGTGACGAGAAGCTGAGTCAGCAACGCCACTCGCCCCTCTTTCACTTGTAAGCTTTTTTCTTATCGTGTTATTTCAACTTGTTGCTCGGAACAGGTTTTGATAATTGTCCCTGATTCAAAATATGCATACCTTTTCTATGCCTTTTTGACCTTTTAGCAGCATGCAAGCTGTATTTTAGTTCTCTAAAAGGTGACTTTTGGGAAGGCAGGGTTTGGTTAGCGGTCCAAAAGTCCGTTTTAGAGATCGACTTATTGTTGTCCGAGCCGATTATCGGCGCCGATATTTGGCATTTTGATGTATATCAGTATCAACTTTTTTTCAAATGGATATTCAGCCTTTTTTTATTTTTTATTTAACAACTAAAACATAACTACCTCAGATACAATAAATACACGTATGATACCAGTATTTAGCATTATAGTGAAGTAGATAGGAATAAGCATTGCTCAAGCACCAGCCTGCTTTCCCTGTTTGAGATAAGTTCCCTTTTTGCTGGAGCCCAATTTTTTTTTTAATCCTTTAAGAATGAAAAATTAATCTCATTGTCAATTCTCCCCAAATATTTTTTGATATCTTAGGGCATTTATTTGAGTTATTTTGAGAATTCTTCTGCTTGCACTTCGACACTCACGCGGCCATGCCCTGCCCCTCCCTTGTCCTCACGCTCATTAAAGTAACGTGCAGGGTTTTATGCTCCGTGATTCAATCAAATAACGTGACAGATATGAATGACAAATACAAAAAATATTGTATAAGTAAAGTCGAGAAGGCAGCAGCTCACACATTCTCATACTTTCTGTAACATCCGGAAAGAAATTATGTGAACCAGCTGTCTCAACTATATAAGCTACGTGAAAGAGCCCAGAATTGTTTTTATTGAAATGTTTGCAATATTTCAACGTTCCTCACGAGGAATCTTTACAATTTATTCAATCCATTAACTGCTATAAAAGTGAGTAGTTATTGTGATGTAGAGAAATATTTTGTAATGCAAATGTCGATGCTCCTCTTAGACACACATAATAAAAGTGTTTGTTTGTGAAATCTGTCAAGTTCAAACACTGATGACATATATTAAACAAGACAAGAAGCAAGGAATTAAACAGAGACAGAATTAAATTTAGCTCAATGAGGAGAAACGCGTAGACACTGTACCCTTGCACAGTGTCTCAACACGCTCTGACGAAAGATTGTACGCCTACTCTTTTATTTGGACTTTCCCTGATTACATGACAACAGCTGTTTCTAAAGGGACGGGGATCGTAAACAGACATCGCCTTTGATTACAAACAGTTCAAAGAAAAGGTCGTAAAAGAGTTCAAAGAAAAGGTCGTAAACAGCCGTTGCCCTCGGTCACAGAACAGTTCAAAGAAAAGGTGCCTTGAGGGTAGTCAGGCCCTGCTTCCTCTCCGCTTTGTAGTTCTTGGGTCAAGACAAAATATTTTTGTGGATTACAATACATCAAAGAAACAGAACACCTTCATGTTGCTTCCTATCCTACACAGTGGAGTTTTACAAGCCTTCTTCTTGGTAGGTTCAAAGACAGCTTTTGTCTTCTCGCCGGGAACTCATGGCAACACAAAGTTTTGTGATAACTTAGATACAATTATTCTGACACAATCCCCTGATGTTTTTGCTGCTCAATTTAAACACACTAGGCAGCATAAAACATTGTCTGCGCTGGTCTGATGTTTCCTAAAAAAATATTTAAAAACAAATACCTTAAAGCCTTGTCCAGCTGTTTACTAACATATACTATTGATGTTTAAATACATTTAAATGCAAAGGAATATCTTCTCCAAATATTGGTTATCGGCCTCCTTGACTGCTAATAATCGGTATCGGCCCTGGAAGAAAACATATCAGTCAATCTCGAGTAAATTTTCAGTTTATGCTTAATAACTTCAAAAACTTTCTCCCGTGCAGCGGCCTTCCTCACACAGACGGTATGTCTGGATGATACAACAGTCAAGTTTGAGATCTGGGACACAGCAGGCCAGGAGCGGTATCACAGCTTGGCGCCCATGTACTACAGAGGAGCGCAGGCAGCCATCGTGGTCTATGACATCACCAACACAGTGAGTGACGTTATTAGAACAACGGCCAAGACATTCCGAGTTTTTGTTTGACATTTGTTAGTGTGCTGAACCTTGTCCTCCTTATTGTGGTTGATGATTACTCAATTCTTGCAAACCTTTGTGCTTTTATGTCTCTGAGTCATGTGGAGCACATAAAAATACTCACCAGATGATTTCAGTTTAAAGCCTTTTCACCCCTTTATCGTCCTCTCTAAAGGACACTTTCACACGTGCAAAGAATTGGGTGAAGGAGCTCCAGCGACAAGCCAGTCCAAACATTGTCATTGCTCTGGCTGGGAACAAAGCAGACCTGGCCAACAAGAGAGCTGTTGATTTCCAGGTGGAGAGAAAGATATATTTATTTTCTCGTTGTTTATTTAGCAGCCTCTCACGCACGCTTGTTGAAAGAAATCATGGAATGCTTTAATAAAGGTGCTGTGTGTTTGTATGCTCATCTTTTCATCAGGAGGCACAAGTGTATGCTGATGACAACAGTTTGCTCTTCATGGAGACGTCAGCCAAGACTGCTATGAATGTTAATGAGATTTTTATGGCAATAGGTAAGCACAAACGCACGCCATTTTTAATTCTGAGCCTTGATGATAGAAAAATCACCCACTGTCCAAAGTTTGTATTTATTTCCTTTGTTTGGGGTTTAATTTTACCAGATTTGATTTTATATTTTTAAGTAATTTTATTTTACATTTTATCGTTTAATTGTATTTTTACATGTTTAAATTTTGTAGCTTTATTCACTTTTGCTTTTTTTACATTTTTTTTCACATTTTAGAATGTTATTTAACTTTTTGTAATTTTTTATTTATTTATTTATTTTTGTCCTGTCCAGCTTCTCAGGCAAATCATATAGTAGATGTAGATGCCCATATCGGCTGTTCAGATTTACTTTACAAAAGAGAAGTGTAGGATACTTCTCTTGTTGCCTTATTTGTATTTGACTTTATTAAATGTATTTATCTTGTGTTTCTCTGAAACCAAATTTGATCAAAGTATTTCTGACTCAGAGATAGAAATAGAGAACTTTTCGGTTATCAGAAAGGATAGGAATAAACACGGTGGGGGCGTTTGTATGTATATTCACCAAGATATTAAATACATAACTCGCACTGATCTTAACCACAATGACCTGGAATCTGTGTGGGCGGAAATCAAATTTAAAAACGCTAAGCCGGTACTAATAGGGACTGTTTATAGACCCCCTAATCAGAGTGATTTCTATGGGGCTTTGGAAGAGTGCTTGGCAGGAACAGACAACGTGGAGAAAATTATAACTGGGGATCTGAACACAGATATCCAACGCAAAGATGCGCCTGTCTTCAGATCCTTCAGCAAGTTTTGTAATCTGCACGGTCTTTCCCAGCTAATAGCGCTACCTACAAGGGTGTGTGATTCCACCCAATCAACCATAGATCTCATTCTCACTTCAGACCGGCCTAAAATAAAAAATAGTGGGGTCATGATCTGTGGTCTTAGCGACCACTATCCAACCTTCTGCACACGCAAAATAGCTAAACCCAAAGCCAATGGCCACATAACAGCCCAATCCAGATCCCTCAAAAAATACTCCAATGACAATTTCAATTTAAAATTAGATGAGTGGGACTGGTCCCCTATGCTCGCGAGCAACCTGGTCGATGTTGCTTGGGATCGCTTCAAAACGGCGTTCCTAAAGATACTAAATGACATGGCTCCCGTGAAAACAGTCAGGATCAAAGCCCGCTCGGAACCATGGATGAATCCGGACCTTTTAGCTGCCATAAAAGACAGAGACAGAAAATACTCTGAATACCAAAAATGTAAAACAGAAGTAGATAAACAACCCAATAATATCAACCTCAAATTACTCCTTTCAACTCTCAATAAGCAATGCAATAAATTAAGAAATAAGTCAACCAACCTGACTAAATCCTTAAAAAAAATTACATTATAAATAAATAATGATAAATGGGTTATACTTGTATAGCGCTTTTCTACCTTCAAGGTACTCAAAGCGCTTTGACAGTATTTCCACATTCACCCATTCACACACACATTCACACACTGATGGCGGGAGCTGCCATGCAAGGCGCTAACCAGCAGCCATCAGGAGCAAGGGTGAAGTGTCTTGCCCAAGGACACAACGGACGTGACTAGGATGGTAGAAGGTGGGGATCGAACCCCAGTAACCAGCAACCTTCCGATTGCTGGCACGGCCACTCTACCAACTTCGCCACGCCGTCCCTTAACGACAAAATAGAGGAAAACACAAATAAGCCACGTGAGCTCTGGAAAATTCTCAACAACCAGCTTCCTGGTTGCAGCCAGAAACTTAAAACAAGACTCCCCTACATCAGCATCAAGGAGGGTGATTCCCTCATTACAGACAAAATGGAGGTAGCTAGCAGACTTAACATATTTTTCACCAGCATAGCCGCAACTCTTGTCAACAAGCTGTCCCACCACTCTGGTCGCTTTGGTGTAGAACACATTAAAGCCTTCTACAGAAAGCTAGGAGTATCCAACGATGATTTCAAATTAGAAATGGTCACAGCTGATGAGGTGTTTAAAAAATTGAGCGCGCTCCACCCTAACAAGGCCACCGGCCTTGATAATATTCCCTCCAGATTCCTCAGGGACTCTGCCTCCATCATTGCCCCGATCATCACGCACATAATAAACCTATCAATTACACAAGGCCAAGTACCAAAAGATTTTAATATAGCAAGAGTAACTCCCCTCTTTAAAAAAGGAAGCAAATTGGAACCTGGCAACTACCGACCTCTTTCTATTCTCAGTTCCATTTCGAAAGTAATGGAGAAAATAGTTTATGAACAGGTCGATAGTTACCTTGCTACTAATAAACTCATGTACAAATTCCAATCCGGCTTCAGAACTAACCACTCCAGTCCACGCTAGTCAGGTTACTTCTAGACCTCCACCCCAGATCCCACCTCACTCCTACCCACTTCTCTAAAGTGGGCTGGCTCAAGGTGGAGGACAGAGTTAAACAACTTGCACTGAGCCTAGTCTATAAAATCCACTACACCTCCCTGATACCGAAGTACATGTCAAACTACTCCCTTAACGTAAATGACCGCCATAACCACAACACCAGGGGGAGCTCCACTAACCACGTTAAACCCAGATTCTGAACTAACAAAGGTCTTAACTCATTCTCTTTCTATACCACATCAATGTGGAATGCGCTCCCAACAGGTATAAAAGAAAGGGCATCTCTATCCTCTTTCAAAACCGCAATAAAAGTTCACCTCCAGGCAGCTACAACCCTAAACTAACACCCTCCCCGGGTTGCTATTGCTAATAATCAAATGTAAACAATCAAATGCAGATACTTTTTCTTATGCCTTCTGATCTCTCTCTCTCTCTCTCTCTCTCTCTCTCTCTCTCTCTCTCTCTCTCTCTCTCTCTCTCTCTCTCTCTCTCTCTCTCTCTCTCTATGTCCACTACTTGCTGTCCATATCCTACCCCCCCCCCCACACACACACCCCTGATTGTAAATAATGTAAATAATTCAATGTGACTATCTTGTGTGATGACTGTATTATGATGATAGTATATATGATAGTATATATCTGTATCATCAATCAATCAATCAATGTTTATTTATATAGCCCTAAATCACAAGTGTCTCAAAGGGCTGTACAAGCCACAACGACATCCTCGGTACAGAGCCCACATACGGGCAAGGAAAACTCACCCCAGTGGGACGTCAATGTGAATGACTATGAGAGACCTTGGAGAGGACCGCATATGTGGGTAACCCCCCCCCCTCTAGGGGAGACCGAAAGCAATGGATGTCGAGTGGGTCTGACATAATATTGTGAAAGTCCAACATATCAGCGAAAGTCCAGTCCATAGTGGTGCCACCAGGAACCATCCCGAGCGGAGACGGGTCAGCAGCGTAGAGATGTCCCCATCCGATGCACAGGCTAGCGGTCCACCCCGTGTTGGGAGCAGAGTAGAGAAGAAAAGAAAAGAAACCGCAGATCAACTGGTCTAAAAAGGGAGTCTATTTAAAGGCTAGAGTATACAAATGAGTTTTAAGATGAGACCTAAATGCTTCTACTGAGGTAGCATCTCTAACTTTTACCGGGAGGGCATTCCATAGTATTGGAGCCCGAATAGAAAACGCTCTATAGCCCGCAGACTTTTTTTGGGCTCTGGGAATCACTAATAAGCCGGAGTTCTTTGAACGCAGATTTCTTGCCGGGACATATGGTACAATACAATCGGCAAGATAGGCAGGAGCTTGACCGTGTAGTATTTTATACGTAAGTAGTAAAACCTTAAAGTCACATCTTAGGTGCACAGGAAGCCAGTGCAAGTGAGCCAGTATAGGCGTAATATGATCAAACGTTCTTGTTTTTGTCAAAAATCTAGCAGCCGCATTTTGTACCAACTGTAATCTTTTAATGCTAGACATAGGGAGGCCCGGAAATAAAACGTTACAGTAATCGAGACGAGACGTAACGAACGCATGAATAATGATCTCAGCGTCGCTAGTGGACAAGATGGAACGAATTTTAGCGATATTACGAAGATGAAAGAAGGCCGTTTTAGTAACACTCTTAACGTGTGACTCAAACGAGAGAGTTGGGTCGAAGATAATACCCAGATTCTTTACCGAGTCGCCTTGTTTAATTGTTTGGTTGTCAAATGTTAAGGTGGTATTATTAGATAGATGTCGGTGTCTAGCAGGACCGATAATCAGCATTTCCGTTTTCTTAGCGTTGAGTTGCAAAAACTTAGTGGACATCCATTGTTTAATTTCATTAAGACACGCCTCCAGCTGACTACAATCCGGCGTGTTGGTCAGCTTTAGGGGCATGTAGAGTTGAGTGTCATCAGCATAACAGTGAAAGCTAACACCATGTTTGCGTATGATGTCCCCTAGCGGCAGCATGTAAATACTAAAGAGTGCAGGGCCAAGAACCGAACCCTGGGGAACTCCGCACGTTACCTTAACATAGTCCGAGGTCACATTGTTATGGGAGACACACTGCATCCTGTCAGTAAGATAAGAGTTAAACCAAGACAAGGCTAAGTCTGACATCCCAATACGCGCTTTGATACGCTCTAATAAAATATTATGATCAACAGTATCGAAAGCGGCGCTAAGATCAAGAAGCAGCAACATAGATGATGCATCAGAGTCCATCGTTAGCAATAGATCATTAGTCATTTTTGCGAGGGCTGTCTCCGTAGAGTGATTTGCCCTGAAACCGGATTGAAAAGGTTCACAGAGATTGTTAGACGCTAAGTGTTCATTTAGCTGCTGTGCGACAATTTTTTCGAGGATTTTCGAGATAAACGGAAGGTGGGACACCGGCCGGTAGTTTACCAAGAGATCAGGATCGAGGTTAGGTCTTTTGAGTAGAGGATGAATAACCGCTTTTTTGAATGCTAGGGGAACGGTGCCAGAGGAAAGTGATAAGTTTATAATATTTAACACTGATGGACCTAATAATACAAAAAGCTCCTTGATAAGTTTCCCAGGAATTGGGTCAAGTAAACATGTTGTTTGTTTTGTCCCATTTACACATTTTAACAATTCCTCCAATGTTATTTCATCAAAGAGAGAGAAACTATTTTGGAGGGCAGTATCCGTCGTATATACAGTCGTATCTGTGTTAATAGAACCCAGTTGTAGCTGAGATGCATTGTCTTTAATCTATTTTCTAATGACTTCAATTTTCTTATTAAAGAAATTCATAAAGTCATCTGCTGAGTGGGTGGAGCTACTGGGAGGAGTCCCTTGTTGGGTTAGCGATACTACTGTACTAAACAAAAATTTAGGATCATTTTTGTTGAGGTGGATGAGATTTGAGTAATATTTAGCTTTAGCTGAGGTAAGCATGCGTTTATAAGTTATTAAACTATCACTCCATGCTTGATGGAAAACCTCAAGTTTAGTCGCACGCCATTTGCGTTCCAGCTTTCTACATGATCATTTCTGGGCTTTAGTTTCTTCTGTAAACCATGGGGTACGCCTTTTAGGGGCCCTTTTTAGCTTTAGCGGTGCTACACTATCAATGGTGTCGCGCAGGGCGTCGTTAAAGTTGTTAGTGAGGTTATCAATAGAGCCCACATAATTTGGGAATGGTGCCATTACCAAAGGCAGTAGGTCAGTAAGAGTCGTCGTTGTGGCAGCATTAATGTTGCGGCTGCTATAGTAGTTATTATTATTATTATTAGTTTGTTGACAATGAGTCAGAACTTCGAATTTTATAAGGTAATGATCGGACATTACTTTAGTGTACGGGAGTATCGTAACTTTAGAGGTGGTGACACCCCTGACAAGCACTAGATCTATCGTATTACCGTTGCAATGCGTGGGTTCATTTATTATTTGTGTAAGACCACAGCTATCAATTATAGTCTGGAGCGCCACGCACGGAGGGTCCGATGGTATATTCATATGGATATTAAAGTCCCCCATTATGATTATATTGTCGGCGTGCGTCACTAGATCAGCAACAAACTCTTGAGAATTCACTGATGAAGTCCGAATAGGGCCCAGGGGGGCGGTAGATAACAGCCAGGTCGAGAGGTAGCGGTGTGACAATCCTCATAGTGAGCTCCTCAAACGAGTTATATTTATTATTTAGGTTAGGTGTAAAATTATAGTTTTTATTGTATATTAGTGCGACACCCCCTCCCCTTTTAAGAGGACGGGCAACATGTGCATTCGTATAGTTAGGAGGAGATGCCTCATTTAGCGCAAAAAAATCGTCTGGTTTGAGCCAGGTCTCGGCGAGACCAACGACGTCAAGTTTGTTGTCTCTAATGACCTTATTAACTAATAACGTTTTGGAAGATAATGATCTTATGTTTAAAAAGCCCATATTATAGGTAGTGGGCTGTTTTGGGGATTGTTTGTTGAAATTATCCGAGGTAGCAATATTAATAATGTTGCGTTTATTATGCGTAGTGCACTTTAAATAGTTTCGACCATATCTAGGAATTGATACGACGGGAATTTTCAGATTGTTTGCTTGATGCTGCTATAAACTGAACGCATCATAGTTAGCCACCTCAGTACAATGTATGTCTGCCTCTGACGCGGTCACAAAAGAAAAAACATTATGTGAGTTGTGTTTTATTCTAAGAGAATTGCTATGTGTGCAGGGATTATCCAGCCTGGCGCCAGCTAGTTTTAGTTTAAATGACTTCTTACCCGGACACTCCACGCTTCTTTGATGATTAGCCTTTGTTGTTAGCCCCGCTCTGCATCCCCGCTTCTGCTTCCGCTCACACCGCTTACGTCTCCTCCATTGACGGTCTCCGCTAGTACTTGACTCCGCTGCTACAAAGGCCGCTCGATGTAGCCCGCGAAGTATTCCCATGCTAGCGAGGAGGTCCACCGTACATGCATCTTTCAGTCTATAACGACCCGATCTATCCACATCCAAAATTGTCTGTCGGTCGTATGTGATCACAGAGTGTTCACGCTTTGAGCCAGCCATGAAATTGACAGAAATGACGGGTGTTTTTTGCCAAATCGCTCTACACTCCCAAGAGCGTCTTCAAGCTGCTGCATTTCAATGCGCTGCCATTTTGTCATTATGAATCAATTTAAGTGGACCCCGACTTAAACAAGTTGAAAAACTTATTCGGGTGTTACCATTTAGTGGTCAATTGTACGGAATATGTACTTCACTGTGCAACCTACTAATAAAAGTCTCAATCAATCAATCAATCAAAATCATTTGGTGCAGCCGGGCCGGAGCAGGAGGGGATAGAAAGAGGAAAAAAAGGAAGACAGAGGGGGGAAATTGTGGGGACAAGAGGGGGATTAGACAGAGAGACAAAAACAACAGCCAACACAACAACAACAATAGAGCAACATCAGCAAATACGACATGTACAAATATGATGGTAAAAATAATACAGAAATGACAATGAGCATTATTACACTAAAAATGGAGCAATACGAATACCAATACAAATAGCGCTATTGATAATGAACAATACCAATACTTTACCTTTATTATCAACAATACAGTTGTTCAAATGCAACAATACATATACGTAATGATAACTTGAGATATGAAAGAATGCAGAAAAATGGAGGGGAAGAAAGAGAAGCAACCTACATTAACCTTGTAGATTGTTATAGTAACAATAGGTTAAGCTTTGTCAGTGTGCCATGTGTTATACCCAGTTTACCCTAGGACAACAACATTAATATATGTTTGATGAAACGTGATTATGTGCATGAGTGTATGTGTGCATATGTACTTGTATGTGTACAGTATGTGTATATGTGTGTTTGTACAGTGCATGTATGTGTACAGTACGTGTATGTGTGTGTTTGTACAGTGAATGTATAACTTTTTGTAATTTAATTGCATTTAAATTATTTTATTTTTTTAATAATCCGTGTTTTTGCATTTTTATCTTTTTTTTTTTTTTAACAATGTGTCTTGATATAATTAAATGTACATATGTTAATTTAATTTACAGTGGAACCTCGATTTACCAACTTTTTTACCGTATTTTTCGGATTATGAATCGCTCCGGAGTATAAATCGCACCGGCCGAAAATGCATAATAAAGAAGGAAAAAAACATAAGTCGCACTAGAGTATAAATCGCATTTTTTGGGGAAATTTATTTGATAAAATCCAACACCAAGAATAGACATATGAAAGGCAATTTAAAATAAATAAAGAATAGTGAACAACAGGCTGAATAAGTGTATGTTATATGACGCATAAATAACCAACTGAGAACGTGCCTGGTATGTTAACGTAACATATTATGGTAAGAGTCATTCAAATAACTATAACATATAGAACATGCTATACGTTTACCAAACAATCTGTCACTCCTAATCGCTAAATCCCATGAAATCTTCTTCCTCTGTGTCGCTTCTAAACAACTCTGCCAACTCCAAAGGTAGACAATGCGCCGCTTCCTCTTCTATCGGTACGTCTAGTCTCCTACGTGAATGAGATAAATAATATTATTTGATATTTTACGGTAGTGTATTAATAATTTCACACAAGTCGCTCCAGCCCCGGCCAAACTATGAAAAAAACTGCTATTTATAATCCGAAAAATACGGTAATTGGTTCTTGACCAGAGTTCGTGGATAGAAAAGTTTGTACAGTGAAGCAAATTTCTCCATTAGGAAAAAATGTAAATAGGCATAATGCATTCAAGCCTTGACAAAAGTCCATATTTTGGGCCGCATGTTTGAGACCCCTGCATTAAACAATGTAACAAGGTTTTCCAAAATAAATCAACTCAAGTTATGGAAAAAAATGCCAACATGGCACTGCCATATTTATTATTGAAGTCACAAAGTGCATTATTTTTTTTAACATGCCTCAAAACAGCAGCTTGGGATTTGGGACATGCTCTCCTTGAGAGAGCATGAGTAGGTTGGGCCGGGGGGGGGGGTCATTCTTGTTTGGTGTGGGTTCACAGTGTGGCGCATATTTGTAACAGTGTTAAAGTTGTTTATACGGTCGCCCTCAGTGTGACCTGTATGGCTGTTGACCAAGTATGCTTTGCATTCACTTGTCTGTGTGAAAAGCCGTAGATATTATGTGATTGGGCCGGCAAGCAAAGGCAGTGCCTTTAAGGTTTATTGGCGCTCTGTACTTCTCCCTACGTCCGTGTACACAGCGGCCTTTTAAAAAGTCATACATTATACTTTTTGAAACAGATACTGATAATTTCCGATATTACATTTTAAAGCATTTATTGGCCGACAATATCGGCAGTCCGATATTATCGGACATCTCTACTGCTAATGCCTTTTTTAAATATTTGTCAGAGCTATGCTGCCGCGGTTTCATACCCGACTTCTTCTTTGTGTTTGTCCCAACCAGCCAAGAAGCTTCCTAAAAACGAGCCACAGGGAGGAGCGGGAGCCGGCAGGGGAGCCCGGAGCGGCGTGGACCTGCAGGCGGCGGCGCCGCAGGGCCGTAGCAGCCAGTGCTGCGGGGGCGGCAACTAACCCGACAAGGAGTCAGCTGATCCAGTCAGTTACCAGCTTCGATCAACCGGACCAGATATTATTAGCCAGCTGTCAAAACAATGTTGGACCCCCGACGGCCCGGGCGGACCGACCACACCCCCTTCGAGCAACACATGGCGGAAATTACAAACTGTTTGGCCGACAAGATCATTGGCCGGTCGACTGGCCAGTGACTGCTGACCAAGCAACAGACCAAGAAACCTAAAATCACTCAATCGTGTTTTAATCCCAGAAAAGCTCTCTATCGATGATGGACACTTGACGTCACCTTAGGGGAAGAAGCATCCCACTCATGGTATTATTCTCCCCCAAAAACAACACAAATCTGTCATTATCTTATGGCACTTATTAGCAAGGTTGCCATGCTCACTCTTTCTGTATTTGTGTAAAAAAAAAAAAAAGTACAAGAAGGAATAAAATTAAAAAAATAGGCCCCATCTTTTTTTCTCATCTGCGAGTCTTTCCATCGCGCTTTGACTGCCAGATGTCCTTCCTTGTACTTTTGGAAAAGATGGAGCCGAGTCTTAGCTAGCAGACTTCCTTCTTGGTAGAACTGTAGCTGCATTATTGTCCTCACTACTCCTCCTATTATTTTAGACTTCATGACCATTCAGATATTTTATTAACATCGGCACCCATTCGTAGTTTGAGCATTGTTTTGCAAAATAACAAACAAGACTTGTTTTGTTGACCAAACTGTGTATTGAAAGCTGTAATATTTGTATGGATACTTTCTCAACTTGATAATCATCGCTCATTGTCACGAACAATATCTTCCCAATCTCAACTGTCGAAAATTATATTTTGTGATGTTTTTCTTTTTTGTTTTCTGAAGATCTTTGGTATTAAATGCACTGGTTGTGTCTCATCTTTTTGTGAATCAAGAGGTTTTCTTTTTCCTGAGGTGCTGGGCTCTTATGTATTTGACATCTTAAAACTAGAACAATCTAGCATTAGTCAGGCTGTGAGGTGAAGTTGGGGTTGCAAGTAGAGGATGTTGGAGAAAAAAAAAGTCATTTTACCAATAAACCTGGAGAAGTTATATTATTTCTTGTGTTATGTTTGTTTTCTTATTACCACATGAAAATTTAATTTAGACTTTACTGTTATTAGCATTTGTCGATGCTTAACTGTAGACTCAATCTGGGGAAAATATTGGTTTAAAAAGGTCTCAAATAATATGACAATATATAATACTCATATTTAGTATGATTCTATATTATACAAAATATATTCTATATATCATAAAAATCTACATCAAATAAATTAAGAGTACTTCAGTAGTGAGGGGTGTAAATATTTTGAACGTGTCACCAAATTCTATGACTAAGGCAGCGGTTCTCAAACTTTTTTCACCAAGTACTACCTCAGAAAACACTCGGCTCTCCAAATACCACCTTAATGACCAACATTAATACACAGTAGCGTAGTAGGCCAACGTGTTCATTAAAAACAAGACTGAGGTTTTATTTAATAGTTTTGGCCATTGTGACATTACACACAGTTTGAACAGTAATACTGTTTCAATATCCATCCATTTTCTACCGCTTATTCCCTTCACTTAAGTGACTATTTGGCATACCACTAGATAGAGTACACGGACCACAAGTGCTACGTGTACCACAATTTAAGAATCTTTGCTCTAAAGCAGTGTTTTTCAACAACTGCCGTGGGAGATTATGTAATTTCACCTAATTGGGTTAAAAAAAATTTGCAAACCAGTTATTATAATCCACAAATGTACCGTTGTTGAGTATCTGTGCTGTCCAGAGCTCGGCAAAGTAACCGTGTAATAGTCTTCCATATCAGTAAGTGGCAGCAGGTAGCTAATTGCTTTGTAGATGTCAGGAACATGGTTTGTCGTAATCACAATATGCGGTAGCAGGGCCAGCCCGTGGCATAGGCCGTTTAGGCAAATGTTAAGGGCGCCGTCCATCAGGGGGCGCCAAGCCAGTGCCACAAATGTTGGAGAAAAAAAAAAGAAAAAAAGTTGGTACTATTATTTCTAAATACAAAAAATAATCCCACATTAATTAAAATGCAAAGTAAAGCCTATTTAATAGAAATATTATTTGTTACAACATTACGCCCCCCCAATCCCCCCGCATGGTGCGCCCCCTCCCTTCCCGTATCATGACTCTTACCACATCAAAAAATCAACACAAGATGTCAAAACGGCCAAAACTGTCAGGTGCCCAGGGAAGAAAAAATAGAAAAGAAGAGGAGGAGAAACGAGAAAAAGACAGAGGTAGCAGGTAGGTAACGTTAGCCTACATTAAATTATTTGTCTGTTACAGAATGTGATAGTAACCTGGCTTTTTAGCATTAAGCTAATGTTACATGATTCGGCAATTGCTAATCAATAAATAGCTAGTTCTGTTTTAACGTCGGGTTAATATTGTGGAGGGGGCTAAATTGTTATGGAAAATAATAATGTAACGTTAGGTAATTACAGTACTCCCACCTTACATTCCTCAGGGACATTTGTATTAGATCTTTTAAGCAGGTGTTTTTTGTTTACATAGTTATTGCCTTCTGGTTAGCTAATGTTTGCCCTGCAGGTAATAGTCACTTTTCCACCCCTTTATATATTAGGTATAGTTGTAAGCCTATTTGTTAAAGTGCACATCATTATTCTTAATTAAGCAATATCACATGAGAGGGAATGCTGTTTTTTAATTTGAGCACTGCTGTGATTCAGTTAAAGATAATCATAACATAACATTCTCATATAATATGTTAATTTGCTTTCTTTAAGTAAAAAAAAAGGTCAAAGACAAAGCTGTTCGGTTTCTTGTGAGTATATACACTTCACTGCCGATGTGGGAGGGCGCCACCTAAAATCTTGCCTAGGGCGCCAGATTGGTTAGGGCCAGGCCTGTGCGGTAGGCAGCGTGTAGGTAAAAAGGTATCTAACACTTAAAACAAAAATAAACAAAAGGCTAGTAGTGCTACTAAGAAAAGGCATTGAAGCTTCGGGATGGCTATGCAAAACGAAGCTAAAACTGAACTGGCTGCAAAGTAAACAAAAACAGAATGCTGGACGACAGCAAAGACTTACAGCGTGTGGAGTAGACGGCGTCCACAAAGTACATCCGTACATGACATGACAATCAATGTCCCCACAAAGAAGGATAGCGTCCGCACGACTTAAATAGTCTTGATTGCGAAAACAAAGCAGGTGCGGAAGACATGAAACTGCTATAGGAAAATACCAACAAAAGAGGAAAAGCCACCAAAATAGGAGCGCAAGACAAGAAGTAAAAAACTACACACAAGAAAACAGCAAAAAACTCAAAATAAGTCACAACGTGATGTGACAAGTCGTGACAGTACACCTACTTTGAGACAAGAGCTATAGTGATGCATGGTTGGTAGGGTGACCAGGTGTCCGGATTTAGGCCGGACAGTCCGGATTTTTCATGCCGTGTCCGGCGTCCGGCGCAGCATCAAGCCGGACACGTATTTGTCCTCCTTTTTGAGGCACTAGGCTTGAAGAGCGGAGTTTTTTCATCTTTGCTGGGCTGCAGCGCAATAGCCAATCATAGACCGTAAAAAAATGCCCCCAACGCAGTATCAAATGATTGGCTAAGAGCGGTGTCGGATACAAATCTGCTTATCATTGGTTAAAAAGGTAAACAAGGGTCCAACGTTCCCTCTAAGGTGCGCGCCTGCGCAATGGCGCACCGCTCACGCGTCATATGCGCACAGCAAATTAATGCCGCGCAGGAAATCAAAAATCCCTTCTGAACTTTAAAAAAAATAAACACATTACAATTTATTCTTTATGATTTTGCAATGCAACTCTGTGAGTGACAGGTGACAACAAGAGTGGCCCCAATGAATAAAACAATCTTTGTCAACACAGTTCAATTATCGTCTGTCGAGACGCTTTATGGACAGGAATTCCATCAATCACTTTATTGAGCAAAACTGTTTGTAACCACACCAAAAACATGAGTAAAAAAACCTTTTATCTATAAAAACTGGTAATTTTCTGCCATACAAACCAGGCTTAAACCAACGTTATCATCCGTCATATCAACAGGAGCCGCTCGCTCTGTCTCACCTGCACCAACACACGCACTCATGGCACTTAGCCAGTGCTGCGTTTATGGCCACACAAAAAGTCGGACAACCCCAACACCACACAATGTGTAAATGCCAGGTTGTAACACTGACTCCTCAATCAGATGTGTGCTTATTTTACTGCCATTTATTAATGAATCTTAGGATATTATTCATGAAATATTGTCACTAGATTTCATAAATGCTAATAAAAATATGTATTTTACAGACAGAAAGTTACAGGAACTAAATGTAATCTCTGAAAGGGGTACACTTCTTTTAAAGGCAGGACCCGCAGCCAGATACAATACTAGCACATAGGTCATGAAAAACATGTTTTTTTTGTTATTGTCATAGTAAGAGGGCAAAATCACTTATATCAGAAAATTATTTTAATAGAACATTTAAATTGTTATGATGTCAGGTTTGGGACAGGTGTGACGCTGGTGTGGCCACAGTCTGATGTCGCTCACATTTTTTAAAAATTATATATGTTACCTGTTAATTGTTGTTTACATTTAAGTCCACACATGTTATGCTTTGTGGCACTCTACACTTGAAAAGTTTCATCTCAGTGGTCACTTTTTGAACACCACAATGTATTGAATAAATACAAATACTGTTAACAAACACTTGACTTTAATATTTTTTCCCATTCAGCCACACAAACATCATCTTTAAACCACTCAAAATTGTACTATAAATAAGAGTATACCAGAGTCCTATGTACACTATAGTAATTTATTGATATGCCGCATAATGTCCTCGTTTTTGGTGTCATATGCCGCAAATTGTCCTCCTTTTTGGTGTCATGGAAATGGTCACCCTAATGGTTGGTTATGGTTTAAATTCATATCCAACAATTGCGAGAACGACTTTTTACAGTCAAAATCGGCTACGGAGTTTCATTTTTTAATGTTTTCTGCTGGTGGTGTGCCTCAGAATTTTTTCAATTAAAAAAATGTGCCTTGGCTCAGAAAAGGTTGAAAAACACTGCTCTAAAGTGTACGGCTGTAAAATTAGCAAAAAAAAGTGTAGAAAGTAGCTATAAAGGTTACCATGCTAATTGACAGACAGTTAAAATGTTAGCATGCTAACAAACATAATGCGTCAAGCACCAAGTAATATGACTCTGATGTGTATGAAGGCAAAATTAGCTAAAAAAAAAGTTAGCACATGGCAAACGTGTGTTTGTGTAACCTTGCATGCATAGCTTTTCATTGAAACATTGCCCCACCCAAGATGGCTACCATTTAGGCACTCTAGCCCTAACCAAGATGGCCACCATAATGAGCAGCCCCTCTAATGCTTGAAGGACCCCCAGTGAGGGTGGAAGGACCTTAAAGCAGCCCACACAGCTGCCTGTTTTGAAAGCATTATAATTGGCTGATTGTCATTGGTGAAAAATAACGGTGAGGAAAAAATATTAGCATTCCAGCATGTTAACCTTTCAAGCTATTTTTGCTTTGCTAATTTTGCAGCTGTAACCCTTAGAATCATATAACTTGGTATGTGACTCATCCTGCTAACTGTTAGCGTGTTATTGTTTGCAAATAAAGCATACATGAAACCATAAAGACATTTGTATAGATATTTTGAATGTCTTATCCTTTTAATGACGATTGTACATTGACAAAATCCATCATATTACTTTAACCTATTTTTATGGGCTTGCCTCTTTGTGATGTTTTAAGTTCCTGTTATAAGCTGTTGTACAGTATATGCGTTGAGCTCTTATTTTAAAGGCGCTAAGAGCGGAAGTGGTGACACGTTGTAGTGGAGCGCAGGTTTTGAAAAGAAAGGAAATAAAGTGGTCCTCGGGTAAAACTGGAGCCTCCGTGTTTGTTATTTTGTAGTTTTTATGCCGTACAGGCGACATATATAAACCCTCGGTTACACTGCAACGTGTCACCACTTCCACTCTTAGCGCCTTCAAAATAAGAGCTCAAGGCATATACTGTATAACAGCTTATAACAGGAACTTAACATCACAAAGAGGCAAGCCCATGAAATAGGTTACATTACTTTCAAACATACATAACGTTTTTCTTCTGTCTTATGTAGTTCTAGTAATAGCAACTTAAAAACGACATTACCCACAATGCAAGAAACGTGCGTTGCCTTCAGACTATCAAGTGATGTAAATGTAAAGATTTGCAAATTTCATTTTTAATTCATTTCATTTTATTTTTATTTGTCTCCTTCATTGATGTGCATCTTTGATCGATAGACAATTGTACCACAATTATTCAATTATACATGTATGTACACACCAAAGCCTGAGAAGGAGCAGGATGAAGAAAAATCTTATATTTTCCTGCCCCCTTCAACATAATGCGTAGTCTTTCTTAACGATATCATATAAACCAACAATTACATCCAAATATAACGAAAACAAAAAAAAACACACACAAAAAAAACACAAAAAGTGCAAAACTTCATGATCAAATAAAGCATCAATGAAATCAAATCGAAATATTTTGGAATGTCGTATCCTTTTATGGAAGATTCCATTTTGAGAGACATCCAGAATATCATTTACAAACATTCAGTATTTTTACTGCGTGCGTAGCTAAAATTCTTTCAAACATACATTACGTCTTTCTACTGTCTTATGTAGTTCTAGCAATAGCAACATAAAACGACATTACCCACAATCCAAGAAACGTGCGTTGCCTTCAGACTATCGAGTGATGTAAATATTTGCAAATAAAGCATAAATTAAATCGAATCGAAATACTTTGAATGTCGTATCCTTTTATGGTCTATTATATTTTGAGAGAAATCCAGAAAATAATTACAAACATTACGTCTTTTTACTGCTTGTGTAGCGAAATGGGCAATTTTCGTAGGGCACTTGAAGGCAGCATGAGCTCCCAGCCCCGCCCACAGCAGTTGACAACGAAGAAGAAGAAGAAGCCGAAGAAGAAGAAAACGGTAGTAGCAGAGTGGATATGTCCGACCCGGCGGCTCAGGCCCTTCAACCCCGGCTTCTCCAAGCCCAGTCCGCTGGGTCGGCTGGGTCCAATGTCGCCGGCTCCGGTTCGGGGAGCAGCGACCCGGCCAGACCGGGACTAAGCCAACAGCAGCGAGCCAGCCAGAAGAAAGCGCAAGTTCGAGCCTTTCCGCGGGCGAAAAAGCTGGAGAAACTTGGCGTTTTCTCCGCTTGCAAGGTAGCTAGCTAGCCCGGCTAGGCTAAGTTCAAAACAATACAGTCCCCTCTTTTTATTTTTTGTGCTTTGTTATCAACGAAATATGAAACAAAGTAGTAATAACAATAGAATAGGACGCCGACCAACAAACTACAATTATTGTCTTTAACTCCATCACTACAAGTGAAAAATCTGGGCGTCGTTTTCGACGCTGACCTTAGTTTTATACCACATGTAAAAAAATAGAACAAAAATAGGTTTTTATTAGAGATGTCCGATAATGGCTTTTTTGCCGATATCCGATATTGGCCAACTCTTAATTACCGATTCCGATATCAACCGATATATACAGTCGTGGAATTAACACATTATTATGCCTAATTTTGTTGTGATGCCCCGCTGGATGCATTAAACAATGTAACAAGGTTTTCCAAAATAAATCAACTCAAGTTATGGAAAAAAATGCCAACATGGCACTGCCATATTTATTATTGAAGTCACAAAGTGCATTATTTTTTTTAACATGCCTCAAAACAGCAGCTCTCCCTGAGAGAGCATGAGGAGATTGAAGTGGGGGTTTGGATGTAGAGGGGGGTGTATATTGTAGCGTCCTGGAAGAGTTAGTGCTGCAAGGGGTTCTGGGTGTTTGTTGTGTTTATGTTGTGTTACGGTGCAGATGTTCTCCCAAAATGTGTTTGTCGTTCTTGTTTGGTGTGGGTTCACAGTGTGGCACATATTTGTAACAGTGTTAAAGTTGTTTATACGGCTACCCTCAGTGTGACCTGTATGGCTGTAGACCAAGTATGCCTTGCATTCACTTGTGTGTGTGAAAAGCCGTAGATATTATGTGATTGGGCCGGCACGCAAAGGCAGTGCCTTTAAGGTTTATTGGCGCTCTGTACTCCTCCCTACTTCCATGTACACAGCGGCGTTTTAAAAAGTCATAAATTTTACTTGCTGAAACCGATACCGATAATTTCCGATATTACATTTTAAAGCATTTATCGCCCGATAACATCGGCAATCTCTAGTTTTTATCATCTTAAGAATATAGCCAGAGTTCGCCCAATTCTCTCTCAGGGCAACACGGAGACGCTAATGCAGGGGTCACCAACGCGGTGCCCGCGGGCACCAGGTAGCCCGTAAGGACCAGATGAGTAGCCCGCTGGCCTGTTCTAAAAATAGCTCAAATAGCAGCACTTACCAGTGAGCTGCCTCTATTTTTTAAATTGTATTTATTTACTAGCAAGCTGGTCTCGCTTTGCTCGACATTTTTAATTCTAAGAGAGACAAAACTCAAATAGAATTTGAAAATCCAAGAAAATATTTTAAAGACTTGGTCTTCACTAACTGACAAAGAAACAGATAACTGATTTGGTGTCCAGTTCAAAGTGTGACATGATTTATTTAAAAATTAGAGAGTTGACTTTTGTATTTTACATGAGTTATTATTTGTACAAACATGGTGCAAAGTAATTCATGATTTGTTAAAAAATGTTAGTGGCTAGCTAGTTAAAATGGGATATTGTGATTTCACAATATCCATTCATTGAAAATGTTCAATTTGAAAAATGTGCACTTAGAGAAAATATAAAAATAAAGTGTTGCATATTGATATTTATCTGTTTCTATATATATTTATTGTGAGAAATCATTAAGATGATCAGTGTTTCCACAAAGATAAATATCATTAATTATTAATAATAACATAGAGTTAAAGGTAAATTGAGCAAATTGGCTATTTCTGGCAATTTATTTAAGTGTGTATCAAACTGGTAGCCCTTCGCATTAATCAGTACCCAAGAAGTAGCGCTTGGTTTCAAAAAGGTTGGTGACCCCTGCGCTAATGCATGCTTTTATTAAAAGTCGTATAGATTATTGTACCGCCCTGCTTTCTGGTCTTATCTAAAAAGGTTATTGCATCCTTACAATTGCTCCAAAATTCAGCGGCACGTGTCCTGACTCAGACCAGAAGGCGGGCTCACATTACACCAGTTTTAAAATCTCTGCATTGGCTCCCCTGCGTTTCGGGATCAATTTTAAGGTTCTTCCTATGGTTTATAAATGTTGTTATGGTATTGGGCCATCTCATCTTTCAGATTTGCTTTTACCCTACAAACCTTCCCGGGCCCTGAGATCCTCCAGCACTCATCTCCCTAATTATTCCCAAAGTCAGGACACAAAGTCACGGGATGGCAGCTTTCCACCATTATGGCCCGTCTATGGAACAGCTTGCCGGAGCACCTCAGGGTTGCGGAGAACGTTCATGGTTTTAAGAGCAAACTTAAGACCCACCTTTTTGATTTGGCTTTTACCTGATATTATTTTATTGAAGTCATTTGTATTTTACTTTTTATCCTATTAGTTATGCAAGATTTTATTTAGTTCTATTTATTTATTTTCTGTATATATATATATATTATTTTTATTTTTATTTTTTTCTTCTATTAATCTTCATATGTCTTACTTGTATTTTATTCTTTATCTTTACACATGGTTCTTACTATTTTACAAGTTGTATTATTTTTATTTTTCAACGTGCCTCAGATGAGCGCTTGTGGGGGCGCTTTTGTGTCAGCGTCCTGGTGGCCATGGTCTGATGACCTCCTGGTGCAGATGGCTCCTGTGATAGTGTTTACTCACATGTCTCCTCTGTACTCAGTCATGCAATCATTGGTTCATATAGTTGCATATGTGTGTATGTTTTGTGTGTGTGTGTGTGTGTGTGTTTGGTATCTGTGTCCGTGCGTACGTATGGGATAATGGGGGATATAGGTCATCGGGGTATTGTTTTTAACTTTGTAAAGCACTTTGCGTTACATTTCTTTTATGTATGAAAAGCGCTTTATAAATAAAGCTTGATTTGATTTGAAATGTTTTGTAGTTAACTTTTCCAAGTAGCTAGCTAGCAATGACTGTGTAAAAACTAGCTAATTGCCTGGATGTTATAATTGATTTAATGCAACACGTGTTCATTGTCAGGCCAGTGATGCATGCAAGTGCAATGGCTGGAAGAACCCCAACCCACCCACGGCCCCACGGATGGACCTGCAGCAGCAAGCCGCCAGCCTGAGCGAGCAGTGCCGCAGCTGTGGACATTCCCTAGGTACTGAAATGTCACCGCTGACGTTTAATACATCCTTTACTGGCGTGGTGAATAAATACACGTGAAAGATTAAGATCAAACTATAGAAAAGAGCACATGCTTTAAGTGTTAAGTTGGCACAGAATCAGATAAACGTTATAATATACCAGCTAACCTTAGCTAGCTGTCTGATATCTGTTTGAAGTTGGCCTCCCTTCCTTGTCAAAATCTCCTCGAACTTGTCCCAACTTTGTGCTTGTTTTTATGTTATTAACTTTTTATTATTCATAATCAGACCCGTAAACTTGTCCCAAATGTTTGTGCTACTTTTACATTGTTTGTTATTAACCTTTTATTGTTTCCATGTTATTCATGTGTTATCATCAGCCCCTTAACCATCTCAACAGCTGCCCAAACGTGACACAATTGTTTGTGCTGCAAAATGTTTCAGAATCAGAATCAGAAATACTTAATTAATCCCAGAGGGGAAATTACAATTTTCAGCACAATCCCATTCAAGATCAGACAAACTTTACAGGGAGACAGAACAGGATCGCTGACGGGGTCTGCCAACTTCCCGCGCCCCTTACAAAAATAGGTGAAAAACAGGTAAACGCTGGGGAGGGGATCTTGAGAAAAATAAATATTCAGTCTAAGCCTGGGCCCCTGGAGAGGGGGTCCAGACTGAGGCCAAGGAAGAAAAAAACCTCATAGCCATAGCACACATAAACATGTGTATAAGAGGGAAACATCAGATAACACAAAGGACATTAAAAGAGCAGAGCTAATGCAACCAGACATTTCTACATACAGCTACAAAAGTAAAAACAACAACAACAAAAAACATATACACTGTGGTGGCCTCTGCAGTGTTCCACGCCATCGTCCGCTGGGGTGGGGGGAGCATGGCCAGAGACAGGAGCAGACCCAACAAAGCAACCGAGAGAGCCGACTCCACCCTTGGCCGCCCACTAACTCGGCCAGTGTCCAGTCCGCATGGATGAGCGAGGATACGTCCAAGGAGACCGAGGTCTCCAATACCTGCTCATTCTGCCAAGACACTCAATGTTTATTTATATAGCCCTAAATCACAAGTGTCTCAAAGGGCTGCACAAGCCACAACGACATCCGCGGTACATAGCCCACATAAGGGCAAGGGAAAACTCACAACCCCAATGGGACGTCGATGTGAATGACTATGAGAAACCTTGGAGAGGACCGCATATGTGGGTGAGCTCATCCTTAGTTTATTGACGAAGCCCAAACGGTTAACGAAGCCTAAATTATCCTCCAACATTGATTCATACAAACAAGAGATAGAAAAGGCTGTGAGGAAAAAAATCTTATTTTAAATGTAAAAAAAACGAAGGAGATGGTTTTTGATCCCAAATCTGTGGGGGATCACAGCCCGATCATTATCCGTGGGGAGCAAGTGGAGCAGGTGTCCTCCTATAAGTACTTGGGTATTTGTTTTGATTCCCAGTTAAAGGCCTACTGAAACCCACTACTACCGACCACGCAGTCTGATAGTTTATATATCAATGATGAAATCTTAACATTGCAACACATGCCAATACGGCCGGGTTAACTTATAAAGTGCAATTTTAAATTTCCCGCTAAACTTCCAGTTGGAAACGTATGCGTGTGACGTCACGACGGCAACGGAAGTATTCGTACCCAATGTGTCACCATACAAACTGCTCTGTTTTCATCGAACAATTCCACAGTATTCTGGATATCTGTGTTGGTGAATCTTTTGCAATTTGTTTAATGGACAATGGAGACTGCAAAGAAGAAAGTTGTAGGTGCGATCGGTGTATTAGCGGCGGACTACAGCAACACAGTCAGGAGGTTGTGTTGTGTTTGAGCTGGATAGCAGACGCACTACCGTGAGTACAGCTTTGGCTTCCAAACATTTGATCGCTTGCCCGTACGTGCGTGTCGCTATGTGCATGTCACGTACGTAACTCTGGGGAAATATATGTTTCTTGCCAACTCTGATGACGGCCGGGGTGTCGTCGAAAGCTACAACGCCCGCCGCCGCTCCGTAGCTAAGTTAGCTTCAATTTTTAAGCTTCGCCAAGCTGGAAATTATTAACCGTGTATTTACATGTTCATGGTTTAATAGTATTGTTGATCTTCTGTCTATCCTTCCAGTCAGGGTTTTTTAAAATTTTGTTTCTATCTGCATTTGAGCCTGATGCTATCACGTTAGCTCCGTAGCTAAGTTAGCTTCAATTGTTAAGCTTCGCCAAGCTGGAAATTATTAACCGTGTATTTACATGTTCATGGTTTAATAGTATTGTTGATCTTCTATCTATCCTTCCAGTCAGGTTTTTTTTTAATTTTGTTTCTATCTGCATTTGAGCCTGATGCTATCACGTTAGCTCCGTAGCTAAAGTGCGTCAACGATGTATTGTCGTGGAGATAAAAGTCACTGTGAATGTCCATTTCACGTTCTCGACTCTCATTTTCAAGAGGATATAGTATCCGAGGTGGTTTAAAATACAAATCCGTGATCCACAATAGAAAAAGGAGAGTGTGTGGAATCCAATGAGACCTTGTACCTAAGTTACGGTCAGAGCGAAAAAAGATACACCCTGCACTGCCTCTCTAATCCTTCACTCTAACGTTCCTCATCCACGAATCTTTCATCCTCGCTCAAATTAATGGGGTAATCGTCGCTTTCTCGGTCCGAATCTCTCTCGCTCCATTGTAAACAACGGGGAATTGTGAGGAATCCTTCCTCCTGTGACGTCACGCTACTTCCGGTATAGGCAAGGCTTTTTTTTATCAGCGACCAAAAGTTGCGAACGTTATCGTCGTTGTTCTATACTAAATCCTTTCAGCAAAAATATAGCAATATCGCAAAATGATCAAGTATGATACATAGAATGGATCTGCTATCCCCGTTTGAATAAAAAAAATTCATTTCAGTAGGCCTTTAACTTGGGCCAACCAAGTTGACTCTGTTTGCTCCCGTATAAACCAGCGCCTGCACTTTCTAAGGAGGCTCAGGGTCCACGGTGTGGCAAGCAATATCATGATGTTGTTTTAGAAGGCAAACATTGAATCTGTCATCCGTTATGGCATCTCCACATGGTTTGGAAATCTGCCCTGTCAACCTCAAAACCCAACTTCAAAACCTTATCAAGAGGGCTGGTAAAATAATTGGCATGCAGCCCCCTTGTTCCCTTCAAGAAATATTCGACAAGACCGTGAACCCACACCACATACTTCATAGTGAAATTGTGTTGATTCCAAATGGTAAATGGTACAGAACAGCAACATACAAACTCAACAGGTATAGATTTTCCTTTGTCACACTGGCAATCAAAGCACTTGACAACAGAAAACTACTGTAATAACCGCATGCAATATTAAGGAGTGCAATATTGGGATAGTGCAATACGGGGGGAGTGTAATGTGTGATCTCATAACTAACTGATATACCTGCGCACTGTTCACTGTCGTCACTGTATTGTCAGATGAACTGTATGTATGTATGTGAAACGCTGTGTCTTGATGTCCAAGACAAATTTCTCCTCGGAGACAATAAAGCTAATTATTATTATTATTATAATCGGACCCTTTAACTTGTCCCACATGTTTAAGCTACGTTTGTGCTAGTTTATGCTACAACATTTTTTGTCTAACTATGATAGTTAGACAAGCAATTAGAGGTACAAGCAATAGAAAATGGATGGAATAATGTTATTAATGTGTTATATAACTAGCCCCCTAACCATGTCACAATCTCCCCAAACTTGACCCATTTGTTTGTGCTGCAAAAATTTTTTTGTATTTCAAACTTTTTATGATTCATAACCAGCCACCAACCTTGTCCAAATCTCCACAAACTTGTGCCTTCCATTTGTGCTGATTTGTGCTTCAATGTTTTTTGTCTATTATAGTTTTTATGGTATTACCGTTTTATACTTTTTATGTTAATGTGGTACTATTCATAACCAGCCCCCCATCTTTGTCAAAACCTCCCTGAACTTTGTGCTGCAAAAGTTATTTTCTCTAACTATTGTAGTTTTTGTATTAATGTTTTGTAGTTGTCATGTTATTATTCATAACCAGCCCCCCACCTTGTCAAAATCTTCCCTTGTTTACGCTGAAAAAAATGTGTCTAATTATTATAGTTTTTAATAATGTTTTATTATTCATAACCAGCCCTTTAACCTTGTCAAAATATCCCCAAACATGTCCCCAACATTTATACTGCAAACATTTTTTGTCCCAACTGTTATAGTTTTAAGTTATTATTGTTTTATGGTTTTAATAATAATAATAATACCTGGGATTTATATAGCGCTTTTCTAAGTACCCAAAGTCGCTTTACATGTAGAACCCATCATTCATTCACACCTGGTGGTGGTAAGCTAATTTCATAGCCACAGCTGCCCTGGGGTAGACTGACGGAAGCGTGGCTGCAATTTGCGCCAACGGCCCCTCCGACCACCACCTATCATTCATCATTCAATTCACCGGTGTGAGTGGCACCGGGGGCAAAGGGTGAAGTGTCCCGCCCAAGGACACAATGGCAGCGATTTTTGGATGGTAAGAGGCGGGGCGCGAACCTGCAACCCTCAGGTTTCTGGCACGGTTGTTCTACCCACTACGCTATGCCGCAGTTAGTAACATGTTTTTATTAATAACAAGCCCCCTACCCAAACTTGTCATATTTGTTTGTGCTGCAAAATATTTTTGTCTGATATAGTCCTTCCATCCATCCGTTTTCCGCCCCTTATCAGAGTCAGTGTCGCGGGGGCAGCAGTCTAAGCAAAGATGCCCAGACTTCCCTGTCCCCAGCCACCTCCTCTTGGTTATGAATCATGACATGAAAACCTTAAAACAATAACATAACAACCATAGTAGGCAAAAAAAATTCCAGCACAAATGAATAAGATAAGTTTGGGGAGGTTTTGACAATGCGGGGGGAGGGCAACTTTACACAAGTGTGTCTGATGCACTCGTTTCCGTATGCTGTTTGCAGCCAATCACGTGTCCCACCTGGAGAACGTGTCTGAGGATGAGATCAACAGGCTGCTGGGAATGGTGGTGGACGTGGAGAACCTGTTTATGTCCGTGCACAAGGAGGAGGACACCGACACCAAGCAGGTCTACTTCTACCTGTTCAAGGTGAGCGCTTATATCAATGGTGGGCAAACGTTTTGGCTCAGTGGCCACATTGGTCGAGCACATGATACATTTCAAAGCATATCATATCTGTTGGAACGAAGAGTAGACTTCTCAAACATGAGCTATTTAATTGTAATACATCTATTTTCAACAAAATAATAACAGAACCTCAAAGAAACTTAAAAATTATATTACAGGGTTAACACTTACATTCTCTTTTAGTGGGAACAGTGTTGTTGATCACCATTGTTTGCCAATGTGTCAAAGACTAGTATCAGTTTTGTTGTGGCAATCCCCGGGCTCAGGGTCTTTCTGTGTGGAGTTCCCTCCGGTTACTCCGGCTTCCTCCCACCTCCAAAGACATGCACCTGGGGATAGGTTGATTTGGTTGATTGGCAACACTAAATTGGCCCTAGTGTGTGAATGTGAGTGTGGATGTTGTCTATCTGTGTTGGCCCTGCGATGAGGTGGCAACTTGTCCAGGGTGTACCCCGCCTTCTGCCCGAATGCAGCTGAGATAGGCTCCAGCACCCACCGCGACCCCAAAAGGTACCAGCGGTAGAAAATGGACGGATGGAATTCTCTAAACAGATCTTTGCTCATTTGTGTTCTAATATTTGGCGGGCCGGACTAAAAAGAACAATGGGCCGGATATGGTCCGCTGGCCGCAGTTTCCTCATCCTTGGCTTATATGATGGTTAAATCGACTAAAACATAGATGTCCAAACTTTTTCCACTGAGGGCAGTGCACTGAAAAATCAAATAATTTGACAGACATTTTGATAAATTAAATTTTCAGAGCTAAAACAATATACAGATTTTCTTCAGAAAAAATAACAGCCTATATGTCAGCTTGGGGTTTTTAGTTTAGGGGATAATAATAAATAATAAACAAAAAAATCTCCAATTAGGCAAGAATAACTTTCTGTAGGTAGGGTGAGCAAATCAAGCACTCCTTTTCTCCTACTTGTGTCGTAAACTTTCACTAAGCTCATTGTAACCAAACATGGTGTCAACGTTTCAGACTACTTCGCTGTTTTAGAAGAAGAGATTTTGCGTGCTATTTGCACCAAATGTTTAGCAAACATTCTTTGAGGAGGGAAAAAACATAGTGCTTCAAAAGGCACTCGAAAGGCCAGCATTGCTTTGTGATCCTCCCAAAGCTAGTCGCAAAAGAGGTGTGCACAAACTAAATTTAAATCTATATTTTAAAAATACTATCGGTTATTGTTAGGGAAGCATATCGTTAAGATTTTATCGGTACGATACCCTTATTGATATTCCTTATTGATACCGGTATTTATCAGTACTCTTGTCGGTACTATATGTTTTTTGTGGAAATAAAGATATGGAAAAATGCATTTTAATTAACATTTATATGAGCACAAATTAAACCATAACCATAACACATCCAACGTGATGTACTGTGACATTTCAGAGCAGGGGAGTCTTTTATCGACAGCTGTTTTTAAAGTCGTTAACAAGTCAACTACGTGTGCAGTGCAAGGTGAAATTCAGTTACGTAATCTTCTTGTAAAGACCACACAGATCCATTCATTACAATTACACTCAGCTGGAAATAATATTTATATATGGCATGCCTGCGCAGAGCATTTTATATGATATATCAAATATATCATATAAATCAATACAATCAATTAGCATGTTACGTGGGTGTGCATTTTGTAACAATAGGAATTGTTATCTGTATTTATGATGCACACAGACGTATTTGAGTGACGGACCAGACGCCATATTAAGTGTTGACAGCTACCAATGTATGTGAAGTGAAGTGAAGTGAATTACATTTATATAGCGCTTTTTCTCAAGTGACTCAAAGCGCTTTACATAGTGAAACCCAATATCTAAGTTACATTCAAACCAGTGTGGGTGGCACTGGGAGCAGGTGGGTAAAGTGTCTTGCCCAAGGACACAACGGCAGTGACTAGGATGGCGGAAGCGGGGATCGAACCTGCAACCCTCAAGTTGCTGGCACGGCCGCTCTACCAACCGAGCTATACCGCTCGGTTGGTAGAGCGGTATATATATGTATATAGATAAAAAGACCCAGTGAGCAAATATAATGCTCGATCATCCAGTTTGTAGTCAAGACAGAAGGAATTGAAACACATTTAAGCAAGCTGTCTTTTAATGACATGCAATTGTGGGGCAATGGAGTAACATCAGAGGGCAACCAGACACTTGTCAGTCACAGCAGGTGATATCTTGCTTCAAAATAACTTCATGGATTATTATATTACCTACATTTTTCACTTTGTTTGGTTGATTAATACCGGCGTGTGGTATAATGGATCGTTAGGACGGTTAATAAAACTATTAAAGTTAGAGTGTCCGCCCTGAGATCGGTAGGTTGTGAGTTCCAAGACTATAAAAAAATGGGACCCATTACCTCCGTGCTTGGCACTCAGCATCAAGGGTTGGAATTGGGGGTTAAATCACCAAAAATGATTCCCGGGCGCGGCACCGCTGCTGCCCACTGCTCCCCTCACCTCCCAGGGGGTGAACAAGGGGATGGGTCAAATGCAGAGAGCAAATTTCACCACACCTAGTGTGTGTGACAATCATTGGTACTTTAACTTTAACTTTAACTTTAACTTTAAAGTGCGTTCCCTTCAAACTGACACAGCGTGCGTGACTTTGAACAATTTTTGTGGTGTTGCTTCCTTATTTGTCATTATTCAAATCTGATTAAAATGTGAGCAACTGAACTGAATGTGACAACGTGTCATAATTACATCAGTCAGCTGGAACAAAAAATACAGATAGTAGTATCATTAGTCCAGATTCTTCACGGTCCTCATGGACCGACCTAATTATAATAATAATGATAATATTGGATTAGATTTATATAGCGCTTTTCTAGACACTCAAAGCGCTTCACAGAGAAGTGAGAACCCATCATTCATTCACACCTGGTGGTGGTAAGCTACTTTCGTAGCCACAGCTGCCCTGGGGTAGACTGACGGAAGCGTGGCTGCCAGTTTGCGCCTACGGCCCCGCCGACCACCACCTATCATTCATCATTCATTCACCAGTGTGAGCGGCACCGGGGGCAAGGGTGAAGTGTCCTGCCCAAGGACACAACGGCAGCGATTTGGATGGTAAGAGGCGGGGAACGCTCTACGCACTACGCCATGCCGCCCCAATTAGGAACCGTAACCAAAAAATACCGGTACTTGCCGGTATACATCCCTAGTTATTTGTATTACTAGTGTGTGGGAATCTTTGGGCACCTAAAAGTTTGATCCAATTCCTGGGGTTCAATTCGATTCAGAATAAATTTTCGATTCAGACTATTTGTTTTATTATGTTTTATTTGGGGAAAAAATTGAATAAAACTTTTCAAAACCGGTTACAGTTTAGAACAGCTCCTTCTGGTTGCATGGAGATGGCCAAAAAATTTAATTTCAAAAATTGATTCCCATAAAAAACCGTATTATTTTTAGAAAGTGCGGCGGGCCGTTAAAAAAATTGCTGCGGGTCACACTTTGGACATCCTTGGACTAGAATATTATTATGTTGTTATGTTTTTTTGTGTTTGTTTTACTTTTGTGGCTGTCTGTAGAAGTGTCTGGTTGTATAAGCTCTGTTCTTTTAATGTCTTTAATGTCCTTTGTGGTATTTGATGTTTCCCTCTTACACACATGTTTATGTGTGCTATGGCTCAGAATTTTTTTTTCCTTGGCCTCAGTCTGGACCCCCTCTCCAGGGGCCCAGGCTTAGACTGAATTTTTTTTCTTCTCACCCTGCAGCGTTTACCTGTTTCTCACCTTTTTTGTAAGGGGCACCGGATGTTGGCAGACCCGTCAGCGGTCCTGTTCTGTCTCCCTGTAATGTTTGTCTGCTCTTGAATGGGATTGTGCTGAAAATGTTAATTTCCCCTCGGGGATTATTAAAGTATTATCTGATTCTGATTCTGAATTTGCTGAAAGGTAAAACATGTTTTGTATTCTCTATTTGTAGCTGCTGAGAAAATGCATCCTGCAGATGAGCCAGCCGGTGGTAGAGGGGTCCCTGGGCAGTCCCCCTTTTGAAAAGCCAAACATTGAGCAGGTGAATTTGAATTCACAAATAGCAACCAAGGGGCATCAGTATTTAGATTTTTTTAAATTTACCGTATTCTTCACTTATTTTGTCCTTCTCGCCAAAGGGGGTTTTGAATTTTGTCCAGTACAAGTTCAGCCACTTGGCCCCCAAGGAAAGGCAGACCATGTTCGAGCTGTCCAAGATGTTCCTCCTGTGCCTCAACTACTGGAAGCTGGAGACTCCGACGCAGTACCGCCAGCGCACGCAGAAGGACGACGGCACGGCGTACAAGGTGGACTACACCCGCTGGCTGTGCTACTGCCACGTGCCTCAGAGCAACGACAGCCTGCCGCGCTACGAGACCACGCAGGTGTTCGGCCGCAGCCTGCTCAAGTCCATCTTCACGGTGACGCGGCGCCAGCTGCTGGAGAAGTTCAGGGTGGAGAAAGACAAGCTGCTGCCAGAGAAGCGCACGCTCATTCTCACGCACTTCCCCAAGTAAGGCCCTTAAGAATAATCTTGATTGATTGATTGATTGAAACTTTTATTAGTCGATTGCACAGTACAGTACATATTCCGTACAATTGACCACTAAATGGTAACACCCGAATACGTTTTTCAACTTGTTTAAGTCAGGGTCCACGTGAATAAATTCATGGTAAACGTCGCATATCGACTTGTTCTCACGTAATATTGTTTATCATCATCATTTATCATCATCAGGTTTTTGTCCATGCTGGAGGAGGAAATCTACGGGGAAAATTCTCCCATCTGGGAAGCGGACTTCACCGTGCCCGCTGCTGATGGCGCACAGCTTGGACATCAGACAGGTGAGGCGCAAGAAGCGGGAAAAACATTTATAAATTCTGTCTTTGCAAACACAATGCTCAGTTTTGGTAGACCCAGTATACTTAATTATTCTGGAAGTGTAAAATTCACACATCATACTGAGCCTTTCTCATATTCATCGGATGGAATGTGCTTGCTTGTAAAATGTCTGATAAAAGTTCTCCGATATAAGCTGTCCTGCAGTGTCTTTCCTTGTACAAAGTTGGCCAGCTTTTTAACATCTAAATGTGTCATTTAGAAGGTAAACATGGTGGGTTATATGCTACTAGAAGCTAGCAGCAACACAACAGCTGAGCATAGTAGCGCACAAGCTAGACATTCGTAATAATATTGGAACAATATTGCTGTCTAAAACAACACATATGTCAATATAAGCAAGCATCTAATGATTATAGCTGCATATCACTTACACATACAAAGTCTCCAAAAGCCGAAGCATATTAGAAATGATCCAGTAACAAATGTGTCCTCATCATTCAACGTATTGCGTCATGAGCTTAATTTAGTAAATTATTGTGGCCACTACGTTTCACCAAAAACAAGGCACTTGAGAATAGGTTGTATTCGGACACATGACTTTTGAACGGCCATCAAACCAACATGGCTACTGTGCAGCAGAGTGCGACCTATCTGTAAGGGGCCTAGATCTCACCACTAAAAGCAGATGCGAGCAACAAATCCAAATTATGCAATTTAATTTATCCCGATACGTTATCAAAATAAGATTTGTCGAGTGATCTCAAGGATTATCCGTCAGTGGAGTTTCCAGACATGTCGAGCTATTGTGTGCTCCAGATATTCTACACGACAAAACAGATGAAAACTTGGAAAAGCATGGCAGTCCACAACTTCTTTGTGTGTGGCTGGGTCAAAGAAATTGGTATCAATTCGTAATCATGCATTGTTTTTGCTCCGGTAAGGTTGCATTTCTTGATTTAACTTTGCGTCTACTGCCATGTTTGTTGCCTATATTGTTGTGGTACGCGCTGTTTAAGAGTAGCTTGTTTTTCCCTGTCGTATCAAAATATAACAATAGATGTCAACGTTGTGTATTTGCTGAAATCTACATTTATGATTGATGCCTTTGGTAAAAGCTTAACTCTTTTAGGTTTTAATCGCATTTGATTTCTTTTATTTAGACTCGCCGAATTGGTGCTTTACGGAACACTTGTAGCAAACATGAGTTTAAGAAATACAAATACAATCAATATTATACTTCAATGGGAAACACTAAACGTTAAAAGTATATCAAACAAACCTTTAACCAAATGATCACTGCAAACTTGTGCGTTCTTCAACTCTGCCTTTTTGAACTCGAGTGTGGAGCCCTTTTCTTGTCTCCTCCGTAAAATCTTGACATATTTCGCCCTTCTTGATTACCTCTCGAGGAACTCTGAAGAAACTTTTATCCTTTTCGCGAGATAAACGGTTTTATCAGCCTAAAACAGCCTTGCATAGTTATTAACGAGCCGTAAGTCGCGTCAGGTGAATACAACCTATAATTACTGTCTTATTGTTGGAGAGTAGTAGGGGTGCTCCAAAAAATCGGTTCACATCCCCAAATGACAATTTTTGTTTACTATGATTCAATATTGATTTATAATAATAAAATTCTATAATAATGTATAATTTATTTTTTTTTAATACATTTTTGAATAAAAAAGTATTAACTACCCTAAGAATCCGAATTGAAATTTTGAGGTGCGCAAAGATTGCCACATCCCGTCATTAGATTGTGTACCTAATGAAGTAACCAGTGGATGTATACAAAAATACAGGAATATGACTTGGTGTTTTTTTGGTGTTCCAGTGATCAGTCCGGCTGCTGTGTCGGGCACCTCGGCTCTTTCCAAGGGATTAAGCGGCGGCTCGTCATTGGGCGGTCTTGAGGGTCTTGCAGGATCAGAGCCCAACACAGGTCGACATCTTTGTTTTTGATCCATTTTATTTTTTTTATTTAATTAATTAAAGTGCAAACAAAAAAAGGATCAAATTCCATCATCCTGCATCTTGTTTTCATTTTTTGACGTGTTCAGGAGAGAAGCGTAAACTCCCAGAGGCACTGACGTTGGAGGACGCCAAACGTATCCGTGTGATGGGCGACATTCCCATGGAGCTAGTCAACGAGGTCATGATGACCATCACCGACCCAGCCGCCATGCTGGGCCCCGAGGTTGGTCAGTCGGTCTCACGTCAGTCAGTCTGAGACATGATCCAGTAAATTCATATTGTTTTTGTTCTTTCTAGACCAATCTTCTGACGCCAAACGCCGCCCGCGACGAGACGGCGCGTCTGGAGGAGCGGCGCGGCATCATCGAGTTCCACGTCATCGGGAACTCTCTCTCCCAAAAGTCCAACAAGAAGATCCTGATGTGGCTGGTGGGACTGCAGAACGTCTTCTCGCATCAGTTACCTCGCATGCCCAAGGAATACATCACGCGCCTCGTCTTTGACCCGTGAGTGACCGGCATCTTACGGCGTTAGATTGCGCCTGTTTGACTTTTTAAATTTTTTATCCCCTAACAGTAAGCACAAGACCTTAGCCCTGATCAAAGATGGCCGCGTCATCGGGGGCATCTGTTTTAGAATGTTTCCCACTCAGGGCTTCACAGAGATTGTCTTCTGCGCTGTCACATCCAACGAGCAAGTGAAGGTACGCAAATAGCATTTAAAAACCAGCTCTTTTGGTAACTACAAGGGGCAGCATGGGTTTGAGTGTGACATTTATATACAGCAGTTTGTTCACTTGACTAACGTCACTGTAAAGAATGTTCCTGCAATTTTTAAAGCTGAACATCCCTGAAGTAGTGCAGTTCCGAATTTGAACGAAATATTTACAAATAATACAAAATAGCCTTTGTACAACGTTACACAAAAGCAGTGTTAGTTACTAACGCTGTTACTTTTACTAGTAACGGGTTATCTAATAATTACTTATACGTATGTTACTATGCCGTTACAGATGCGTTTGATGTAACATGACACGCTACTTTTGATGTGGTTATATGTCAACAAGACAGCGTGTTAACAAGTTTATTGTAGGAAATAACTTTTTACTAATGCAAGCAACAACCAGCATCAATTTATATTATTATAATAATAAATAGGAAGAGGCAACATGACACAGTAAACAACTTGTAGGCCAAGTACACACACACATACACACACTCCCACTAATACAAAAAGAGAATAATAATAAACAAATCAATGAAACGGTAACGTTTGAATTCATCCAGAGCAACTGTATCTGAATCGTTTTTGGACATATTTACCTATAACCTCATCAATATTTTTTATAGTCCATTAGAACCTCGATTTACAAATATAATTGGTTTTGGAACGTGGTTTGTAAATCGAAAAGTTTGTATAGTGAAGCAGAGTGAAAAACAATGAAAATGCGAATAATAATAATAATAATAACTGGGATTTATATAGCGCTTTTCTAAGTACCCAAAGTCGCTTTACATGTTAAAAACCCATCATTCATTCACACCTGGTGGTGGTAAGCTACTTTCGTAGCCACAGCTGCCCTGGGGTAGACTGACGGAAGCGTGGCTGCCAATTTGCGCCTACGGCCCCTCCGACCACCACCTATCATTCATTCAACATTCATTCACCGGTGTGAGCGGCACCGGGGGCAAGGGTGAAGTGTCCTGCCCAAGGACACAACGGCATGGTAAGAGGCGGGGAGCGAACCTGCAACCCTCAGGTTTCTGACACGGGCGCTCTACCCACTACGCCATGCCGCCCCAATTGGTTGGAGCCCAGACAAGTCCCTATTTTGGTAAAAGAATGCACTCTTTAAAGACACTAATGTGTGTGTGGGTATGTATGTATGTACAGTATGTATGTATGTGTATATATACAGTGGGGCAAAAAAGTATTTAGTCAGCCACCCATTGATTGTCAATGGGTGGCTGACTAAATACTTTTTTGCCCCACTGTATATATATATATATATATATATATATTAGGTCTGTCAAAATAAACGAGTTAACTCAAGGGATTATTCCCAAAAAATTGATTGCATTAATCATTAGAGATGTAACGGTATTATAGTTGCCGCGGTATTTTGGTTTCAAAGTTTTCTTAATACCGCGACGTGATACGATATCAAACAAAAACCTGGGGAGTGTAGTTTTTCTGGTGTTTGGCATTGACTGGGTCTGTAAATAAACTACATCTCCCAGAATTCTTTGCGCAGCGTGGTAAGACAAGATGGGGGCGTGTAACCCCGTAAGCAGGAAGTGAAGTGTGTTAGTACTCTTCGTAGATAAAAATAAATGTTTTTTGGACATAAAATCTGTCCATAACTGGTTGAGTTAAGTTTCTAACAAACAAACAAGACCAGGACAAAACATAACCTCTTTGACAGAGGTAAGAAAGTCTGCGAAGCTAAGCGCGCTACTTTCGTTTCGGGCGTTTCCAAGGCGATACAGAGCCAACCGGTCTCGTCGCACCGCTTTACAGGAAATCACAAAAAAAAAAAGCTGAAAAGCTCTTTGATACATCCTCAATCCATTCATCTATTCCAGCTGTACTCAGGCGGAAAGCAGGGCTGGACATATCGCCTTCTCTAAAAACAGAAAATATTTTGGAAACCAACAAAGCCAAATGTCAGTTTGTGAGGTATTTACATTATTAAAAGTTATATTGTTAGTTTACTTTTGTGAAAAACAACATTTTCCGGACGGATTTAAAAAATGACTACTCTCGAGTACACTGCCTCCCATAATGTAAAAGTTGAAAGACTAAAACTACATGATTGTTTTACATTTGGATGTTTACATTGTTGCTTTGAATACATCAACTAAGTTATTCTTTTAAAATATTTGCTTGACACAGTGAATGTTCCTACACAATTGTTTGCGCTTATAAACATTTGTTTGTAGTAAAAAATATGATTAAAACATTGTAGCATTATGTTTTTGTTCAATTACAGTAAGCGTGTTCATCCTAAACATTCCTGACACTTCATTTTAAACCCTATGGCCCTTTTACCAAGCAATTTTTTGGGACATATATTGCAATAATATTGTACCGTGGCCTTGATACCGTGATAATATCGTACAGTGAGATTGTAATAGCGTTACATCCCTTAATCATGTACTCACTCAATCATGCAGTTTATTTTGACCCTACAAGCTCTTTTACCTTAACCGCTATACGGTCAGTGATTAGAGCAATGCATACGTCGGTACAAAAATAAGTGAGGAGACTCCTACTGGAGTGCTCACTGGCAAATTTCACTCTAAAATACAGCCTTAAAGAACTTTAGATAAAACTGTTACCAAGTTTTGTGCAAATAAATGACCTAAATTCAAGTAGAACGTATAAAAACATTCTGACAGTAAAATTGCATCTGTGTTCAAATATTTGGGTCTTTTCCGAAGCTAATTGCAATTATTCAAGCAACAAAATGTAATTAATCGGGATTAATCCAAATTCCAAAATGTGATAAATCTGATTCAAAAATATTTATTTGATATCCCTAATAAATATATATTTAATAAAGATAACAAAGGGGGTAATGGATCAACAATCTCTTTATCATCAATACAATGATAGCAAGCTGAACTGTCAACACAGACACAAAACTCCCTTTGGTGCTCTCAAAAACGTTAACAACCATGTTGCTACTGAACTGCACAGGAAGTGACATATCCAAAATAGCTGCACGCTAAGGCTTTGTCACGCCAAATTTCTTCCCTCTACAAAATCCTTTCCTCCCCCATTTACTTCCGTGGTCATGTTTCCTCTTACGTCATTGACAGCGATCGATAGCACTTCGGCTTTGACTGCCCGTCGCTGGAAGGATACTTCGTCTTTGACAGCTGCTGGAATCTGAAGAAATCGATTATTGTTTTATTTTTGTACAGGCGCGAAACAGGACAGTCGCGTGCAGGTTAAGGACCCCCGGCAACTTTGTGATTTTATTGGACGCAGCCCCGGAAGTAAATGGGGGAGGGAAGGTTTTTGTAGAGGGAAGAAATTTGGCGTGACAGCTTCCAGCGGCACACAAGATGCATGAATGAATGAAGTGTTTGTACACAGACACATAGTTCACACACAGTAGCATATTTAGCCCAATCTAAAAGTTTGTAAATCAAAAGTTCGCAAAAGAGGGGTTTGTAAATCAAGGTTCCACTGTAAAAGGTTTTAATTAGCATGTAATCCATTTTTAATAATGTGATTGTGATCTTGTTAATATTACACCATCTTTGATTTTGACCAACTTTATCCTTTTTTGTCAGATGCTTCTGGTTACATAAATCCGTTCTTTCTTTAATGTTGCATCAGGGCTACGGCACACACTTGATGAACCACCTGAAAGAGTACCACATCAAACACAACATCCTCTATTTCCTCACCTACGCCGACGAGTACGCCATTGGCTACTTCAAGAAGCAGGTCACCTCCCTGTTCTCTCTCCACTCTCTCCTGACCCCCGTTACTTTGAAATTCACGTTGCCCCACCTCTTGACAGGGCTTCTCCAAAGACATCAAAGTGCCCAAGAGTCGTTACCTGGGCTACATTAAAGACTACGAGGGAGCCACGTTGATGGAGTGTGAGCTCAACCCCCGCATACCGTACACGGAGCTGTCCCACATCATCAAAAGGCAGAAAGAGGTGAGCCTTCTTCATTGCTGTTGTGGATTTAATTCACATTCTTTTTTTTTTTATGTCATCTTTCTCTCCAGATCATCAAGAAGCTGATTGAGAGGAAGCAGAGTCAGATCAGGAAAGTCTACCCAGGCCTGACCTGCTTCAAGGAGGGTGTGCGGCAAATTCCTGTAGAGAGTATTCCCGGCATACGTGAGTTTTCACTCTATATGAAGACAAATAACCAAACCAATGGCTGTAGCGCTTACCTTGTTGTCTTGTAGGAGAGACTGGATGGAAACCCAGCGCCAAGGAAAAAGTGTAAGTTTTCCACATGCCCATGAAAGTGCTTGAAATGTTGACCTGTACTCAGGCTGGGAGATATGGCTGAACACTTAACACATACTGTTACGCCCCTAACGATTATTGGTATTTTTTATGACCTATCAAAAATAGGGACCAGGAGAAAAAATATATTAAATATAAACATTTTTATTTCAAGTGTAACCTTCTTAGCTATCAAAGCTGAAAAGATTTCAAATCACATTGAACACTTAACAATAACCTCTTAAAATGAAGGCGCAAAAGTAAGGAATATGCATGAGATACTCAAAAAAGTGTAACAGTGTGAAAATGTAAATACTATAATTTTCTGCAAGTTTAGTGCCAGGAGTTACAGCTGTGCTCTAAAGGGTGAACGCGGCTAAGGTGGTGTGGTATTACTAGTCTTGGTGGGGACCACCGCCTCGCAACATTTACAGACCACATTGGCCTGACTACGGACTGTTTGGAAAAAATCCAAAAAACTGCCATACTGTGAGGTGGCCTTTCACTGTCTGCAGCATCTTATTTTTATTTTCTCTTCTCACTCCATGAAAATATTTATCCGTGAGACAATGGTGCAACCAAAGGGAGTAGTTGATACTGTTACCTGATTGGCTGTTAGCGTGTCACTCCCACTGAACAGTGATCACTTCCTGCATTGCTCGGTTACCAGAGAGATGGTGTCTTTGTTCATGCGAACCTCCTTGCTTCGCAATTTCCTGTTTCCTCCAATAAATAATATAATATATATACATATATATATATATATATATATATATATATATATATATATATATATATATATATATATATATATATTAGGGGTGTGGGAAAAAATCGATTCGAATTCAAATCACGATTCTCACGTTGTGCGATTCAGAATCGATTCTCATTTTTAAAAAAATCTTTAAAATTTTTTTTAAATTAATCAATCCAACAAAACAATACACAGCAATACCATAACAATGCAATCCAATTTCAAAACCAACCCGACCCAGCAACACTCAGAACTGCAATAAACAGAGCAATTGAGAGGACACACAAACACGACACAGAACAAACCAAAAGTAGTGAAACCAAAATTAATATTATCAACGACAGTATCAATATTAGTTACAATTTCAACATAGCAGGGATTAAAAATCCCTCATTGACATTATCATTAGACATTTATAAAAAATAAAAAAAATGAATAGTGTCACAGTGGCTTACACTTGCATCACATCTCATAAGCTTGACAACACACTGTGTCCAATATTTTCACAAAGATAAAATAAGTCATATTTTTGGCTCATTTAATAGTTAAAACAAATTTACATTATTGCAATCAGTTGATAAAACATTGTCCTTTACAATTATAAAAGCTTTTTACAAAAATCTACTACTCTGCTTGCATGTCAGCAGACTGGGGTAGATCCTGCTGAAATCCTATGTATTGAATGAATAGAGAATCCTTTTGAATCGGGAAAAAAACGTTTTTGAATCGAGAATTGTGTTGAATTGAATTTTTTTTTATTTTGAATCGAATCGTGACCCCAAGAATCGATATTGAATCGAATCGTGGGACACCCAAAGATTCACAGCCCTAATATATACATATATATATATATATGTATCGAACATAATTTTTATTGATATAGATTACGTGATCGCGATATATAGTGGTATCGTTTTATTGCTTGTATTCCGTTATGTGACTTGTATTCCGTTACGTGATTTGTGTGTTTTTGATGAAATGTTCCATAGGAAAGAGGTGAAGGACCCTGACATGCTGTACAACATGCTGAAGAACTTGCTGGCCCAGATTAAGGTAAGCAAACAGTTAAAAAGTGTTGGTCCTAGTATTGCGCCACAGTCCATTTTTATAAGCCTTGTGTGTGTGTGTAACATGTTTACATGATCTCATCTCTTTTGAACAGACTCACCCGGATGCTTGGCCATTCATGGAACCCGTGAAGAAATCCGAAGCTCCGGATTACTACGAGGTCATCCGCTTCCCCATCGGTCAGTCGTCGTCGGCCCGCTCGTCTGTTTTGTCTCTTGGCCCAGAATTACCCACATAGCGTCTGTTGCTCACCCCGTCTCGCCCGCAGACCTGAAGACCATGACGGAGCGGCTGAAGAACCGCTACTACGTGACCAAGAAGCTCTTCATCGCCGACCTGCAGCGAATCATCACCAACTGTCGCGAGTACAACCCCCCCGACAGCGAGTACTGCAAGTGTGCCAACACCCTGGAGAAGTTCTTCTACTTCAAGTTGAAAGACGGAGGCTTGATAGAGAAATGAACAAGACATAGCGGGTGAAAAGTCTGCGTACCAAAGTCACACATGCGTTTTATTTATAACATTCCGCTTTACGTGGTGCTTCGGATTCTCATGTAAAGTCACCAAAAACTGGACCTCGGGGATTTAAAAGCCACGTTGCCTTCAGTTACTGACACACTTGAAGCGATCGAGAGAACGACAGCACGACAAGGCTGTGCTCGGTGGATTAATCGTGTCTGATTGCCTAAATGTTACAATCGTGCATCACTGTCACAACACAGCGGTTCTTTTCAAACGTTCAGATTTGTATTTTTCATCTCCACATTGGTTACGACAAATGTTTTTCCCCCGACGTCCGCCTGGAGACAAATCATCGTGCGTCTGGCTTCAAAAGTTTTGCCGAAACAGTGCTTGAAATATGTTTGCTACGCGAGAATATTCCCGATTTGCGGCCTTTAAATACCTGCATAAAAATAGTAAATCATGTTTATTATATTCCAGTAAACTCCGTGGCAATACCATTAATGCTTTTTAGGCCTCAAATGTGGTCTAAGGGATGTGTGTGTGTGTGTGTGTGTGTGTGTGTGTGTGTGTGTGTGTGTGTGTGTGTGTGTGTGTGTGTGTGTGTGTGTGTGTGTGTGTGTGTGTGTGTGTGTGTGTGTGTGTGTGTGTGTGTGTGTGTGTGTGTGTGTGTGTGTGTGTGTGTGTGTGTGCACGTGTGTGTGCATTCTTGTACTTCTACCCTTCTTGAGACATCAACAAGGAAAAGTACCGTCCATATGAGGACCGGTGAACAAGTTAGGACCGAAATCATGGTCCCAATACTGAAAACCATTGCATCTAATAGAGAATGTCTCATTTGCACCCCTGGTGGTGAAATCTATCAAAATTAGGGTGGTCCCAAAAAGGAGGGATTTTTCAAATTGACTGTGTCTGTTTTAAAAGTGCTCCACCTCTGGTCAACATATGAAATAAGTGTGTGTAAGAAATTGAAATGCGTCCCCTTTGGCCAAAACGTATTAAAAAAAATACAATAAATATGTATAAAGAGACATACTGTAATAACTTGAAATAATGAAGATTGAAAACCCATTACAAACAAAAAATTCTAAAAATATAAATTAAAAGCTTACCTTTTTTATATTTGCAAATTATTAATGTTGTAAATACAAATCTTTATATATGTACAAAATATGTACAAAGGGTTGTCCTAAAGAGGTAGGCATTTTTCGGAGGTCTCAAGAAGGTAACAAATGCAAGAATGTATGTGTGTGTGTGTGTGTGTGTGTGTGTGTGTGTGTGCGCGTGCACGTTGACATAGACAAAACTTGCCATGTTTTGTTTTCTACTTGAAATCATGAACAAGTAGCTTTCTGTAGTAGCTTTCACGGTTCACACACCAGTTACTGTCACTGTAGTACTGTAAATGAAAATAAAGGTTTGGTCTTTTTGGGGTAAACAACTCAAATGTGTAGGCGTGATGTCAGGATAAAAAAAACTTTTTGGACTAGCTTGTCAAAATATGGTAATGCTAGTGTCTGTTAATATTCCCATAAAACATAATTTCACACAAAGTGAATATGGGAAAACATTCTACAAGTGAAGTGTTTGGGAAACAAAGTTCACACTAGTTGTGAGCCGGATCAGTGAGTGTGTGGCGCACTCACCTGCTGTTTTGACTGTTTTAGTGTATCACAATGGCGCCATCTGCTGGATTAAAACATCACACTCTAGTCAATAAATGGTAAAAAAATATATACTATTTATTTAAATACATACATATAGACTTGCATACGTAAAATATTACTATTTGTTACTGCGGTAGGCGGCCATCGTGAAAGTTGTTTACTCTTCTTTGAAAATTGGACATTTAAAAAAACAAAAATCAAGTTTTAGGATTTCAAATGTTCATACAGCATTTTATCTAGTCCATCCATCCATTTTGAGGTTGCAGGGGGTTCTGGAGCCTATTATCAGCTGCATTTGGGCGGTAGGTGGGCTACACCCTGGACAAGTCGCCAGTCAAAGCTGTTTAATGTTCACTTTTGTTTTACTGGTAAACCTGTTCAGTTTTTTTCCCCTTCCAGCATAACTGAGCCTTATTTCCAAGTAAGTGTGCACTAATAAGTTTCACTGTCCTTATCCGAACTTCCAGCATAACTGAGCCTTATTTCCAAGTAAGTGTGCACTAATAAGTTTCACTGTCTTTATCCGAACTTCCAGCATAACTGAACCTTATTTCCAAGTAAGTGTGCACTAATAAGTTTCACTGTCCTTATCCGAACTTCCAGCATAACTGAGCCTTATTTCCAAGTAAGTGTGCACTAATAAGTTTCACTTTCCTTATCCGAACTTCCAGCATAACTGAACCTTATTTCCAAGTAAGTGTGCACTAATAAGTTTCACTGTCCTTATCCGAACTTCCAGCATAACTGAGCCTTATTTCCAAGTAAGTGTGCACTAATAAGTTTCACTGTCCTTATCCGAATTTCCAGCATAACTGAACCTTATTTCCAAGTAAGTGTGCACTAATAAGTTTCACTGTCCTTATCCGAACTTCCAGCATAACTGAGCCTTATTTCCAAGTAAGTGTGCACTAATAAGTTTCACTGTCCTTATCTGAATTTCCAGCATAACTGAACCTTATTTCCAAGTAAGTGTGCACTAATAAGTTTCACTGTCCTTATCCGAACTTCCAGCATAACTGAACCTTATTTCCAAGTAAGTGTGCACTAATAAGTTTTGCTGTCCTTATCCGAACTTCCAGCATACTTATTTCCAAGTAAGTGTGCACTAATAAGTTTCGCTGTCCTTATCCGAAGAGGAGCACAATCTTTATTTTACTGCACCTGCAGTGGGATGGATTTAAAATGGTTTCTAAATATATTTTAGGGCTGCAGCTATCGATTATTTTGATAATCATGGACTCTACTAATTAGTTTGTTCGATGATTCAAATAATGGGATAAAACTTGCTCTCGAGCCTAAATGGTTCAAGGATATCAGTTGAAATAAATATTTTTGTACTTGCTATCACCTTCATTACTTTCTTTCACCGTTGTTTACTTTTATTTTACCTTTTTAAAAACATTTTTTTACATTATTTTACATTCTTTTTAACTTCTTTTACCATTTATTTACCTTATTTTACCTTCTCGGACCTTAATCTACATTCTCTATTCCTTTTACCTTTAATTACCTTCTTTTTACCTTTTATGTACCTTCTTTTTAACTTATTTGACCTTCTGTATTCCTTCTTTAACCTTCTATTTACCTTTTATTGATCTTTTACCTTCTGTTGCGTTCTATTTGCCCTCTTTTATATTTTATTAATCTTTACCTTTTTTTTCTACTTTTACCCTCTTGTTTCTTCTTTTGCCTTTTATTTACCTTATTTTACCTTCTATTTACATATTTTAATTGTATTTGACCTTTTATTTGCTTATTTTACTTTGTATATTATTTATTTTACCTTTTATCTACCTAATATTTATCTTCTATTTACCTTTTACCTTTTTACCTTGTTTTATCTTTTATTCATTACATTTACCTATTATTTAACTTATTTTACCTTTTATTATTTTACTCATTGTACCTTTTATTTACATTCTATTTAAACTTATTTTACCTTCTCTTTACCTTTTTATTTACCTTCGATATACCTTATTTTTTCTTTACCTTGTATTTACTTTCTTTGACAGTACCTTCTTGTCCCTTCCAATTACCCCCCCCCCCCCCCCACCTTCTTTTAACTTGTATTCACCTTACTTATCCTTTTATTTACCATCCATCCATTTTCTACCGCTTATTCCCTTCGGGGTTGCGGGGGGCGCTGAAGCCTATCTCAGCTACAATCCTATTTACCTTTGTTTACCTTTTATTTACACTATTTTATCTTTTATTGAACTTATTTTACCTTATATTTGCTACCTTTACCTTTTTTTTAAAATCCTTTTTTACGTCTAAATTCCTTCTTTTACCTTTTATTTACTACCATGACCTATTTACATTCTATTCAACTCATTTTACCTTTTATCTACTTTTTATTTACATTATTTTTACCTTTTATTTACCTTCCAATAACCTTTGTTTCCAACTTATTTTACCCTGTTTCGCCTTCTTTTACCTTAAATATACTTCTATTACCTTCCTTTTACCTTTTTTGCCTTTTTTTTTTTTTTTTTACCATCTTTGATTGATTGATTGAGACTTTTATTAGTAGGTTGCACAGTGAAGTACATATTCCGTACAATTGACCACTAAATGGTAACACCCGAATAAGTTTTTCAACTTGTTTAAGTCGGGGTCACTTTCTATTCAACTTGCTTTACCTTTTTTTTTATTCTATCCAGATTTTATAAATTTTTATTAGTTACACACAAATGATTAATTGTCGCAACAGAACATAAATCAATGTTTTTTTCTAATTGAATCGATTAATGGTTGCAGCCCTACTATGTTTAGTTTCATTTTGAGGGGTTGGTAGTGGGATTATGGACAGAGCAGTTCATTGATACATTCATTAATCTTTACACATGTATTACCTAAATATTTCTGTCTTTGGCAGTACATGTGTACATTGTTACAATGTATGTGTTATTGCCAATGAATGTAATACCTTTGTTATTACCAATGAATGTTATAGTAACAAAAGCATATGTCCCTGCTCAGACGTCTCATTGTGTTGTTCCTGCAGGCCAACCCTCTCTTTTCCTCCCACCGCCCACTCAGTGTGACTCATCGAAAAAGCTTTTAAGTTTCGTTTTCCACTTACCAGCCTAACAGCTGATAGCTACGTGTGCCGGAAGACAATCCACTCACACATGCTCGCTCTCGTCTTCCTGGTAAGTCTTCTCAATCTTTTAAAACAATCCTAACTTAATTTTGGTCACGTTGTCTAATAACTTGCATGCACCTTTTTGAATCCATTGTAACTTGTAAGCCGGACGCTAATAACAGACATCACTGATCATCTACCGCTTTTCACAATCTATGACCGAAACTACAGGATGACAAATAGACATTTAGGAGACTCCACAGAGAAACGTTCGATATTTAACTACCTTCAAAGCCAAACAGGACTTAAAAGTAATGGAAGGGCGTAAATTACTTAAATTACTCCAACTTCGGTCATATAATAAAAAAAATCAAACATGTAATGTCCATCCATCCATTTTCTACCGCTTGTCCCTTTTGGTTGTTTTTTTTTAATTATTTTGACCCTTTTGAAGGACTTTTGATTCGGTTATGTCACAGCTTTATTTTGGCAAAATAACTCATGCAAATAAATACAAATACTGATTAACAATTGTCAGCATGTATCGACCTTGGTGTATAACTCTGAGGTGTACGCATGCAAAATTAGTTTAAAAATGTGGTGTGCTAACAGTCGGCGTGTGTCAAGTATCAAGTTATATGACTTTGAAGTGTACGCATTCAAAATTTGAAAAAAAAGGTGAGCATGTTCAGCTTTCACACGCCTTAGCATGCCAGGAGTCATGTTGAACCGAGAATCGACAAGATTCTAACCAATTAATTGGTATATAAACTATAATAAAACCTACCTTTTCACACCAGTTCGCTAAAGCACCTCTTGCGTCCTCTGGGACGTATGGCAACACACAGTGAGTAAGCGCAGACCTAAAAACGTATTTAAAAAAAAATGGATTCACTCAAAATTGTGAATTGATTTAGAACAAATAAGAATCACAATTCCGTTGTGGAACGAGTTTTTTGTGTCATGATCTGCGTGACAGTTTTTGTATTGTTTTTCATTAAGTGTTTTTATACCATGAATTGTTCCCCGACTTAAACAAGTTCAAAAACGTATTCGGGTGTTACCATTTAGTGGTCAATTGTACGGAATATGTACTGTACTGTGCAATCTACTAATAAAAGTCTCAATCAGTCAATCAACCTAATGTTAGCATACTAGCATGTGAACATTAACGTGCCAACTTTTTAAGCCAAATTTGTACTTAAACACCTCAGAGTCATACAACTTTGTACTTAAAACATGCTTATGCTACCTTCCGGATGGTTACATTTTGCAAACAAGCTAATTTCATCATATTCCAGTGCAGGATGTCGGACTGTAGACTGTACGCGTACCAGGAGGAGGTGGTCCAGAGGGCTCTGCGAGGAGAAAACACGATCATCTGGCTACCCACGGGAGCTGGGAAGACGCGTGCCGCCGTCTACGTGGCCGAGAAGCACCTGGAAACGAGGCCGCAGGGGAAAGTGGTGGTCCTGGTAAACATGGTAAATACAAAACACCACACTTCAAATGTAATAATATAAACTAGAAAATTCCCGCGTAAATTTTGATGGGCCTCTGGCCGGGGGTCGCCGGCATACTTATTAGATGGTGCCGAGTGTCTGAATCCGTGAGTTTTTATGTGTAACTGTACACAAAGAGCCACAGAGCTAGCCTAAAACAGTAACATGTTTACATAAAAATGCTAACACTTAGCATGTGTGCTAACGATAGCATGATTACAGTCAACATGTTTCATATACCAAGTTATACGACTCAAAGGTGTATGGCTGTGGAAATAGAAAAAAAAGTGTAAAAATAGATGAAAAAGTTAGCAAGCCTAAGTTAGCTTACTAGCATGCTATCGTTTGCATGCTAACAGTTACCAAGTGTGACATAGAGTGCTGAGATAAAAAATCAGAATCAGAAATACTTTATTAATCCCCAAGGGGAAATTAAAATTTTCAGCACAATCCCATTCAAGAGCAGACAAACATTACAGGGAGACAGAACAGGATCAAACATTACAGGGAGACAGAACAGGATCGCTGACGGGTCTGCCAACTTCCGGCGCCCCTTACAAAAAAGGTGAGATACCGGTAAACAATGGGGGGGGGTGAGAAAAAAAATTGTTCTAAGCCTGGGCCAAGGGAAAAAACAACTCATAGCCATATAGCACACACCCCTCTTACATGTGTGTAAGAGGGAAACATCAAAAATAACAAAGGACATTAAAGACATTAAAAGAGCAGAGCTGATGCAACCAGCCTCTTCTACATGCAACTATGAATGAAAAGTAAAAGAAACATATACACTTTGGTGGCCTCTGCGGTGTTCCACGCCATCGTCTGCTGGGGTGGAGGGAGCATGGTCAGAGACAGGCGCAGACCCAACAAAGCAACCAAGAGAGCCAACTCCACTCTCGGCCGCCCACTAACTCGGCCAGTGTCCAGTCCGCATGGATGAGCGAGGATGCGTCTAAGGCAGTGGTTCTTAACCTTGTTGGAGGTACCGAACCCCACCAGTTTCATATGCGCATTCACCAAACCCTCCTTTTTTTTCAAATTCTAGACAAAGTTATTATATGTTTTTGGTAACACTTTAGTATGGGGAACATATTCTAAGTAACAAAGACTTAATTTAGAGTTATTTGGTTAGGGTTCGGGTTAGGGTTAGAGCAGTGGCTCTTAACCTTGTTGGAGGTACCGAACCCCACCAGTTTCATATGCGTATTCACCGAACCCTTCTTTTTTTTAGAATTCAAGACAAAGTTATTATGTTTTTGGTAACACTTTAGTATGGGGAACATATTCTAAGTAACGAAGACTTAATTTAGAGTTTTTTGGACACTAGGGGAACATATTCTAAGTAATAAACACTTAATTTAGAGTTATTTGATTAGGGTTCGGTTCGGGTTAGGGTTAGAGCAGTGGTTCTTAACCTTGTTGGAGGTACCGAACCCCACCAGTTTCATATGCACGTTCACCGAACCCTTCTTTAGTGAAAAAAAAAAAAAAAATTTTTTTTTAAATTCAAGGCAAAGTTATGTTTTTTTACTGGTGCACAAAATGAACCGTGCATGAACATCACCTTGTTCAAAGAACAAAACCAACACAATTCATGAACTCACAACAAATTACACACCTGCAAATCAGTGCGACTTCTGCTGTTGCCTTTGAGAGACCAGTTCAGATATGCGTGGCTTCACCTTGGCAAGTGCCACTCTCATGTCATTTTAAATGATAATTGATCAAATAAAATCATTTATTTATTTTCACAGCAAAGTCTGTTCCTTTTCTTCGTTTTCCACTCAAACATTCAATACTAGTACACAGCTCATGAAAAATAATATTTTTTGTTATTGTCATTGTAAGTGGGCCAAAACACTTATATTAGAAAATAATCTCATGGAAATGACAGCTGTCATTTGATTATAGTAATAAAATATTTAATTTGTTATTTAGTCAGGTTTGGGAAAGGTGTGCTCACATGTGCTCCACTGAATGTTGAAGGAGTTTTTGCGTTTGCTCACACGTATGGAAAATTATAGGGAACATTGTTTGAGGGTATCCATAATACGCTGATAGGGAGAAGTTTTTATTTACACAATGAGTCGGGTGTGTCTTGACCTCCGTGGCGGAGGCTCCGCCGAACCCCTGAAGCCGACTCACCGAACCCCTAGGGTTCGATCCAACCCAGGTTAAGAACCACTGGGTTGGAGGGTTAGGGTTATAATAAGGCCATGCCGAATAAGGCATTAATAAGTACTTAATAATGACTAGTTAAGAGCCAATATGTTACTAATTTACATGTTAATAAGCTACTAATTAATGGTGAATATGTTCCCCATACTAAAGTGTTACCATGTTTTTTTACTGGTGCACAAAATGAACCGTGCATGAACATCACCTTGTTCAAACAACAAAACCAACACAGTGCATGAACTCACAACAAATTACACACCTGCAAATCAGTGTGACTTCTGCTATTGCCGTATCCGTAATACGCCGATAGGGAGAAGTTTTTATTTACACGATGAGTCGGGTGTGTTTTGACCTCCGCCGAACCCCTGAGCCCGACTCACCGAACCCCTAGGGTTCGATCGAACCCAGGTTAAGAACCACTGGTCTAAGGAGACTGAGGTGTCCGATACCCCTGCTCGTTCAGCCAAGACACTGTGAAACCTGTCCGTTCCGGCGCTCAGTGCTAGCTCCGCAGCCCTGTCTCTTCATCAGCATCTCCTCCAGTCTCTCCAAACGGACTCTGGTGTGGCAGAGACCCAGCAGCTGGTCTCCATGGCCAAAAGGCTCCCGGGAGGCAGATCCAGAAGTCCACAAAAAAGCACCGCAGAAGTCACGAAAGTGCCACCCCTTGTCACACAGTCCCAAAGGGTCCCGAACCAAAAGGCAAAAAAATATATATATATACAGTATATTAGGGGTGTAACGGTACGTGTATTTGTATCGAACCGTTTCGGTACGGGGGTTTCGGTTCGGTGCGGCGGTGTACCGAACGAGTTTCCATACGGACATATTAAGTAACGTACTGCACGTTGTGTCAACAATACTCAAAATGCCGGACATTTGAGGCATTTAAGAAACTCCGCCATGACAGCTCCGCAAAAGAGGACATATCCGGTGAAAAGAGGACGTATGGTCAGTCTAATTAAAATAAACAAAAACATAACAAAAGTGAAATAAAAAAGCTTAAAGGTGAAATGTAATTTAGAAAAAGTTGCAATGTTGACTAATAAAACAAAGCTGTTTTTTTTTTCTTTCAAACTGTCATTGCTCAAAACATAATATTGAATCAAAATCAATGTTATTATGAATTATTGACCTATCCAAGGTTCCGATTACTTCACATCAAATATTCCACTAAGAAAAATATTTTTGGTGGAAGATATTGCAAATTTGGTAAATAAATAACCCCAAAATTTATATTTTGTTGTTTTATTACTGTACTGAAAATGAACCGAACCGTGACCTCTAAACTGAGGTACGTACCGAACTGAAATTTTTGTGTACCGTTACACCCCTAATATATATATAATAGCACATGAAAACAAGAGGGAAACACAAAAGGATGACACAAGAGCACAGAGCTCCTGCCAACAGCAGCCACTACAGCGGCGCCATCTTGAAAAAAAAAAAAAAAAAGGAGGTAGTCATGCCTTTTTGGAGCGTTCTGCCATTATAAAAGGTGCGTACCCATTTTAGTGACCCATTTTTTCCCCGTTTATTCGTGAATAGCGTTTCCATGGTAACACGAAACGGTCCCAATTTAAAGTACCGCTATCGGCGCGAACAGCCACTTTCCGACGGTATAGCATATGTGGGGGGTTCGTTGGCCTGTGCGTCTCGTGTTAAGTGTAAGAGAAACGTGCGGAATACATCCTCATTCTGGTAGGGCACAAAAAGCATGTTCTTTGAGGTCACACGCACCCCCCACCCCTACCCTAACCCATCTGTTTGAGAAGGAGTGCTTTACCTGGAGCAAGCTTTTGGCCCCCGGCCAATTCTTTTTTTTGCCCCCGAGCCAAAAGATTTGGACACCCCTGCTCTATATGTTAAGAGCACTCTACTGGTTTTTAAGGAATTCAATCAAAAACAGGAGTCCAAGATCCTCTAGATCAGTGTTTTTCAACCTTTTTTGAGCCAAGGCACATTTTTTGCGTTGAAAAAATCCAGAGGCACACCACCAGCAGACATCATTAAAAAACAAAACTCAGTTCTTGCAATTGTTGGATATGACTTTAAAGCATAACCAAGCATGCATCAACATAGCTCTTGTCTCAAAGTAGGTGTACTGTCACCACCTGTCATATCACCCCCTGACTTATTTGGAGTTTATTGCTGTTTTCCTGTGTGCAGTGTTTTAGTTCTTGTTTTGCGCTCCTATTTTAATGGCTTTTTCTCTTTTTTGAGCTGGGAAATTGTGTTAGATGTAAATATAAACGGAATACAATGATTTGCAAATCCTTTTCAACCCATATTCAATTGAATGCACTACAAAGACAAGATATTTGATGTTCAAACTCATAAACTTTATTATTTTTTTTGCAAATAATAATTAACTTAGAATTTCATGGCTGCAACACGTGCCAAAGTAGTTGGGAAAGGGCATGTTCACCACTGTGTTACATGGCCTTTCCTTTTAACAACACACAGTAAACGTTTGGGAACTGAGGAGACACATTTTTTTAAGCTTCTCAGGTGGAATTCTTTCCCATTCTTGCTTGATGTACAGCTTAAGTTGTTCAACAGTCCGGGGGTCTCCGTTGTGGTATTTTAGGCTTCATAATGCGCCACACATTTTCAATGGGAGACAGGTCTGGACTACAGGCAGGCCAGTCTAGTACCCGCACTCTTTTAATATGAAGCCATGTTGATGTAACACATGGCTTGGCATTGTCTTGCTGAAATAAGCAGGGTAACATTGCTTGGATGGCAACATATGTTGCTCCAAAACCTGTATGTACCTTTCAGCATTAATGGCGCCTTCACAGATGTGTAAGTTACCCATGTCTTGGGCACTAATACACCCCCATACCATCCCAGATTCTGGATTTTCAACTTTGCGCCTATAACAATCCGGATGGTTCTTTTCCTCTTTGGTCCGGAGGACACGACGTCCACAGTTTCCAAAAACAATTTGAAATGTGGACTCGTCAGACCACAGAACACTTTTCCACTTTGTATCAGTCCATCTTAGATGAGCTCAGGCCCAGCGAAGCCGACTGCGTTTCTGGGTGTTGTTGATAAACGGTTTTCGCTTTGCATAGGAGAATTTTAACTTGCACTTACAGATGTAGTGACCAACTGTAGTTACTGACAGTGGGTTTCTGAAGTGTTCCTGAGCTCATGTGGTGATATCCTTTACACACTGATGTCGCTTGTTGATGCAGTACAGCCTGAGGGATCGAAGGTCACGGGCTTAGCTGCTTACGTGCAGTGATTTCTCCAGATTCTCTGAACTTTTTGATGATATTACGGACCGTAGATGGAGAAATCCCTAAATTCCTTGCAATAGCTGGTTGAGAAAGGTTTTTCTTAAACTGTTCAACAATTTGCTCACGCATTTGTTGACAAAGTGGTGACCCTCGCCCCATCCTTGTTTGTGAATGACTGAGCATTACATGGAATCTACTTTTATACCCAATCATGGCACCCACCTGTTCCCAATTTGCCTGTTCACCTGTGGGATGTTCCAAATAAGTGTTTGATGAGCATTCCTCAACTTTATCAGTATTTATTGCCACCTTTCCCAACTTCTTTGTCACGTGTTGCTGGCATCAGATTCTAAAGTTAATGATTATTTGCAAAAAAAAAAACGTTTATCAGTTTGAACATCAAATATGTTGTTTTTGTTGCATATTCAACTGAATATGGGTTGAAAATGATTTGCAAATCATTGTATTCCGTTTATATTTACATCTAACACAATTTCCCAACTCTTATGGAAACAGGGTTTGTATTTTCCTGTAGCAGTTTCATGTCTTCCTTTGAGTGATATTTCCCGCATCTACTTTGTTTTAGCAATCAAGAAGATTTTAGTTGTTTTTATCCTTCTTTGTGGGGACATTGTTGATTGTCATGTCATGTTTGGATGTACTTTGTGGACGCCGTCTTTGCTCCACAGTAAGTCTTTGCTGTCATCCAGCATTCTGTTTTTGTTTACTTTGCAGCCAGTTCAGTTTTAGTTTCGTTCTGCATAGCCTTCCCTAAGTTTCAATTACTTTTCTTAGGAGCACTCACCTTTTGTTTATTTTTGGTTTAAGCATTAGACACCTTTTTACCTGCACACTGCCTCCCGCTTTTTCCGACATCTACAAAGCAATTAGCTACCGGCTGCTACACAGTTACTCTGCCGAGCTCTAGACAGCACCGACACTCAACAACAACACATAATTTGCAGACTATAATTACTGGTTTGCAAAAAATATTTTTAACCCAAATAGGTGAAATTAGATAATCTCTCACGGCACACCAGACTGTATCTCACGGCACAGTGGTTGAAAAACACTGCTCTATATAACAGGAGGGCTCTGCTGTTTTTTTTTTTAAAGGATCCAAAGAAAAAACGTGAGTCATACGGGATAAATGAACAGCGTTCTTGCTGTGACGTAGTAAAACAGCTAGTTGTACATCATATTTTAGAAAAATCAACAGGGTTCTTGCTATGACACAGTGAAACAGTTAGCTGTACATTATAATGTAAAATCAATAGTCTCCTTGTTGTGACATGGTAAAACAGCTAGTTGTACATTGGTTTGTAAAAATCAATAGTGTTCGTGCTGTGACACAAAACAGCTACTTGTACATTATAGTGTAAAAGTCAATAGTGTCCTTGTTGTGACATGGTAAAACAGCTAGTTGTACAATAGTTTGTAAAAATCAATAGTGTTCTTTGCTGAGACAGTAAAATCAGCTTTTTGGACATTATATGGGAAAAATCAATAGTGTTCTTGCTAGGGATGTCCGATAATATCGGGCTGCCGATATTATCGGCCGATAAATGCTTTAAAATGTAATATCGGAAATGATCGGTATCGGTTTCATAATTATCGGTATCTGTTTCTAAAAGTAAAATGTATGACGTTTTTAGAATGCCGCTGTGTACACGGACGTAGGGAGAGATACAGAGTGCCAATAAACCTTAAAGGCATTTCCTTTGCGTGCGTGCCGTCCGAGTCACATAATATCTACCGGCTGTTCTCATCACGAATTAATGCAATGCATACTTGGTCAACAGCCATACAGGTCACACTGAGTGTGCCCGTATAAACAACTTTAACACTGTTACAAATATGCGCCACACTGTGAACCCACACCAAACAAGAATGACAAACACATTTCGGGAGAACATCCGCACCGTAACACAACATAAACACAACAGAACAAATACCCCAAATCCCTTGCAGTACTAACTCTTCCGGGACGCTACAATATACACCCCCCCTACCCCACCCACCCCAACCCCGCCCACTTCAACCTCCTCATAGTCTCTCTCAGGGAGAGCATGTCCCAAATTCCAAGCTGCTGTTTGGATAGATAGATAGATAATACTTTATTGATCCCTTCAGGAGAGTTTCCTCAGGAAAATTAAAATTCCAGCAGCAGTGTACAGAATTAGGATCAAATTTAAAAAGTAAATAATGGGGGTATAAATGGAAACAGAATAGAAAAATATTACAATTAGAATAAAAATAAAAAGCAACAATGAGAATAAAAATATAACAGTAAAATAAGAATATAAGAAGAGAAACTAGGCAGTAGTGACCATGTTATGAAAAAGTATTTTACTGTTATTGTTTTGAGGCATGTTAAAAAAAATAATGCACTTTGTGACTTCAATAATAGATATGGCAGTGCCATGTTGGCATTTTTTTCCATAACTTGAGTTGATTTATTTTGGAAAACCTTGTTACATTGTTTAAAGGCCTACTGAAATGAAATGTTTTTATTTAAACGGGGATAGCAGATCGATTCTATGTGTCATACTTGATCATTTCGCGATATTGCCATATTTTTGCTGAAAGGATTTAGAATAAAACGACGACGATAAAGATCGCAACTTTTGGTATCTGATAAAAAAAAGGCTTGCCCCTACTCCGGAAGTAGCGTGACGTAGTCAATTGAACATATCCGCAAAGTTCCCTATTGTTTACAATGATGGCCGCCAGAAGTGAGAGAGATTCGGACAGAGAAAGCGACGATTTCCCCATTAATTTGAGCGAGGATGAAAGATTTGTGGATGAGGAAAATGCAAGTGAAGGACTAGTGGGGAGTGGAAGCGATTCAGATAGGGAAGGTGCTGTGAGAGCCGGGGGTGACCTGATATTCAGCCGGGAATGACTACAACAGTAAATAAACACAAGACATATATATACTCTATTAGCCACAACACAACCAGGCTTATATTTAATATGCCACAAATTAATCCCACATAAAAACACCTAGGTGTTTGTTATGCTAGCTCCTAGCTACTAGCTCGAGCTAGTTATAGCTCGAGCGGGTTATATAGACGGGATCCCGTATGTATAACCCGCCAATACAATTCAAACACCTGCACAACACACACACTCACTCAGCCCAAAGAACCGTTCACCTAACCCAAGGTTCATAAAGCTTATATATTTAACCAAAGTTACGTACATGACACGCACGTACGGGCAAGCAATCAAATGTTTGGAAGCGCGCGGGTGGGACCTGATATTCAGCTGGGAATGACTACAACAGTAAATAAACACAAGACATATATATACTCTATTAGCCACAACACAACCAGGCTAATATTTAATATGCCACAAATTAATCCCGCATAACAAACACCTAGGTGTTTGTTATGCTAGCTCCTAGCTACTAGCTCGAGCTAGTTATATAGACGGGATCCCGTATATACCTGTATAACCCGCCAATACAATTCAAACACCTGCACAACACACACACTCACTCAGCCCAAAGGACCGTTCACCTAACCCAAGGTTCATAAAGCTTATATATTTAACCAAAGTTAGTACGTGACACGCACGTACGGGCAAGCGATCAACTGTTTGGAAGCGCGCGGGTTTGACCTGATATTCAGCTGTGAATGACTACAACAGTAAATAAACACAAGACATATATATACTGTATTAGCCACAACACAACCAGGCTTATATTTAATATGCCACAAATTAATCCCGCATAACAAACACCTAGGTGTTTGTTATAACTAGCTCGAGCTAGTTATAGCAAGCGATCAAATGTTTGGAAGCGCAGCTATGTACTCACGGTATCGCGTCTGTGTATCCAAATCAAAGTCCTCCTGGTAAGAGTCTCTGTTGTCCCAGTTCTCTACAGGCGTCTGTGTATCCAAATCAAAGTCCTCCTGGTTAGAGTCTCTGTTGTCCGAGTTCTTCGATCTTGACTGCATCTTTCGGGAATGTAAACAATGAAACACCGGCTGTGTTGTGTTGCTAACTTCCCTCGCAAAATATCCCCTTCGCACCGACAACTTTCTTCTTTGCTTGCTCAGCTTCTTTCTCCATAATGCAATGAACAAATTGCAACAGATTCACCAACACATATGTCCAGAATACTGTGGAATAATGAGATGAAAACAGAGCTATTTCGTATTGGCTTCAATGGGGAAGCCATACCTCTGTTAAACTGGCTACGTCACGCGCATACGTCATCATACCGAGGAGACGTTTTCAAGCGGAAGTGTGGCGGGAAATTTAAAATTGCACTTTATAAGTTAACCCGGCCGTATTGGCATGTGTTGCAATGTTAAGATTTCATCATTGATATACAAACTATCAGACTGCGTGGTCGGTAGTAGTGGGTTTCAGTAGGCCTTTAATGCATCCAGCGGGGCATCACAACAAAATTAGGCATAATAATGTATTAATTCCACGACTGTATATATCGGTATCGGTTGATATCGGTATCGGTAATTAAGAGTTGGACAATATCGGAATATCGTATATCGGTAAAAAAGCCATTATCGGACATCGCTAGTTCTTGCTGTCCATCCATCCATCCATTTCCTACCGCTTGTCCCTTTTGGGGTCGCGGGGGGTGCTGGAGCCTATCTCAGCTGCATTCGGGCGGAAGGCGGGGTACACCCTGGACAAGTCGCCACCTCATCGCAGGGTAGTTCTTGCTGTGACATAGTAAAACAGCGCGTTGTACATTATATATTTTTTTAAATCAACAGGGTTCTTGCTATGACACAGTAAAACAGTTAGCTGTACATTAAAATGTAAAAATCAATAGTGTCCTTGTTGTGACATGGTAAAACAGCCAGTTGTACATTCAATTGTAAAAATCAATAGTGTCATTGATGTGACATAGCAAAACAGTTAGCTGTGCATTATATTGTAAAAATCAACAGGGTCTTGCTGTGACATAGTAAAAGTTATTTGTACATTATATTGTAAAAATCAACAGGGTCTTGCTGTGACATAGTAAAACAGTTATTTGTACATTGTATTTACAAAAATCACTCGTGTTCCTGTACAGATCCACCTGGTGGACCAACACTACAGCAAAGAGTTCGCTCCCGCCCTGGCGTCGTCCTACAAGGTGGTGGCGGTGAGCGGCGTAAGCATCGAGAAAGATTTCTTCGGCAAGGTGCTGCGCGACTCTGATGTGGTGATTTGCACGGGGCAGCTCTTACACAACGCTCTGGTCAGCACGGAGGAGGAGAAGCGCGTGGAGCTGTCAGGTGGGTCACAAGACCTCCATGAGGTCCATGCCGCCATGGCGACTCAAGCTCAGGCTGCCTTTCAGAGATCTCCCTGTTGATTGTGGACGAGTGCCACCACACCCAGAAGAAGATGGTCTACAACCAGATCATGATGGACTACATGCAGAAGAAGATGCTCGGTGAAGAAACGCTGCCTCAGATTCTTGGACTCACGGCGTCTCCAGGCGTGGCCGGGGAAAAGAGTCTGGACAAAGCTGTGCTGCATGTACTCAAGGTACCACCACATCTTCTCTCTACCACTTATTAACTCTATATATTGCTTTTATCACAAAGCATCATAAAACAATGATTATCAAAAATGATATATTCTGAAATACAACTTAATTTATTTTGCCACTATATTTCTATTACAAATCTGGAAAAAAAAGTATTTATTTTTGATTTTTTATATATTATATTTTTATTTTTTAATAAAATTGATTTATTAATTATGAATAACAAGTATTAAAATTAGAGATGTCTGATAATATCGGACTGCCGATATTATCGGCCGATAAATGCTTTAAAATGTAATATCGGAAATTATCTGTATCGGTTTCAAAAAGTAAAATTAATGACTTTTTAGAACGCCGCTGTATACACGGACAAAGGGAGAAGTACAGAGCGCCAATAAACCTTAAAGGCACTGCCTTTTGCGTGCCGGCCCAATCACATAATATCTACGGCTTTTCACACACACAAGTGAATGCAAGGCATAATTGGTCAACAGCCATACAGGTCACACTGAGGGTAGCCGTATAAACAACTTTAACACTGTTACAAATATGCGCCACACTGTGAACCCACACCAAACAAGAACGACAAACACATTTCGGGAGAACATCCGCACCGTAACACAACATAAACACAACAGAACAAATGCCCAGAACCCCTTGCAGCACTAACTCTTCCGGGACGCTACAATATACACCCCCCGCTACCCAATCCCCCCCAACCCTGCCCACCTCAACCTCCTCATGCATGTCCCAAATTCCAAGCTGCTGTTTTGAGGCATGTTAATAAATATGGCAGTGCTATGTTGGCATTTTTTTTCCATAACTTGAGTTGATTTATTTTTGGAAAACCTTGTTACATTGTTTAATGCATCCAGCGGGGCATCACAACAAAATTAGGGCATAATAATGTGTTAATTTGGTTGATATCGTAATTGGTAAGTAAGAGTTGGACAATATCGGAATATCGGATATCGGCAAAAAAGCCATTATCGGACATCTCTAATTAAAATACATTTGACAAAATAGTCTTGTAAATGTACTCTAATTTAGTTGTTGAGCGATCTAAATGTGAATTTTCAAATAGTTATTACAACCAATAATAAGATAGATAGATAGATTATTATCTTATTATTGGTTGTAATAATAAGCAATAAAGTACATTTATTTATATAGAAAAATATTTAGAAAATTCTCAGTTTTAGGGGTGTCTCCATACAACTCTTTGACTTCCGACACGATACCAATATGGGACCAATATCCATCCATCCATCCATCTTTTTACGCTTATCCGAGGTCGAGTCGCGGGGGCAACAGCCTAATCAGGGAAGCTTAGACTACTCTCTCCCCAGCCTCTTAGTCTAGCTCCTCCTGGGGGATCTCGAGGCGTTACCAGGCCAGCTGGGAGATATAGTCCCCCCAATGTGTCCTGGGTCTTCCTCGTGGCCCGCTACCGGGCCCTAAACACCTCCAGTCTTTTAGTACCGATATTAATCTGACCTATCCGCTAGAAAAGGTTTGATCAAGTGAAATTAGTCAAACAGAACAATGTTAGGTATGCAAAATACAAACTTATTTATTAATAATCCTCTAAAAGGGACTTATGCTGTCTTTAAGTTGAATTGGAGTTATAATTGTTTTTTAGCAACACTTGGTAGCCACAATAATTCATTAAGTTCATGAAGCAGTAAGTTCAATGATGCGGACACCTTTGTTACTGGATACTTTCTAATACGCTTTTGCCTTGGAGACTTCGTATGTGTAAGTAATACACAACTATAATTATTTGGTACCCGTTTATAATAACAAGTGTGTTGTTTCAGACTCCAATATTGTTCAATTATTATTACGTTGTCTGCTATTGTATGCTTAGCTGTTGTGTAGTTGCCATGTTTACGTTTCGACTAAAAAAGAAAAGACCAACCTTGTGTGCTTATTGGAGGACCTTTAGATGTTCACTGGACTGCTTGTATCGGACATTTGACATGCAAGCCGATATCATACCATACTTGTTTTTTTGTTGTTGCTGGTATCAGGCCAGTATCAGTGGGATAGGATATTATAGCACTTTATTGTCATTGTACATGAAAAGTTCAACTGTGGAGGTTCCCCTCTTGTGGGTTCTCCTGACCGCAATAGACCTTCTTGGGAGCCCGGGAGTCTGGTTTGAACAATGTTTTATTTTGGCTACACACACCAGGTCAGCACTCTGCTCGGCGACATTTCAGTCTCTTTTGGCTTTTTCTCTCTCTCTCTCTCTCGTCTCGGCGTGGTCTTGCGTGCATGTGTGTCCGCTCACTCCAACTCCCTCTGTGTGTCTCGGCCCGGCTGCTGCTGATAAGCATGGCAGGTGATTGGATGATCATCCCCAGCTGGGTAATCCAATCACCTGCCAGCTTTGCTTCGAGGCCGGTCCTTACACACCCCACTCCTGCAGCAGGTGCGCCGACCACGCCCCCCTCCACAACAACAAGAATACATTTTCAGCACAGACCCGTTCAAGAGCAGACATACATTGTACAAGGTGACAGAACAGGAACACTGATGGGTCGCTCCTAGGGTGGCACCCCGTAAAAGGTGGGAAAATGGTAAACATGAGGGAAAGAGGAGGAAAAAAATGCTAGTCCCAAACTAAACTCCTGGGGTGTGTGTTTCGTTATAGACCAGAAAAATCACAAAGTACATGTACATATTACGGCATACAACTCCAGACTTGCAACAAGTGGGCGTGCATCCGGCCCAGAGCCGCTCCGTTTTCTATCTTACCACAGGGGTGAAGCGTCGAAGGGGTGGGATGTGGGGGGTGGGGTACATGTGTGTCTGGTGTGTATTTTCCCTGACTGTGTGTGTGTGTGTGTGTGTGTGTGTGTGTGTGTGTGTGTGTGTGTGTGTGTGTGTGTGTGTGTGTGTGTGTGTGTATAAGCCTGCTGAGTGTCTCTGTTTTGCGACCTTTGTGCTGTCTCAAATGCGCTAACAGCCAGTCAACAAGAAGAGAGGTGTGTCCATGAGAGACAGGGAAAGAGTTTGTTGTGTCTTTGCTGCACTGTCCCCTAGTGAACTCTCGAGGCGACAACCTTGTCACGTCGCTTGCAGCCAGGGAAAACAATCCAGATTAGAAAGCTTGTGTTTAATTTCAAACTTTTCGCTCCAGTTGTCTATTTCTGGTCCTCAAATTCATCATACTTTGCCATGCAGAGCAGACGGCGTCTCCAAGATGTTGTCCAGTTTGCGATTTATTTCAAAATCACAAAAAGTCATAGACTGCCCAGAGTTCTGCACGCGTCCTCCGATCACTGGTGGCAGCTTTAGTGTACTTTGAACGGCTGCCAGCATCTTCCAGTTTGTCCAAACACCACAGCAACGCAGATGTCGTGTTATCATGGTTCCAAATAAATAGATGCATATGTTCATCGTCCTGGACTGAAAGGGTCGCCAGGCACACGGCACTCCACTTCTCCCAAGAGTTTGTCGTGTGTCCAGCAACAACTGTTCCGTCAGGACAGGCAGGTTCCCCTGAACCCGAGATCTTGTCAATTTCGTTGAGAGGTAAGTTGATCAGTTCCGTTGTTCAGATTTTGGAGTGCAGTGCAAAAAAGGCTCCAAAAAAGTTAAGACAAGACCAAACAAAGAAGCAAGCAGGAGAAATGGGAAAGCGTCCACGTTCGATGAGTGCCAAAGAGAAAGAGCTTGGATTGGGACACCCTTAGTTTTTACATAATTAAAGGCCTACTGAAACCCACTACTACCAACCACGCAGTCTGATAGTTTATATATCAATGATGAAATCTTAACATTGCAACACATGCCAATACGGCCGGGTTAACTTATAAAGTGCAATTTTAAAATTCCCGCCACACTTCCGGTTGAAAAACTCCTTTGGATATGATTTATGCGTGTGACGTCACAAAAGCAACGGAAGTGGTTGGACCCCATCGGACCCGATAGAAAAGCCTCTTGTTTTCTTCGACAAAATTCCACAGTATTCTGGACATCTGTGTTGGTGAATCTTTTGCAATTTGTTTAATGAACAATGGAGGCTGCAAAGAAGAACGTTGTAGGTGGGATCGATCGGTGTATTAGCGGTTAAGTACAATACTTACAGCGACACAACAAGGACTACTTACTACGCCTAGCCGATGCTTGCCGCCAAACCCACGGATGAAGTCCTTCGTCGCGCCGTTGATCGCTGGAACGCAGGTGAGCACGGCTGTTGATGGGAAGATGAGGGCTGGCTGGCGTAGGTGGAGCGCTAATGTTTTATCATAGTTCTGTGAGGTCCGGTTGCTAAGTTGCTAAATTAGCCTTAGCGTCGTTAGCAACAGCATAGTTAAGCCTTACCAGGCTGAGAATTTTTAACCGTGTAGTTACATGTACATGGTTTAATAGCATTGTTGGTCTTCTGTCTATCCTTCCAGTCAGGGGTTTATTTATTTTGTTTCTATCTTCATTTGAGAACGATGCTATAACGCTAGCTCAGTAGCTAAGTGTGTCACCGATGTATTGTCTTGGAGATAAAAGTCACTTTAAATGTCCATTTCGCGTGCTCGACTCTCATTTTCAAGAGGATATAGTATCCGAGGTGGTTTAAAATACAAATCCGTGATCCACAATAGAAAAAGGAGAGTGTGGAATCCAATGAGCCAGCTTGTACCTAAGTTACGGTCAGAGCGAAAAAAGATACGTCCATCACTGCCTCTCAAGTCCTTCACTGTAACGTTCCTCATCTACGAATCTTTCATCCTCGCTCAAATTAATGGGGTAATCGTCACTTTCTCGGTCCGAATCTCTCTCGCTCCATTGTAAACAATGGGGAATTGTGAGGAATACTAGCTCCTGTGACGTCACGCTACTTCCGGTACAGGCAAGGCTTTTTTTTATCAGCAAGCAAAAGTTGCGAACTTTATCGTCGATTTTCTCTACTAAATCCTTTCAGCAAAAATATGGCAATATCGCGAAATGATCAAGTATGACACATAGAATGGATCTGCTATTCCCGTTTAAATAAAAAAAAATCATTTCAGTAGGCCTTTAAGTCTTTTAATGTACTTAAATAATTGTATAGTGTTGTATCTGACTCTATAATGTGTATCTTGTCTTAAGTATATGACAATAAAGCTTGAATTTAGTTGTTGAAGCCATGTTGTCTTTCCCTCTCAGCTGTGCGCCAACTTGGACTCTGTCATCGTTTCAGCCGAGAAGTCCACTTGCGAACTTGACATGAAAGTACCAAGACCCTTAAGGACCTTTGACATTGTGGAAAAAAGACCCGAGGTAGGCTTGAAAACAAAATGCCTTCTGGGATGTCCATACATTTAGAGAGCGCCATGTATATCCTGCATGTCAAACTTCTTGCGTAGGATCCCTTTGGAGATCACCTGAAGGGGATCATGCAGCAGATCCACGTCTTCATGGATCCGCTCGGGGATATCCTGCTGAGAGAAATGGGCACGCAAGAATACGAATTAGACGTGGTCCAGCTGGAAAAAGAAGGTTAGTTTTTGAAATTCAAAGGGAGCGTTGTCAAATTTTGCAGCTTCCTCGAAAACAGCAACCAGTTGCGTAACTCGATCATGGGGTCTATTGAATTACGCAACCCAGTAAGAAGAATGCAACTTTTTTTCGGTGTGCCGATTTCGATATTAAATAACTTTCCCATTGCTGTAAATGAGTTTATGTTTTCACCAGGGTTTGTATTAGCAACATACTATGGACAGATTTTGATCACGTTTTCAGAAAATGATTGAAATAGGTCCTGGAACAATTGCCTTTCTATTTTGTGTTATTCATAAATTAGTTTGTCTAAGCAGTTGTTATTATTATTAATTATGTCACCCTGCGCTATAGACTTTTAGCAAATAATGCTAAAAATAACCACAATAAATAAGGTTTTTGTGCCTATTGTGCAGAGGAAACAGATGACCCCATATCCAGATCTGATCTATGGCCTTCTGCTTACTCCTGTTGTCAGGATCCTTGGTCCGGATCCTGTTTTTGTGTTTTCTGTTAGTTTTGGACTCCTTTAGTTCCTGTTTGTGCAGCTCCTGCGTTTGTTTTGGTTGCCATGGTTGCTCATTATGTTCACCTGTCTCTGATTAGTGTTCTAATCAGAGGCATTATTTAAGCCTGCCTTTGCCGGTCCGTCAGCCTGGCGTCATTATTTGCTACAAGCACCTGTTACGTGAGTTTTGCCTTGTCTCTAGTTGTTTGCTTCATGCCTTGCTACGTAAGTCTTGTTTGTTCATGCTACAGTTAGTAAGTTTTTCTCGTCCATAGTTTATGCTAAGTGTTAGTTTAGCATCCAGTGCGATCTGCAGTTTTTTCCTTTTGCTTGTTTTCTGTTTTTTGGTACTTCACGTTATTTTTGAGAATAAATCATGTTTTTACCTGAACACTTTGTCAGGAGTGGTCCGTCTGCATTCCTGGGAGAACGACCCCGCATAAAGATGCAACCCAAACGTGACACCTGTTGGCTAATGGTATGTGTTGTACAATTAAAGGCCTACTGAAATGACATTTTTTAAATTTAAACGGGGATAGCAGATCCATTCTATGTGTCATATTGATCATTTCGCGATATTGCCATAATTTTGCTGAAAGGATTTAGTAGAGAACATCGACAATAAAGTTTTGGTCGCTGATAAAAAAGCCTTGCTTGTACCGGAAGTAGCGTGACGTCACAGGTTGAAGGGCTCCTCACATTTCCCCATTGTTTACATCAGCAGCGATAGCGATTCGGACTGAGAAAGCGACAATTACCCCATTAATTTGAGCGAGGATGAAAGATTCGTGGATGAGGAACGTGAGAGTGAAGGACTAGAGTGCAGTGCAGGACATATGTTTTTTCACTTTGACCGTAACTTAGGTACAAGGGTTCATTGGATTCCACACTTTCTCCTTTTTCTATTGTGGATCACGATTTGTATTTTAAACCACCTCGGATACTATATCCTCTTGAAAATGAGAGTGGAGAACGCGAAATGGACATTCACAGTGACTTTTATCTCCACGACAATACATCGGCGAAGCACTTTAGCTACGGAGCTAGGGTGATAGCATCTGGCTCCAATGCAGATAGAAACATCACACAAAAAGACGCTTGGTTCCACCCTCCTTTTCTTGACGAGGATTATGAGTCATTCTTTATCTAAATGGGAATATATGAACATCCTTTTTAGTAGGCATCCTAATGACGGCAGACCTTGGACAGTAAGTGATGTTTTATTATGTTTGTTGGCTATCATAAAGTCTGCAGTGAGTAATAATCAGTGATGTAGTTTAAAAAAAAAAAAAGCAAACAAAGTGATACGTTTTTTAAATGAATGCACTGTGTATGCTTAAAATGATCAAAATACGTAAATATTATATGGTATTATAAATGTGCCCGTTACTACATTGCATATATACTTGCAACATGTACGTTTGTATATAAAACCTTAATGAAGGGATTTGGATGTTTTTTTATAGGCGGAATTAAGCGACTCCCATGGGCTCAATTGTAAGCTGACTTTTGATCGCATTTTTTTTATATTTAGAAAGCATTAAAAAAACCCAGATCTGTCGTCATGTCTTTCATAAGGATTGTGAATAATAGGCAACATTTTTTTAAAAGTGCAGTTCCCCTTTAAAGGCCAAATGTTCATTTGTGTCTTTTTTTACTTAAGTTTACAGTATAAAATTATAATTTTCAATATTTAATGTTTTGACTTTGCGGAATCTTTGTTTTTTTATACATTTTAATTTCTACACATATATGGCAAACTGCAATCTATTGAGTTCAGATAAATGCCAAATGCTCTAAAATACTATATATAGTGTTTTATTCTTCAATCAGTTAGTATAAACATCTTTGATGTTACAGATGTTATGTATAATAAAATAAAAAAATAACAAAATGAAAAATAACGCCACAGTTACTTTACTGAGTAACTAATTACTCTTACAATGAGGTAACTGAGATAATATGACTATGACCTGCTCAGTGGCCTTGTGTGTGTGACTATCGTTGGGACTTTAACTTAACTTTAACTAACTAAATTACGTTTTGACTGAAGACATTTGTAACTGTAACAAAACATTTTTTAAAGGTAAGATGACCAACGCTGGTCAGTAAACAGCTGTACAAGGCTTTAAGTTGATTTTTTTTAGAAAATGTTGGACCAGTAGCAACATAATGTTTTATGCAGCGCTAATGTTGTGTTACTTTAGCAACAAAATACATCAAATGAGTTCACAAACATATTTATTACGTGTGTCTAAGAGGAGCATCGACATTTGGATTTCAAAATATGGGAAATCTCCTGGTAAAAATATGGTATTTTTCTATATCACATAAACTCTCCATCTACTCAATTTTATAACAGTTTATGAATATGATACATTGTGAGTTTTATTTGCGAGGAACCCTGAAATATTGCCAACATTCATAGTTGAGACACTTTTCAAGCTGGCTGACACCATTTCTTCCTGGATGTTACAGAAAGTATGACAATGTATGATCTGCTGCCTGCTCTTCTTTACTTATAATATGTTTCTTATTTGTCAAAATATTTACACAAAGTTTGGATTTTTGGCATAGATATCTTTTCTGTCATCTTCATGTCCATCCATCTCTATCGCGTTATTTGATTGAGAAGTATAACCCATGACGCACGGAACATGAAACGCTCCTTTAATGAACCCACACTCCGTACAAGAGACGTACTGTACAAGCGACCAGCACGGTAGGTGGGCGAGAAATGGGAGGGGGGCGTGGCCACGTGAAAAAAAAGGTAACTCTTTACATGCAGGGCAAAAGGGCTGCTGCATGTATCTGCTGATGTAGTTGAAAAAAAGGCAGATACTGATAAAAAGAGGCTGATACCAATATACATGAAAATGCCAAATATCTGCGCCGAAAATCAGCCCGGCCCACAATCGGTCAATTTACTCTGTTTGTTGTTGTTGTTCTGCAGGAGTGAAGGATTACAACCGCGTGCTGCAGCAATGCGCCGTCCACTTGCGTAAATACAACGACGCCCTGCTCATCAACGACACGCTGCGCATGAGAGACGCTCTGATGTTCTTGATGGAGTTCTACTACACCAAGATGACCGCCATCATCGATGACACCGACAGATTCCTGGTGGAACTCTTCGAAGGTCGGCTATTTTTGTCCTCCACCTCGTCGCTTCTTGTCCGCACCCGTCAATGCCGTCCCATGCCGCAGAAAACCAAGGCGAGCTGCAGACGCTGGCGAAGGACCTGCGCTACGAAAACCCCAAGATGGCCAAGCTGGAGGAAACCCTGCTGAGGCTTTTTAGTCCAAGCGTGGAGTCCAGAGCGATCCTCTTCAGCAAGACGCGCAGAAGCACTAGGTGCTTGAACGACTGGGTGCTCGACAGTGAGAGCCTGCAGAAAGCTGGCGTCAAGCCCGCCTTCGTGACTGGCACCGCCTCTATGACACAGGTGGGCTCACGTCTTCACTGAAGCATCATGGAGCAGTTTGGGCTTCGTAAAAGTTGAAGACAACTAGGGCTCAAACGAACATGCTGTCTGTAAACACCAACCAAGCGTCCGTCCAAAGAAAATTCTTAAACAAACTTAACGTACGCTTTTTTCGTGAAAACATATTTAAGTGTTAAAGCAATGATATTGTTATTTGTTAAAAGAAGAAACGTAGCAACTATCAATAAACCAACTTCGTAAACATAAAAAAATAAACTCATTTCGGATACGTTGAGAACAATTTAAAGGCCTACTGAAACCCACTACTACCGACCACGCAGTCTGATAGTTTATATATCAATGATGAAATCTTAACATTGCAACACATGCCAATACGGCCAGGTTAACTTATAAAGTGCAATTTTAAATTTCCCGCTAAACTTCCGGTTGAAAACGTCTATGTATGATGACGTATGCGCGTGACGTCAATCGTTGAAACGGAAGTATTCGGACACATTGTAGCCAATACAAAAAGCTCGGTTTTCATCGCAAAATTCCACAGTATTCTAGACATCTGTGTTGGTGAATCTTTTGCAATTTGTTTAATGAACAATGGAGACTGCAAAGAAGAAAGCTGTAGGTGGGATCGGTGTATTAGCGGCTGGCTACAGCAACACAACCAGGAGGACTTTGACTTGGATAGCAGACGCGCTATCCGACGCTAGCCGCCGACCGCATCTATGATCGGGTGAAGTCCTTCGTCGCTCCGTCGATCGTTGGAACGCAGGTGAGCACGGGTGTTGATGAGCAGATGAGGGCTGGCTGGCGTAGGTGGATAGCTAATGTTTTTAGCATAACTCTGTGAGGTCCCGTTGCTAAGTTAGCTTCAATGGCGTCGTTAGCAACAGCATTGTTAAGCTTCGCCAGCCTGGAAAGCATTAACCGTGTAGTTACATGTCCATGGTTTAATAGTATTGTTGATTTTCAGGGGTTTATTTCTTTTGTTTCTATCTGCAGTTAAGCCCGATGCTATCACGTTAGCTCCGTAGCTAAAGTGCTTCGCCGATGTATTGTCGTGGAGATAAACGTCACTGTGAATGTCTTATTTCGCGTTCTCGACTCTCATTTTCAAGAGGATATAGTATCCGAGGTGGTTTAAAATACAAATCCGTGATCCACAATAGAAAAAGGAGAGAGTGTGGAATCCAATGTGCCAGCTTGTACCTAAGTTATGGTCAGAGCGAAAAAATATGCTTCCTGCACTGCACTCTAGTCCTTCACTCTCACGTTCCTCATCCACAAATTTTTCATCCTGGCTCAAATTAATGGGGTAATCGTCGCTTTCTCAGTCCGAATCGCTCTTGCTGCTGGTGTAAACAATGGGGAAATGTGAGGAGCCTTTCAACCTGTGACGTCACGCTACTTCCGGTACAGGCAAGGCTTTTTTATCAGCGACCAAAAGTTGCGAACTTTATCGTCGATGTTCTCTACTAAATCCTTTCAGCAAAAATATGGCAATATCGCGAAATGATCAAGTATGACACATAGAGTGGATCTGCTATCCCCGTTTGAATAAAAAAAATTTCAGTAGGCCTTTAACGTCTTCAACAAACGTTTTCGATTTCGTAACTTTACGTTTGTTTTTTCCATAAACAGCAAATACAATTTTGAGTTTTCAGTAGACGTGATATAAACTTATGTTTAGTAAACTAGTTTGAATCTTTAACAAATTTAACGTAAAAGTTGAAGACAACTAGGGCTCAAACGAACATGCTGTCTGTAAACGCCAACCAGGCGTACGTCCAAAGAAAATTCTTAAACAAAAACTTAGCGTACGCTTTTTTCGTGAAAACATGTTTAAGTGTTAAAGCAACGTCTTCAACAAACTGATTTTGTTATTTGTTAAAGAACAAACCTGGCATCTATCAATGAAACAATTTTGTAAACATAAAAAAAATAAACTGATGAGAGCCATTTCAGATACGTTGAGAACAATATAACGTTTTTGATTTAGTAACTTTACATTTGTTTTTTCCGTAAACGGCAAATACAATTTTGAGTTTTCAGTAGACGTGATATAAACTTATGTTTAGTAAACTAGTTTGAGTCTTTAACAAATTTAACGTAAAAGTTGAAGACAACTAGGGCTCAAACGAACATGCTGTCTGTAAACGCCAACCAGGTGTACGTCCAAAGAAAATTCTTAAACAAACTTAGCGTACGCTTTTTTTCGTGCAACGTCTTCAACAAACTGATTGTGTTATTTGTTAAAGAAGAAACCTAGCAACTACCAATGAACACATTTCGTAAACCTAACAAAAATAAACTGATGAGAGCCATTTCAGAAACGTTGAGAACAATTTAACGTTTTCAACAAACGTTTTTGATTTAGTAACTTTACGTTAGTTTTTTCCGTAAACAGCAAATACAATTTTGAGTTTTAAGTAGACGTGATATAAACTTATGTTTAGTAAACCAGTTTGAGTCTTTAACGAATTTAATGTAAAAGTTGGAGACGACTACAGCTCAAACAAACATGCTGTCCGTGAACGCCAACCAAGCGTACGTCGTAAGAAAATTCCTAAACAGACCTAACCTTCCGTATTTTTCGGAGTATAAGTCGCACCTGCCAAAAATGCATAATAAAGAAGGAAAAAAACATATATAAGTCGCACTGGAGTATAAGTCGCATTTTTTTGGGAAATTTATTTGATAAAACCCAACACCAAGAATAGACATTTGAAAGGCAATTTAAAATAAATAAAGAATAGTTAACAACAGGCTGAATAAGTGTACGTTATATGACGCATAAATAACCAACTGAGAACGTGCCTGGTATGTTAACGTAACATATTATGGTAAGAGTCATTCAAATAACTATAACATATAGAACATGCTATACGTTTACCAAACAATCTGTCACTCCTAATCGCTAAATCCCATAAAATCTTATACGTCTAGTCTATTACGTGAATGACCTAAATAATATTTGATATTTTACGTTAATGTGTTAATAATTTCACACATAAGTCGCTCCTGAGTATAAGTCGCACCCCCGGCCAAACTATAAATGATAATAATGATAAATGGGTTATACTTGTATAGCGCTTTTCTACCTTCAAGGTACTCAAAGCGCTTTGACAGTATTTCCACATTTACCCATTCACACACACATTCACACACTGATGGCGGGAGCTGCCATGCAAGGCGCTAACCAGCAGCCATCAGAGGCAAAGGGTGAAGTGTCTTGCATTGAGAACATTGAGAACGTTTTCAACAAACATTTTTGATTTAGTAACTTTACGTTACTTTTTTCCGTAAACAGCAAATACAATTTTGAGTTTTCAGTAGACGTGATATAAACTTATGTTTAGTAAACCAGTTTGAGTCTTTAACGAATTTAATGTAAAAGTTGAAGACGACTACAGCTCAAACAAACATGCTGTCCGTGAACGGCAACCAAGCGTACGTCCAAAGAAAATTCGGAAACAGACCTAACGTATACGTTTTTCGTGAAAACATATTTAAGTGTTAAAGCAATGTCTTCAACAAACTGATTTTGCTATTTCTTAAAGAAGAAACCTAGCAACTATCAATAAACCAATTTCGTAAACATAAAAGAATAAACTGATGAGAGCCATTTCGGAAACGTTGAGAATAGAGCTGTCCGATAAATGCTTTAAAATGTAATATCGGAAATTATCGGTATCGGTTTCAAAATTATCGTTATCGGTTTCAAAAAGCAAAATGTATGCCTTTTTGAAACGCCGCTGTGTACACGAACGTAGGGAGAAGTACATAGCGCCAATAAACCTTAAAGGCACTGCCTTTGCGTGCCGGCCCAGTCACATAATACCTACGGCTTTTCACACACACAAGTTAATGCAATGCATACTTGGTCAACAGCCATACGGGTCACACTGAGTGTGGCCGTACAAACAACTTTAACACTGTTACAAATATCCGCCACACTGTGAACCCACACCAAACAAGAATGACAAACACATTTCGGGAGAACATCCGCACCGTAACACAACATAAACACAACAGAACAAATACCCAGAACCCCTTGCAGAATTAACTCTTCCGGGACACTACAATATACACCCCCGCTACCCCAGCTCAAACGAACATGCTGTCCGTGAACGCCAACTGAGCGTACGTCCAAATAAAATTCTTAAACAGACCTAACACTTGCCCTGTGTCACAAATAATTCAAAGTTTTCAACAAACTAACGTACCTGTTTTCAGAAAAGTCAAAGAAAAGTACATGCTCTCAATGATCCTGAGGTCCATTATTTTGTAAATGTAAAAGACAATTACATGTTTTAAACAAACTACCATATATGTTTTTCGGAAACATCCGATACTAATTTAGAGGATTTATGGTCTTAATAAACTCAACGTGTGCTATTTCGTAAAAGTTAAAGACAATTTTTTTTTTGTACAGCCACATTACCGTTCTCTCTTTTTTTTTCCTGCAGTCTGATCAGCAGTACATCATCAAGAAGTTCCGCCAGGGCGAGGTCAACCTCCTCATTGCGACCAGCGTGGCCGAGGAGGGCCTGGACATCCCGGAATGCAACCTGGTGGTGCGCTACGGCCTGCTGACCAATGAGATCGCGCAGCAGCAGGCGACCGGGCGCGCTCGGGCCAAAGACAGCCAGTACTCCCTGGTAGCCCAGCGAGACGGGCCGGAAGTACGCCGCGAGCACCTCAACATCTACCTGGAGGAGCTGACCACCAAGGCCATCGCTGAAGTCCAACAGATGGACCCCCAGCAGTTTAGGGCCAAGGTGAGACCGCTTCTCCTCATCCGCCTGACCTCCTCCTCCATCAATCCTCCTAATTCTTCTTCTGTCTCCAGTTAGCCGAGCTTCAGAGCGAGGCGGTTTTTTGCAGCCGCACTGCACAAAGTAAGAGGAAGAACGGTCTCCACCCCGCCTCCAGCGTCCAGCTCTTGTGTCTGAACTGTTTGGCACCAGTAGCGCGCGGCAGCGACATTCAACTAGTGGAGGATAAACATTACGTCAACGTCAACCCTGACTTCAAGTAAGTTGGTTGAAGGTTTCAAAGTGCTGACTTAGCCAATCACAGACCAGTTAGCATCCTAGCAGTACTAGCTAAGGTGGCAGGAAATAATGGATGACAGACACCACCTTATAAATCCAATGCAATTTGGCTTAAGGCGACATCACTCACCAGATGCAGCTATGGTTTCGGTTGGATAAAGAGGTCCCATATTTTTGGATCTACTAAAAGCGTTTGATACCGTAAATTATTATATCCTTTTATCAACACCTCAACCTACACTGTTATGCTTCCAATCATATTTGAAAAACAGAACACTGTCCATAAATCAAAAACGCCTTGACTTCCTTTTAACGCTTGAATATCTTCACCAACTTCAGATCCATCTGTCGATATGTTTTGTTTTTTTTCATTTTCAATTTATTTTTTATGCTCTTTTTGTCAGAAAAACCCTTTTTTATATGGCAAAAAAAAACACATTTCCCCCCCCAAAAAATGATAGTAGAAAATTTTAAGTGAGTAAGTAATTTGGCCCTTGAATAGGTCATTAATTCATAACAACATTGATTTTGATTCATTATTTATTTTTTTTTTAGCTATGACAGGTTTTAAATAAAAAATGTAAAATCACAGTTTCAGGGATCCTAAAAGGGCCTACTCATAAATGTGTTAAGTCTCATATATATATATATATATATATATATATATATATATATATATATATATATATATATATATATATATATATATATATATATATATATATATATATATATATTCACTTTCAGTGCCTGAATTTCTTGTTCAACTTTCGGAATACATGTTTTTATTATTTCAGTTTTATAGTGTTAAAACTGCCTTTTTTTTTTTTTTTTTTTAACTTTCAGTGCTTGAATTTCTAGTTCAACTTTCATATATAAGTTTTTATTATTTTTATGTTTTATACCAGTGGTCCCCAACCACCGTACCGCGGACCGATTGGTACCGGGCCGCACAAGAAATAAAAAAATAAAAAATATATTTTTTATTTTTTTATTAAATCAACATAAAAAACTAAATATTTACATTATATATCAATATAGATCAATACAGTCTGCAGGGATACAGTCCGTAAGCACACCTGATTGTATTTCTTTATGAATTTTTTTGTAAAATAACTTGAGTTGATTTATTTTGGAAAACCTTGTTACATTGTTTAATGCATCAAGCGGGGCATCACAACAAAATCAGGCATACTAATGTGTTAATTCCACGACTGTATATATCGGTATTGGTTGATATCGGAATCGGTAATTAAGAGTTGGACAATATCGGAATATCGGATATCGGCAAAAAAGCCATTATCGGACATCTCTAGTACACATTTATATCAATGCTGTCAAATGATTTTTTTTTTTGATGATTAATCACAGGTTATTGCCTGCATGCATAAATGTAATTAATTTTTTAAAAAGTGGCCCTATGGAGGCAACCATTACTGCGATGTGGCCCTCAATGAAAATGAGTTTGACACCCCTGATCTAGACGATCATATACCAGTACTCCTCAGAACCACAAGGGGGCATAATTGCATTGCATTTGCTGCTTTTACCAGTAATGTCTCTCAAAAGGATGCAGTTTTTTTTTGCGTTTCTGTCTCGTTCTATGAGTTGACATCCAGGTTCTGGTCTTAGGGAGAAGTACAACATCGGCCAACAGCTGGTTCTGGATCGGACTTTCGAAGACTGGGAGTTCGGCGGCATGATTACGTGTAACAACGGCAGCTGCAGAAAGGCGTGGGGTCACGAGGTCCTATACAAGAAGGTGGCCCTGCTGCCCAACGTGGCCGTCAAGCACTTCGCCCTGGAGACGCCCGACGGCAGGACCACGGTGAAAAAGTGGAAGGACATTCCTTTCGCCGTGGACGACTTCAGCTTTACCGAGTACTGCCAGATTCACCACCCGGGCCTTGTCGACTGAGGCCAGCTTGCTTGCGCCACACGGTACCTTTCACACACGCGAGCAGGCAGGCGTTTGAATCCCGCTTGAAACGAGCGTGGCGGCTTTCTTTATGCCCATTTTTATGTCACTTAAGTCACACAACACAAAGTGGAACATTTTGTGAACTGTAATAATGACGTGTATTTTATGTAATTAAGTATTTATAGACAAACTAACTATTTATAGACAAACTAACTGCTTCTTATCAATTCAAATTTTATTGGCTTGTCCATTCTGCAAAATAAAGGGGTCTACATAACATGTGATGCTAATGGTAGTTTTTTAGCACTTCCATAGCGAGTCTGCTGACAGATATGTATAGGATATGAGGATACATGTGCATGTACGAGCCAGTCTGCACCACAACAAGAGAAAAATAAGGAGCTTATTGACTATAATAAGTACTTTGGGTAAATATCTACCATATGTGAATAACCCGCTAATGTCACAAATTCTGCAAATTCCAAACGGCTCGTTAAGAGGAAGTGTGTTTTATAAATACCTCCGCCATGGTTTGATTTAACATTTTTGGGACTTAAGCAGCACCAAATACACAAAAACAGGTAGCAACAGGTAAGAAAAGTTGGTTTTGCATAATAGGTATCAGAGTCAAGTCTGAAAAGGAGAAGCCATCCGGTTGGTTAAAGTGAATTCTACATTGTAAATCGTGCCTCTCACCTGGATAGTAGAAGGACGCGGATGTATTCCGACAAGCTGGTACACTTTGACATCCAACTTGGACCCGGAGATGGCGAGAAAGACCAGGAAAAACGCTTGTTTGCACCCACCTTTTTGTTTAACCCTTTGTGAGGAACGATTCATTCTTCATCAAAATGGGAAGATACAAACATCCCAGTGTCAGCAGACATTGTTCAGTAAGTGATTTTTTTTTAATGTTCGTTATCTCTCATGAAGGAAATGAATGAAATGAAACGTGATTCAACTGTGAAATGAATGCACCGCAGTATGCTTAAAATGAGCAAAATATGTGAATATTATTATATATTCATGATACTACATTACTTATATACCGTATTTTTTGGACTATAAGTTGCAGTTTTTTTTCATAGTTTGGCCGGTGCAACTTATACTCAGGAGCGACTAATGTGTGAAATTATTAACACATTACCGTAAAATATCAAATATTATTATTTGGCTCATTCACGTAAGAGACTAGACGTATAAGATTTATTGGGATTTAGCGATTAGGAATGACAGATTGTTTGGTAAACGTATAGCATGTTCTATATGTTATAGTTATTTGAATGACTCTTACCATAATATGATACGTTAACATACCAGGCACGTTCTCAGTTGGTTATTTATGCGTCATATAACGTACACTTATTCAGCCTGTTGTTCCCTATTCTTTATTTATTTTAAATTGCCTTTCAAATGTCTATTCTTGGTGTTGGGTTTTATCAAATACATTTCCCCAAAAAATGCGACTTATACTCCAGTGCGACTTATATATGTTTTTTTCCTTCTTTATTATGCATTTTCGGCCAGTGCGACTTATACTCCGAAAAATACGGTACTTACAGTGGGTATATAAAACCTTGGAGGGGGTTTGGATGTTTTTTTAAGAGTGCTTTATAGGCAGAATAGAGCGACTCCATTTGTAAGCTGAATTTTGCCAGTGTTTATTTATTTGCATTGGATTGCATTAAAAAAAAGTAAAATGTGTTCTTGTCTCACATAATGATTGTAAATGATATACACTACCGTTCAAAAGTTTGGGGTCACCCAAACAATTTTGTGGAATAGCCTTAATTTCTAAGAACAAGAATAGACTGTCGAGTTTCAGATGAAAGTTCTCTTTTTCTGGCCATTTTGAGCGTTTAATTGACCCCACAAATGTGATGCTCCAGAAACTCAATCTGCTCAAAGGAAGGTCAGTTTTGTAGCTTCTGTAACAAGCTAAACTGTTTTCAGATGTGTGGACATGATTGCACAAGGGTTTTCTAATCATCAATTAGCCTTCTCAGCCAATGAGCAAACACATTGTACCATTAGAACACTGGAGTGATAGTTGCTGGACATGGGCCTCTATGTGGTCCGGATCATGTTTTTGTGTTTTCTGTTAGTTTTGGACTTCTTGTGCTATTGCTTGTGCACCTGTGAGTTTGTTTGGTCACCATGGTTACTTGATTTTTCACCTGCCCTGCACGCGCACCTGTTACTCATCAGAGACTCTATTTAGTTCTGCCTTTTCCGGTCACTCTGTGTGGAGTCATTCTTTTTACGTCACACCTATGCCACGTAAGTGTTGATTATTCTATGTCCTAGTCCATGCTAAGAAATTAGCTTCATGTGTTTTAGGCACGCTTGCCTTTTTTTTGTTGTTTTGCCTGCATTTTGGTAGTTTGGATTATTTACGTTTAATAAACCAAAGCCTACCTTCACGCTGTCGCCCGGAGCCGTCCATTGTTGCGTTGAGAGAACGAACCGCAGCAAACTGCACCCCCTATGTGACACTATGCACCTAAGTAGATATTGCACCAAAAACCAGACATTTGCAGCTAGAATAGTCATTTACCACATTAGCAATGTATAGAGTGTATTTCTTTAAAGTTAAGACTAGTTTAAAGTTATCTTCATTGAAAAGTACAGTGCTTTTCCTTCAAAAATAAGGACATTTCAATGTGACCCCAAACTTTTGAACGGTAGTGTAAATTGACCCGAGAGTGTGAATGTGAGTGTGAATGTTGTCTATCTGTGTTGGCCCTGTGATGAGGTGGCGACTTGTCCAGGGTGTACCCCGCCTTCCGCCCGAATGCAGCTGAGATAGGCTCCGGCACCCCCCACAACCCCAAAAAGGGACAAGCGGTAGAAAATGGATGGATGGATATACAAAAACAAAACAAAAGAGTGCCCCTTTAACGCTTGCTGCTGTTTGAGTGTCTTTCCTTTGTGGGCCACTAGAGGGCACTCTTAGTGAGGCAATGTCCTCATTGGACTCATGGCAACTGAAATATGAAAACATAAAAAAACATTTTTAAATGATGTATAATTCAAACTATTATTGATGACGTCAGCGCGGTCATTGCACATGAAATATACGCAGTATTCGCACGTATTTAATCCGTGTAACATTTAAAACTGTCATTGGAGAGAAATAATACTGATATTTGATGACATTTGGCAGCCTTTGTGAAGCTGATGTGTAATATTAATTACGATGCATGATTGGATCAATAATGGGGTTTTCTTTTCTCTCTTTCAGTCCAGCTTATGAACCTCAAACACCATGAGAGGGGCATCAAATCTGCAAACAGAATCTAAGATCACATTCTCGTGATGAAGGTTAACACACACACACATGCAGTAATCACACACAAAAAAAGCCTTGCCTGACTTGGTTTGAGGAAAGGAGTATGATTGACTGTGATCTGACTCACAGCGTCTCTAACCAACGCTGATTATTTCCTTTTTCCACATGCGGTGCTTGCTGATTGCAATTAGCTGTGTGTGTGTGTGTGTGTGTGTGTGTGTGTGTGTGTGTGTGTGTGTGTGTGTGTGTGTGTGTGTGTGTGTGTGTGTGTGTGTGTGTGTGCGCGCGTGTGTGCATCATGTACATGTTCATGCACGCATCAACAGCATCAGTCTGTGCGGTGCCACTAAAAGCTATTTCTCCTCCAGCAAATGAAGGGACCACCAAATCATCTGTTCCAGCTTCAACAAAAGCCTTTATTAATCATCCAGTTGATGTTTGAAGTCACATTTTAACGTTGTACAATTGGAAGCAGCGTCCTTTGCGGTGGACCTTTCGCTTTTGGTCTCTGCCTTTAATCAGTATTGCACATTTAGGAAAATGATGTCCACCGCAGAGGACGACGTCGGTTCTCAGGATGATCTAAAACAAGTTTTTTTTTAGTTTTTTTTTTAGAATGAAATAACGAGAAAGTGGCAAGGATTAACAAGGCACAAACTGCTCGGTCAATATTAGCGCTGATGAGGCCACTGTCAAGAACAGTAAAAAAGGTCAGTTTTGTACCAAATGGTGAGAAGCAACAGTTTCAAGTAAAGTTAAAGTACCACTGATAGTCACACCTACACTAGGTGTGGTGAAATTACCCTCTGCATTTGACCCATCCCCTTGTTCCACCCCCCGGGAGGTGAGGGGAGCAGTGAGCAGCAGTGGTGGCCGTGCTCGGGAATCATTTTGGTGATTTAACCCCCAATTCCAACCCTCGATGCTGATGGTAATGGGTCCCATTTTTATAGTCTTTGGTCTGACTCGGCCGGGGTTTGAACTCACGACCTACCGATCTCAGGGCGGACACTCTAACCACTGAGCTGTAGGGCTGGCCGATAAAACAATATCAACATATCGCGACAGACTAGGGATGATGTTTGATAAGAAATTATCGAGTTCGAGCCTATTATCGAATCCTCTTATCGAACCGATTACTTATCGATTCTCTTATCGAGTCCAGATAGGTTGTTGTATATGGAAAAAAACACACAATATTTGGTTTAACAAAAGCTCACTTTTATTATATAAGAAAAAAATAAAATCTAATAAATAAATAAATATTGACTGTTACCCCCCTAAAAAAATAAAATAAAAAAAATAAATATTGACTGTTGTTACCCAAAGTATATTAAATGGGATTTTTCAGAAAAACAAATATATACAGTAACACAAAAACAACCTGTCTCTGTGATCACTATATGTGTATAAATAATACTATAGTGTTAAATAAAATCAGTCCCTTGGGCACAAAACTGAAAATAATACAGCTCTCCAAAAAGTGCACTTCTGCTGCTATTTGACATAACTGTTTGTTATGATGCTTTGACATTTTTGCACTTTATTTCTTTATTGAAAGAAAATTCTATGAAGAGAAAAGTTGTTTGCAAATGTGGTTACAATGCTAAAAAATGAAAAGTTAAAGCTAAAAAAAGAAATACACTTTATTGAGTTAAAATCTTTCTTTATAGGGGGAAAGATGTGATGTTATGAGCTAGGGAATATAACAACTACACTACACAGCATGCAACGGGAGTGACGAGCATGCGCGGTAGCCCCGAAAAGTGTTGTTGCATGTCGTCACCCGTGAAAGTAAACGTCAAGAACTCAGCCAACACGCCTCGTCTGCATTATTTATAATTAGACAGACAACACATATACAGTGTGATTTTGTTTTGTTTACAAGGAAAGAAAAACAAAAGTTGAAAAAGGGAGATGTCATATATGTTGTATATATATGTATGTGCTGCGGTTGCTTTAAGAACGTTGTGACAGCTGCCGTAAAGGAGGTGCGTTGCTAGCCTGGTTGCTATGTTTCCGGTTGGTCGTAAAAATGTTCGTCATGTGTTTGTACCCTGCTCAAATCTCTCAGTAAAGTTATTCATTGGATTATACCTTTTGTTTTGAACTTTATTATTCCATTGTTTTTCCTGCTTTCCCTATCTGCGCCTAATGACTGAGCTACGTGACGCCATTTCTTGTGATGTCTCAAGGGGCATTTCTGGTCGGGATGGGATTCGTTCCGAGGGATTCGAATAAAGAACCAACTCTTTTTCTTTACTATAGTGGTCTCGATAACGGGTACCGGTTCTCAAAAAGGGATTCGAGTCCGAGGACTCGGTTCTTTTCTTATCGAACAACCGGGAAAACCGGTTTCGAGTATCATCCCTACGACAGACACGTAATCGATATCAATAAAAATGCATTCGACAAAACATTTGGATTTTTCTTTGTCGGAAGAACCCGGAAGTTGCGAAGCAAGGTTGGTTGCATGAACCCTCTCTGGTAACCTAGCAACACAAAGAAGTGAGCACTGATCGGTGGGAGTGACACGCTAACAGCCAATCAGGTAACAGTATCAACTATCACGTTAAGTTGCGCCATCTTGTTGTCTCACTGTTAATTCTTTGCATGGAGTGAGAAGTGAAAGTAAAAATTGTGGATAAAACGGGAAAAGTCACCTCAACGATATGGCGTTTTTTTGTTTTTTGTTTCAAACGGACCATGGTCAGACCAATGTGGTCTGTAAATGATGCAAGGCGCTCGTCCCCACCAAGACCGGTAATACCACGCCACCTTAGCCGCGCTCACCCTTTAGAGCACAGCTGTAACTTCCTGGCACTAAACCTTCAGAAAATAGTTCTTCTCAGGTTTATCTATGTTTACATTTTCACTATTTTGTTGAACCTTATTAACCCTTTCCTACATATTCCTTACTTTTGCACTTTCATTTTTAGGAAGTTGTTTTTTTTTAAACTTTTTTTGAAAAAACATAACTATTTTGTTAAACCTTATCAACCCTCTCTTACATATTCCTTACTTTTGCACTTTCATTTTAAGAAAGTTACTGTTTTTTTTTTAACATTTTAAACTATTTTGTTAAACCTTATTAACTATTTCTTACATATGACTTACTTTTTCACTTTCATTTTTAGGAAGTTATTTTTATTTTTATTTTTTTGAACATTTTTAACTATTTTGTTATACCTTATCAACCATTTCTTACACATTCCTTACTTTTGCACTTTAATTTTTAGGAAGTTATTGTTTTTATTTTTTTAAATTTTTAAATTATTTTGTTATACCTTATCAACCTTTTCTTACATATTCCTTACTTTTGCAATTTCATTTTAAGAAAGTTATTGTTTTTTTTTTAACATTTTAAACTATTTTGTTAAAACTTATTAACTATTTCTTACATATTCCTTACTATTTCACTTTCATTTTTAGGAAGTTTTTATTTAAATTTTTTTATTTTAACATTTTTAACAATTTTGTTATACCTTATCAACCATTTCTTACACATCCCTTACTATTTCACTTTCATTTTTAGGAAGTTTTTTTTTTTTTAATTTTTTAATTTTAACATTTTTAACAATTTTGTTATACCTTATCAACCATTTCTTACACATTCCTTACTTTTGCACTTTCATTTTTAGGAAGTTATTGGGTTTTTTTTTTACATTTTAAACTCTCTTATTGACCATTTCTTACATATTCCTTACTTTTGCACTTTCATTTTTAGGAGGTTGTTTTTTATTTATTTTTTTTAATTGGATTTTTGACGTATACAGTCCCGAAATACAATCAAAAACATGTCAAATGTTCTTTTCTCTCTCTCCCTCAAACAAGAAACCCCCCCCCCGAATTACCGGTGTATATATAAAATAAGATTAAAAAAAGCATCAGTCAAACAAGTACAGATGAAGCTTTACGTTCTGGACACATTGCTGCGATGCTTGTGTTCTCTCGGATGCAGAAATACAAAAACTCAAGACACTAGTAAAGCGTGGAGCCAAAAAGCCAAAATAGTCACCAAGGGCGAACAGCGAGAAAGTCTTAAAGGAAGAAAAACCAATCAAGCCTAATGAAAACGAGGTGAAACGTAAATGTCGCAGAGAGCCAGCATTGACCCAGCAACTTGTGCTGGGTGACTGAGACATATAAAGAGGACTGATTAACCAAAACAGCTGGTGGGAACAAGAATTACTAAACACGGGCAGGTGTGGAGAATTAGCGTCCATGGCAACCAAAAGTAAACGAAAGGAAAGAGGGCAGAGAACGGAAACTGACTAAAACATAAAAAGCTACTCAACATAAATGAAGACGTGACAACGGATCATAACAGAAGTCCCCAACAATACACAAAATCAGACAAAAGGCTCATCAATTATCTACCTTTTAATTACTTTTCCACCAGGGTTCAATTTGACATCAGTCTCTTTTACATATTTTAGGAAACAACCCCATCCTTCCTGAGACTTGACAGAACAACCGTACAATGTCAGCCTCATTTTCTCCAATTTAAGGAAATAAAGAATATCTCTAATCTAGCGGGTGTGGCAAGGTGGCACCGCAGCCTTCCAATTTAACACGAGTCTTCTAGCCAACAAAGTAGTGAATGTCTTTTTGGATCTGTTAATAGAAGATGAAAGAGGGGCTACCCCAAATAGTCACCTTAGGGCACGGGTGTCAAACTCATTTTACCTCAGGGGCCAAAATATATTCCGACGCGGGCCGGACTGGTAAAATCATGGCATGTTAACTTAAAAATAAAGATAACTTTAGATAGTTGTTTTTTTGTCTTACTTTGGCCAAAAATAGAACAAGTACATTTCTTAAAATGTACATACTGCAAATAATCCTCTTGCCAAAACAATTCAAGTTAGCTGAAAATTCTGAGGGAAAAAAAAATGGTGCAGTTTCAGAACACCATGAAGAACACAATGAATGTAGACTTTGTCTCAGTGTATTTACAAAGCCAGTAAGCACTTCCTGTTTAGCCTTATCATGTTGGCAGTTCAGCATTAAAGACGTGTTTGGAAAAGCAACCGAGTGTTTCCTCAAACCGCCGCATTCATGATTTCCACAACTGCCACAACACATTCATTTATTATCATTCAAATATTACAATTATAATATAATAACATTAGTTATCCAAATTACATCATAATAGCCGAATTAAAGATAACATAACTACAAACTTAACCAATGTAGATTTAAGCATAAAATAAAATGCAACAAATGTAGAAACACACATTTTTACAATGGAGTTCAGAGTGCACATCGTGCCGTTAACCAATTGCTAGCGCTGCACGGAATTTTAACAAAAAAGATGATGGTCGTGTTGACTAAGTCTTTGCCTCTTTATTTTTTTTCTCCCCCACTCATTCACACTCATTCACACAAAATGAGTTGTTTCTTTCTGTTATTACATTTCTAGTTCCTACAATATAGAACAATACAGTCTGCAAGGGATACAGTCCTTGAAGCACACATGATTGTGTGTGCTGTTGGTCCACTAACATTTTCATTAATTACTATTTTTTTATGTAATTGTTTTTATATTGTTTTACTTTCTTTTTTATTCAAGAAAAAGTTTATTTATTTATCTTATTTTATTAAAATTTTTTAAAAAGGACCTTAACTTTCTTAAAACCAGGTCCAGTCCAGATTATGTCCAGGTCGGGCTCAGCAACACACACCTTCATTTATGTACACTGAAAATTAGGGAACACAACAGATTGCATATAATCTATAAACAAAATTACATTTTCAAAATAAGCATTTATGTACAGTCCAGATTATGTCCAGGTCGGGCTCAGCAACACACACCTTCATTTATGTACACTCAAATTAGGGAACACAACAACAGATTGCATATAATCTATAAACAAAATTACATTTTCCAAATAAACCTTTGAGGACTTCCCATCTTTCTTTTATGTTTTTTGGCATCATTATCGTTTTCAACCATATAACTTTCAAAGGTAAAAAATACTGAATAAATGTTTTAAAGAAAGTAATACTAAGTGAATATCTGTTTTTGGCCTTAAAAATAAAATAAAATGCCTCTTACCGTTTCATTATTTTATCAGTATAGTGGATATTTTAAAATTAAAAAAAGGTATAGTGCGTCGCTACAGCATAAGTCTGCCACCATCTGCTGCCAGCCACAACAGGAGCAGCAGACTGCTTGCACCTGCGCTGATTGGAGTAGCGGCGGCGCTTAAATGTCAGCGGACACGTCATTTTTAAACAGCGTGACGTGGGTTACACTGAAATTGTTATTGCGACATCCAGTGGACACATTTAGAACAGCAATTTATTAAATTAAAAAAAATTGCAGCTCATTTTTTTACTTAGCAAACTCATTTTGCGGGCCGGATTAAACCTCTTCGCGGGTGACACCCTTGGCTTAGAGAATTCGGTTCAATCTTTTGGCCAATTAGCCAAGACAAAGTATTAAAAATTCAGTACAATAACAAACCGCACAGGGATGCAAAAAGCCAAAACGTATGTATTAAGTTAGCTGGAGATTGTTGACATTAAACCGATATTTTGTCATACATCTTGTCATGATCTGTGGTCTGGATCATGTTTTTTGTTATTTTCTGTTAGTTTAAGATTCCATGAGTTACTGTTTTTGTGCACCCTTGTTTGTTTTAGTTTCCATGGCGACCTATTAGTTTCACCTGCGTCTGGTGTTCGGGACACGCACCTGCTCTAATCAAGAGACCAGTATTTAAGCCTGTCTTTGCCTGTCAGTCGGCTGGCGTCATTGGTTGTGTCATGCGATTGCTTGTTTCATGCTTAGTTCATGCTGCTCGTTTTCATGTCCAATCCCAAGTTTTTGCTAGTTGTACGATTCATGCCGTGTCCACGTAAGTGTTAGTTGTTTCATGCCATAGTAAGTCTTGTTTGTTCCATGCCATAGTCCATGTTAAGTGTTTAGCTTCTATGTTTCCTGCTTTAAGTTGTTTTTGTTCGTTAGCTTCTCGTGTGAACGGCACGCTTTTCTTTTGTCCTGTGTAGGATTCATTGAGAAAATAAATATGTTCCTACCTTCAAGTCCTGTCCGGAATAGTCCGTTTGCGTCCTGGGAAAACAAACCTCGCAGTAAGTTGCGACCCCGCCCCGTTAGGACACATTTTTTGCCAGCCAGACTTTGTTTGGTATGATAAGTACGATGTATTAGCTTGCACAAATAGAATACTTATGAACTCTGCTTGAAATCTCTGTCCTGTTCTCCTTAGACTCAGGGCGTAGTTGAAAAAATGGATTGAAAATATGTTTAATTGATCCTTTTAAAATCTGAAGTGTTGTAAAAAAGCATCTAAAGAGGTTATTGTTAAGTGTTCAATGTGATTTGATCATTTTGTTGACATTGAGTGTTTTCCATGCTTGTGATGACATTTCCTTTCCTTTCTGCCTTGATAGTGTCAGGTTCAAACACTGATGACATCTATGAAACAGACGAGAAGCAAGGAATCATGCAGAGACAGAGTTAAATTTTGCTCAATTGAGGACACACGTTTTTTGGGCTGTATTCTAGTTACAGATCCAAACTAGGCTCTAAAGTCTAGCCTACGTGCTTCCCCTATGTATTTGGGAGGTCCCTGGTTACATCACTGAAGCTGTCGCTGAGGGAAAGGGGTAATCTCGACAGTTGCAGTTAGACACAATATATATATATATATATAATATACAAGAAATGCAAATGTGTTGACACTGGTGATCTCGCCTTGTCTCTGCTCTGTCTGCGTCACGGCGTTGTTCGGCCTTGGCAATCAGCAGGCCGTTCCTGGACACAGACACTGATACGAGACTGGCTTGCAATCTTTTGGATTGCCAGCTTTGCACAGACAAAGAAAAATACCACTTCAGTACAATTAATAATAACTATAGCAACAGCCCTTAAGCATAAGAGTTGTGTGATAATATATACATAATTATTCTAACAGATAGCAAAGGGGATTTTTTGAAATGAAAGTGTTTAATATGTTTTTCTCTTGGTCCTTATTTTTCGAAAGGTCATAAAAAATATCAATAATTACCGATATCGACCGATACAAAACATTTATATCAAGATACAGTTTTTCAGCCCTAATTGCCCCTCCTTGGTTTCAAGTGCAATCAGAGCTAAATAACGTGCTTCAATAGCAGCTACTGCCATCTTGTGGAGTGTTTAGAAATGACACCAGGGGGTATTTCATCATCGGCATGAGAAATGGGAGTCATAGATCATACATGGAGAGGAGGGCTGCGGGCTCACAAGCTGCATCGTTAGACAAATTGAAGCACTACATTAACAGGCGGACCCTTTTGACACATCCAATTATAGGGGACGGCCTCCTTGTGAAAATGTCCTGCAGCCCATCCAGAAAAGCCCCCCGGGGACAAGTTGTGTCACTCAAGTAGCGACGCAAGGGCATCTGACAAAGTACCATCGCCAAGGCCAATCTCTAAAAGACCAACATTGTAAGCTTGTGTTTAAAATGTAAGACATATTGGAGTGTTTGTTTGTTTGTCTTTCTGTTTGTTAGCTAGCAGCCTACCTACCAACCCAACTAACTAGTACTACTACTAATAATACTAATTAGCACCCAGGGCTAATGCTACAGAGTAAGCTAATGTTAGCTTGTTTGAGGGCGAAATCGATAGCCATGCACAATTGAACAACAATGCCGGATTGAGTCTACTATATTCACTTATCTGTCACAGTAAGGCGACATGTTTTATTCCAAAGGAGACTATGGGCATTGCTGCAGCAAAGTAGAGACTGTGGAGTATAAAAACAAAGCATGGCAAGCTAATGTTAGAATGTGTAGGAATCAGCGAAAACCATGACAAATTGAACAAGAATGGCTGCTCTCATAGTTATTTTATCTATAGGAGACTGAGGGCACCACTGCATCAAAGGGTACACAATGGAGTATATGGGTGAACTAACCTTAGCATTTGTAGGAATCTGCGAAAACCATGCCACATTGAACTCATCAGTCAACAACAATGTATTTACTTCTCTGCATATTTATTCAAGAGGATACTGAGGGCACCACTGCAGCAAAGCAGAAACCGGGGTGGATAAAAACATTGCAGCGTCCATTGAAAGCGAACCATAGATTGGGTGGGAAACTGAAAAAACAAACATGCTAGACTTAACATATTTTCTCCAGCATGCTCATTCAAGAGGAGACTGAGGGCAACACTGCAGCAAAGCGAAGACTGGGGAGTATAAAAGCATGGCAGCATCCATTGAAAGCTAACCTTAGCATTTGTAGAAAACTGAAAAAAAAAACATGCTTGATTCAACATATTTCCTCAAGCATGCTCATTTTAAGAGACTTAAGGCAACATTGCAGCAAAGCGGAGACTGCGGAGTATATTAAAATGGCAGCTTTCATACTAAGCTAACCTTAGAATGTGTGGGAACCTGAAAAAAACATACTGGATTGATCATATTTTCCCAAGCATGCTAATTTAAGGGGAGACTGAGGGCACTGCTGCAGCAAAGCAGAGGCTGGAGTATAAAAACACGGCAGCGTCAATTGAAAGCTAACCTTAACATTTGTGTGAAACTGAAAAAAATAAAATGCTGCATTAAACATTTTCTCAAGCATGCTAATTCAAGAGGAACATGAGGGCAACACTGGAGCAAAGCAGAGACTGTGGAGTATAAAATACAGCAGCTTCCATAGTAAGATAACCTTAGAATATGTGGGAAACTAAACAAAAATGCTGCATTCAACATATTTTCTCCAAGATGCTCATTCAAGAGGAGACTGAGGGCACCACTTCAGCAAAGCAGAGACTGGAAGCGTCAATTGAAAGCGAACCTTAGCATTTGTGGGAAACTGGGGAAAAAATGCTGGATTCACCATATTTTCTCCAGCATGCTCTTTCAATAGAATAGAATAGAAAGTACTTTATTGATCCCTGGGGGAAATTCAGCGAAAGATTGTACGCCTCCTCTTTTATTTGGACTTTCCCTGATTACATGGCAACAGCTGTTTCTAAGGGACGGGGGTTGTAAACAGCCATCGCCTTTGGTTACAGAACAGTTCAAATAAAAGGTTGTATACAGTTCACAGAAAAGGTCCTAAAACAGTTCACAGAAAAGGTCGTAAAACAGTTCAAAGAAGAGCAATAGGAGACTGAGGGCAATACTGCAGCAAAGCGGAGACTGTGGACTATAAAAACACACGGCAGCGTCGAATGTAAGCTTAGCATTTTTATGAATCTTCAAAAACCAAGTCGCATTGAACACATCATTCAGAATAAGACGTTTCTACTTCTATGCATGTTCATTCAAGAGGAGTGTCAGAATAATTGTATCTAAGTTATCACAAAACTTTGTGTTTCGATGATTTCCCGGCGAGCAGACAAAAACTGTCTTTAATCCTACCAAGCAGAAGGCTTGTAAAACTCCACTGTGTAGGATGGGAAGCAACATGAAGGTGTTCTGTTTCTTTCATGTATTGTAATCAACAGGAAGATATTGTCTTGACCCGAGATCTACAAAGCGAAGAAGAAGCAGGACCTTCTTCTTTGAACTGTTTTACGGCCTTTTCTGTTAACTGTTTAAGATCTTTTCTTTGAACTGTTCTGTAACCAAAGGCGATGGCTGTTTACGACCCCCGTACCTTAGAAACAGCTGTTGCCATGTAATCAGGGAAAGTCCATAAAAGAGGAGGCGTACAATCTTCCGCCAGAGCGTGGGGGAACTGTAGAGTACAGTCCGGACGTCTCTCCTCAATTGAGCCAAATTTAATTCTGTCTCTGTTTAATTCCTTGCTTCTTGTCTTGTTTAATAGATGTCATTAGTGTTTGAACCTGACAAGGAGACTGAGGGCACTACTGCAAAAAGCAGAGACGGCGAAATATAAAAACACATGGTAAGCTAACTTTAGCATTTGTGAGAAAACCATGCTGGATTCATCGTATCTTGTCAAGCATGCTCATTCAAGTGGAGACTGAGGGCACTGCTGCAGCAAAGTGGAGACTGTGGACTATTTCAGGGTAAACCAGGTTTGTTTATGAAGGTTCTCGCCGAGTTTCTTCCTTAATCGTCCCAAGCGATACACATGTCAATAGTGAGTAAAGGTAGTACTGATAAAAATGTACATTTTAAATGTTTGTATTTACAAATTTCAAAAAGGTTTTAAGGACGTGTTAATTGTTGATGGATTGGCTTGAAGTTGTGTCTCAATACTTTTGCTCACGTGATGTAACTTTATTAGGGTCGGGCTCACAATTTTGCGGAAACACTAGAAGACGAATCTTGCCGACGTGAAAGACGGCAACTTGTACAAAGGAGCAAGATTAAAGGTGATTTTTTTATTAGTTTTTTTTTTTCTTCTTACATTCCGAGGCCTTTGATGCGCCTAGCCATTGTCTCGCAGGAAATTGAAGGGGAAGCGGAGAGAAGCGGCGTAGGGCAGGCTGGAGACGACGGTGCTGGGACTTGGCGGAAATGAGCCAGCCTGGCGTGAACTTGCCTTCCAGCCTGGACAGAGGAAACATGGAAAAGTAAGTAAAATGGTAAGATTCCACCTGTAGAAAATACACAAAATCACTCTATTTGTTCCTTCAACTTATGAACGTTTAAAGTCACTCACTAAGTGATGAACTTATTTGTTTACTTCCTGGTTTTGTAAGTTGCCAGGAGTGACAGACAATAGATTTTTTTTATCAACTAAATTACACATAGTGAAGTGAATTGTATTTATATAGCGCTTTTCTCTAGTGACTCAAAGCGTTTTACATAGTGAAACCCAATATCTAAGTTACATTTAAACCAGTGTCGGTGGCACTGGGAGCAGGTGGGTAAAGTGTCTTGCCCAAGGACACAACGGCAGTGACTAGGATGAGGAAAGCGGGAATCGAACCTGGAACCATCAAGTTGCTGGCACGGCCGCTCTACCAACCGAGCTATACCGCTATACAAACATAGGTTGTTTGTCGTTAGCCAACATTTCTATTTTGGTACCGGTAACGGTACAAAAATGTATTTTGATACTTTTCGATACTTTTCTAAATAAAGGGGACCACAAAAAATTGCATTATTTGCTTTATTTTCACAAAAAAATCTTAGGGTACATTAAACATATATTTATTATTGCATGTTTGTCATTAAATAAAATAGTGAACATACAAGACAATTTGTCTTTTAGTAGTAAGTAAACAAACAAAGGCTCCTAATTAGTCTGCTGATGTATGCAGTAACATATTGTGTCATTTTCCATTCTATTATTTTGTCAACATTATTAAGGACAAGTGGTAGAAAATGAATTATTAATCCAGTTGTTCATTTACTGTTAATATCTGCTTACTTTCTCTTTCAACATGTTCTATCTACACTTCGGTTAAAATGTAATAATCATTTATTCTTCTGTTGTTTGGATGCCTTACATTAGTTTTGGATGATACCACAAATTTGGGTATCAATCCGATACCAAGTCATTACAGGATGATACATTGGTCATATTCAAAGTCCTCATGTATCCAGGGACATATTTCCTGAGTTTATAAACATAATATAAATTTTTAAAAAAAACGAAAAAAGATTTTGTGATGCTAAAAAATATCAATGTAATCATAGTAGTATTGACTAGATACACTCTTGTACTTGGTATCATTACAGTGGATGTCAGGTGTAGGTCCACCAATAGCGTTTGTTTACATTTTGACACCGATGAGCTACGGTGTGTGGTGAAGCATGTTTAGCTATTCCTGGTCCTGCAGGGATGATACTTGTAAGAAACGTACTTTATTTGTCGCCATGGAGACCAGGTTTAATGATTTAGAAGTAGCTAAAACGCTGCCGACTTGGGCTTGGCTTTAGCTGCTAGCTAGCTAGCCATGTCTTAAAGCACCTCTTCCTGAGGAGTTTTCAGTGTTATAGCCTCACCTTTATCTTTAGTTTGTAAGCCAAAACCCGTCTGTTCTCCCTTTTCTGTCTACACACTGTGTCTGCTTGTAAGTACTCCGTGATTGTGCGCTGCCGAACATGCTCCTCTGCTCGCAAAACTAACAATGACACAACGTGACGACGCCGGGGGTTGGGGGGTGGGGACCGCTACTTTTTAGAGGCGGTATAGTACCGAATATGATTCATTAGTATCGTGGTACTATACCAACGCACAAACAACAACCATATAACTGATTAAGTGTTGCACATGTGTTTGTTAGTTTGCTAGCAGGTTACTTCCTGGTCTTTGGAGGACAACGTAAGTGTCAGGTTCAAACACTGATGACATCTATTGAACAAGACAAGAAGCAAAGAATTAAACAGGGACAGAATTACATTTGGCTCAATTTGAGGAGAGACGCATGGGCACTGTACCCTTGAACAGTGTCTCAGCACGCTCTGCCAAAAGATTGCACGCCTCCTTCTTTTATTTGGACCTTCCCTGACCACATGGCAACAGCTGCTTCCAAAGGGACGGGGTCGTAAACAGCCATCGCCTTTGATTACAAAACAGTTCAAAAGAAAAGGTCGGTTCAAAAAAGAGGTCGCAAAAGAGTTAAAAAAAGCGATGCCTGGAGGGGAGTCTGGTCCTGCTTCCTCTTCGCTTTTGTAGTTCTTGGGTCAGACAATATATTTCTGTTGATTACAATACATGAAAGAAACAGAAACACCTTCATGTTGCTTCCCTCCCCCACAGTGGAGTTTTACAAGCCTTCTTCTTGGTAGGTTCAAAGACATGTTTGTGCTTCTCGCTGGGAACTCATTGAAACACAAAGTTTTTGTGATAACTTAGATAAAATTATTCTAACAGTAAGATACTAACAACTAAAAATGAGGTTATGTTGTGTTTGACCATCCATAGCTAGCAGGTTATTTTTTAGCTTCGTTGAGGACAAGATGTTACATATAATGGACGAGACCATTATGATTCATAATAAACAAACGAGCGTACAAACAGACAAACTGTATTAGCCCCCTAGTTGTGTTCATTAGCTAGCTAGCACGTTAGTTCCTGGTCTTTAGAGGACAGAGTAAAATACTATCAACTAACTAATTAGTTAGTTCCTAGTGTTGTTGAGACCAACGTTAGATGTTACAATTAATGGACAGTAACATTTTTGATTAATAAACAAACAAACTGATAAATGAATGAGCGTACTAACTAACCGTCTAACACAGTTTCCAAAAACAATTTGAAATGTGGACTCGTCAGACCACAGAACACTTTTCCACTTTGTGTCAGTCCATCTTAGATGAGTTCAGGCCCAGCAAAGCCGACGCCGTTTCTGGGTGTTGTTGATAAACGGTTTTCGCCTTGCATAGGAGAGTTTTAACTTGCACTTACAGATGTAGCGACCAACTGTAGTTACTGACAGTGGGTTTCTGAAGTGTTCCTGAGCCCATGTGGTGATATCCTTTACACACTAATGTCGCTTGTTGATGTAGTACAGCCTGAGGGATCGAAGGTCACGGGCTTAGCTGCTTACGTGCAGTGATTTCTCCAGATTCTCTGAACCCTTTGATGATATTACGGAGCGTAGATGGTGAAATCCCTAAATTCCTCGCAATAGCTGGTTGAGAAAGGTTTTTCTTAAACTGTTCAACAATTTGCTCACGCATTTGTTGACAAAGTGGTGACCCTCGCCCCATCCTTGTTTGTGAATAACTGAGCATTTCATGGAATCTACTTTTATACCCAATCATGGCACCCACCTGTTCCCAATTTGCCTGTTCCCAATTTGCCTGTTCACCTGCGGGATGTTCCAAATAAGTGTTTGATGAGCATTCCTCAACTTTATCAGTATTTATTGCCACCTTTCCCAACTTCTTTGTCACGTGTTGCTGGCATCAAATTCTAAAGTTAATGATTATTTGCAAAAAAAAAAAAGTTTATCAGTTTGAACATCAAATATGTTGTCTTTGTAGCATATTCAACTGAATATGGGTTGAAAATGATTTGCAAATCATTGTATTCCGTTATATTTACATCTAACACAATTTCCCAACTCATATGAAAACGGGGTTTCTAAATTAATAATGAATTTGTTCCGTTCCCAACTAAACATACCATGTTTTATGTAAACGTATGTCGAAAAACTTGAGTCGTTGGAATTCAAACACACTCAGGTCAATGGCAGACATCCTCCGCGAGCGTCATGACCCGCACCCCCACGCAGTCACCTTCAGGTAGGAGTGTGATGTGCGATGGGGGTGGGGGAGAAAGTGGGTTTGCTCTGGCGGGAAATGTCTATTTACGCAGACGAAAATGAAGTGGGCCCTTGTGACATTTTCACAGGCCTGCAGGCAGGAGTAACCTTCAGGACCGCTCCAGTACGGCGGCATCGGGCGGGAGATGACATGTTCTGAGTTAAATTTGACATGCTTGAGAACTACCCGGAATCGTTTGAACGAATATCACACATTGTAGACAAGTAGAGGCAGCATACCCTCCCTGGCAGAGGTAATGACTGCGTTCTAAATTGCAATTATAGACCACGGGCTGTGATGCAATTACGTGCTTGTATCTGCACATGTGCACACTGCCGCAGAATGACAATGAGGACTCAAAGACAGTAGACTCTCGAGTTTATATGAATGAACTGCCAGTCATATTATTTATTCAGGAGTTTGACGCTAAAACCCCAAATATGTACAGTTTTGCAAAAAAAAAAAATCATTAAAACACAGAATTTGGACCACTCAAAAAAGACCTTCATGATGCTTCCTGCTAAAAGTTCCAAAGCAAACTTGTGATGACTCTGTAATCAAAGGTGCGCTGACCTTCCGGGTCGGATGAACGAAGTCGGTAATTTGGACCTTACTTTGGAAGCCGTCGCAGAGGAGTTTTCTTTTTTTGGTTTTTGGTTTGATTGGCAGATCCTTGCATTGACATTATAACCTTGCTAGCGAACATAGAACACTTGGGTCCAAACTTGTGATTTCACAGACACATATCACAACGTTTGCTATTTCCTTCGACATCGACGACACTACTAATCATGGTGGACTTCATGAGAGACAACGACGACTACTTTTGGACAAACGATGATCCAGGACCTTACATTTTTTAGCCTGAATATAAGGAGGATGATCTACAAGTTTTAGAAGTGAATAGTGATAAGCAGATCCAGAAAGTAGCTGTATTGCTACGTGCTAAACAAGAAATGCAAACTACGAACTTGATTAAACGATCACTTTTGGACTGATTTACTAAGATCCAAATACCACGTGCTAAACAGTGTGTGCAAAAAAATTAAATAGCGTGCACTATGAGTAAGCGTGTTGCAAGCTAGCACCCCTGAATGTAAACAAATGCCATGGGTGGATCTACATCTAACATCCCTTGTAATGATACCAAGTACAGTAGCGTATCTAGTCAATACTACTAGGATTACATTGATATTTTTTATCGTCACAAAATCTTTGTTCCTTTTATTAAAATTCATATTATGTTTATAAACTCAGGAAATACGTCCCTGGAAACATGAGGACTTTGAATATGACCAATGTATGACCCTGTATCTACTAAGTATCGGATAGATACCTAAATTTGTGGTGTCATCCAAAACTAATGTAAAGTATCCAAACAACAGTGTCACGGCCAGGGCGCATTGGAATGCGCCCTCATCCTTGCGCTCTGCTTGTCGCACCTCGGGACACGCCCACTACCGTGCACATCCAGGGACGCACTGCACGCATCTCCGCCCTGCAGCAGCCGCCAGCTGCAATCATTCACCGGCAATCAGCGCACCTGCCTCTAATGATCAAGCTGCCTTCTTAAGCCTGCACAAGCTGCCATGCCGGGCCGGAATATAATCTTCTGTTGGTGTACAGTAAGCGATGATCTGATGCTTGATGCAACCTTGCTCTCTCTTTCTGTTTTCCCCTCCTTGTTTTCAGTGTGCATTTTCTCGTGTCGTACCCGCAGTACCCTCCGTCGTCTTGAAAGTGAGCCGTGCGTCTCACTTTTCTCTGGTTCTCCCTCTGGACTCTTCCCTGCCTCCCTTGCGCTTCCTGATCCTCGACTCCTCGCTTGCTCCCGGACTCTGACGTCTCTCTCTGCCCCACGGACCTCTCGCGGATCTTGGACCCCTTTTGCCTTGCCCTCTTTGGATTTGTCTGCTTCCTCATCCAACAACACTAGGTAAAACACACTACAGCTAATCACACACATAGCTACACACCACATACACCTTTGGATCTAGTTCACACTCCATTTCCTTAGTTTATAATCTACTGTTTGAGTATTATATATATATATATATATATATATATATATATATATATATATATATATATATATATATATATATATATATATATATATATATATATATAGGGTGAATATATATAATAAATCTATAGAGCTACATTTCTCCCTTGGTGTCTGTTGCCGTCACCTCCCCCTGTTAAACCATAACAAACAGAAGAATAAGTGATTATTACATTAGTGTAGATAGATCATGTTGAAACGGAAAATAAGCAGATATTAACAGTAAATGAACAAGTGGGGTAATAATCAATTTTTACAGCTTGTCCCTCATAATTTTGACAAAATAATAGAATGAGAAATGACACAATATGTTACTGCATATGTCAACAGACAAATTAGGAGCCTTTGTTTGCTTACTTACTACTAAAAGACAAGTTGTCTTGTATGTTCAGTATTTTATTTAAGGACAAACTTGTTCTTCGATTGCAATAAGAAACATATGTTTAATATACCCTCAGATTTTTTGTTAAAATAAAGCCAATAATGCCATTTTTTGTGCTCCCCCTTATTAATAAAAGTATCAAAATACATTTTGGTACCGGTACCGGTACTAAAATATTGGTATCGGGACAACCCTACTCAGAACATTCCGAAAGGTTGAAATCTAGAATTCTACAGCTCATAAAATAAATTAAAAATAAAGTGTTTTGATCTACCGGCCAAAAGATGATCACTCTTGCTTTGCTATGGACCAGGGGTGTCAAACTCATTTCAGATCAGGGGCCACATGGAGAGAAATCTACTCCTAAGTGGGCCGGACTGGTAAAATCACGGCACGATAACATAAAAATAAAGACAACTTCAGATTGTTTTCTTTGTTTAAAAATACAACAAGCACATTCTGAAATTGTACAAATCATAATGATGTTGTTTTGTTTTTTTACACTTACATGTTGCGGTTATTATTATTCTATCTTTATTTGTTGTTATTTATACTTACTGAATAAATTATGTCATAATGTTCATCAGCCAACCCAATGGTGTTAATTTCCAATCTGTCAAGATAAAAAATAATAACAAAATCAAATTACAGGATGTTATTTATGTAGTTTGCTCATTTTCCTCGACTGGTGCAGTAACATGTGTTTATTTTTTTTACATATCTAGCATAATATACAAAGATACAAAGAATTGCTATTGCGACATCTAGTGGACACATTTAGAACAGTGGTTTCTTTCATTCAAATATTTCGGCTCATTTTTATACTTAGCAAACTCATCCCGCGGGCTGGATAAAACTGGTTCGTGGGCCTGATCCGGCCCTCGGGCCTTACGTTTGACACCCCTGCTATAGACATTTAATCCCCAAACACTTTTGTGATGTGGACTGATGGGAGTTCCGAAAAGGGAACACTTACTAATGTGTCTTATGACTTCAGCTACTGCAGCCATCTTTCGAATGCAACTAAAAAAAAAATCCTCTGTAACCGCATTCAAAATGAACAGTGTTCTTTTCTTGGTGAATGAGTCGTTAAGTACTACACAGTGTTAACATGTTTGGGGCCGGTTGGCTAATGATGGCCTCAAGAAGGAGTTGGACGTTTGGCTGCTGTCTTCACGTCTATAAGCAGAGCTGTCAGCGCTGAAAGGGCAATGAGAGAACCTGATGGCCGGCAGGTGCTCACAGGCTTTTTGGACGGCGACCTCGGATACCTCCTGTCTGGCTTACATCCTGACCTTTAACCGCTCCTCGTGCACCTGACCGGCACCTGAACCCTCAATTTGGCAAAAATGTAATTACATACTTAGTGTACGCACAGATTCCGTATCATAACACTATCGCTTTTAAGGCTTTGGGGGTAGAAAGCGGTGTTGTGTTTCAGCTTCAACGCTCGCCACGTTCTTGGCTGCGTTCTATTTTTACGATCACTTCTTGTTGGCGTGCCAGCACATTGGCATGACGGAGGACCACATCGCAGCCAAAAAGTCGTCATCACCTCCCCGGTGACAATGTGCTCCATTCGTCGCTCCCGCTGAGCTGCTGTGCGCTTGCCCGGCGCTCTATATCAGGTCTCTTTGCTTTGTTGTGTATCGCAACACGCCTGTCCTCGCGCTGCTAACAGGAAGTGCTATTTAACCAGCCCAATACATCATTTAAATGACTCTAGATTAGCAGGAAATTGGTGTGTCTCCATGATTCTGTCAAAGGTTTCAAGATAAACATAAAACAATGCTGCTTCTCGTGTGGCAACCTGTGGAACGCCACAATGCATTTGTAGATTTTTTTCCCCAAGTTTGTTCCATGTGTGTCAGTTAGGTCATATATGAACACCTTCATTTGTATTCACTCTGACTTTATTTGGTTATCTACACATAAGCCAAGAGCAGATGACAATAACAACGTAATATAATAACTATACACCATGTGACACTGACTTTATGTTTTGCGTTTTACTGTTTGTTTTTCTGTTGTTTCAAAAGAATCCTACTTTTATTTATTTTAAAAATGGACGTCAGTACGTCATTTTTCTGTACAGCACTTTGGTCAGCTGTGGGTATTTTAAATTGATTTATGAATACAGATGGATTGGATATATTTGGATTAAATGTAATGATAAATCATTAACGTTTCTCTGTTATACCATTAATGTAAATTATACTACGTAGATGCCATAATTACTTACTTGACAAATTACTACATTAACGTAAAAATTAAGTTAAATAAAAATCTCAAAATCGTTGTATGGGGTCAACATATGTATTAAGTATTTTTAGAAAATTAGATATCTATTATTATTATTACTATCATCATTATTATTATCATTGTTTTTATTATTATTGTTAGTATTTCTTTTTTATTTTTATTTTTTGTCAAGGAATGTTATTATTATTATTATTTTTATAAATGAACAGTAGGCCATGCGTTATTTTTCTGTACAGTACAGCACTTTGGTCCACTGTGGTTAATTTATGTTGATTTATAAAAAATTATAGATTGGAAATTAGGTTTTGATTCAATGTAATGATAAAGCATTACCATATTTCTGTTATGCCATTAATTAAAAATGTTATGTGGATGACATATTGGTTTTACTTGACAAATAACTACATTCACGTTAAATTAAGTAAAATATATTTTTTTAAATAATTGTATGAGGTCAAAATACATATTGTTTGTAGAGATTTTATTATTATTATTATTATTATTATTATTATTGTTATTATTATTATCATTGTTAGTATAATTTTTAGTTGTTTTAATTTTCTTTTTTTTAATGCATGTTCGTTTTATTTATTTTATAAATGGACTTTATTTAATGTGGTATTTTCCTGTGCAGTACTTTGGTCTATTGTTGTTATTTTAATTAGATTTTTAGATTAAGATGGATTTAGTATGAAGTTTTGATTAAATGTAATGATCAAGCATTAACATTCTCTGTTATGCCATTAATGTAAGTTATATTATGTGGATGACATAATTATTCACTTGACAAAGTAGGATACAAATCTTAAAAATAATTGTAAGGGGCCAAAATATATATTAAGTGTTTATAGAGAATTTGATAGCTATTATTATTTTTTATTTTTTTAATGACTGTTGTATTTATTTTATAAATGACTTTAGGGTATGTGTTATTTTCCTATACAGTGATTTATAAGTAAAGTTTTGATTAAATCTAATGATCAAGCATTACAATTTTTCTCTTATGGCATTAATGTAAATTATATTATGTGGATTACATAATTATTTCCTTGACAAATGACTAAATTTTACGTTAAATTAAGTACAATAAAATGTTATTAAATAATTGTATTGGGTCAAAATATATATGAACTGTTTATAGAAAATATAGTATTATTATTATTTTTCATTATCATTAAGGGTTGTTAACATTTTCGAAACATTCTATTTCAAGCCCCACGACTGATTAATCATTTCAAAATAAATCCTTACATGTGGCATCCGTGTTGTTCAAATTACTATGAAAACAAAAACACAAAAACACTGTAATGTTTCTAGAACACTAAAAGGAACAACAGGGGAGGAAAAAAGTAGGACAAAATGCATTTCCTAAAGTAAACTTGTCTTGAAAATTACGTTCGTGCTTTTATACTGAAAGGAAGCTTCCTGTGCCATCTTGCCGCTTCAATCAATGGAGGCTTGACGGACCCGCGGCATCGGATGGCTGCGCTGCCGTCTTTAGTCAGTCAGTCGGTACCGAGTCGACCTGCTTTCTTCGCCGCTTGACACCACAGACCACCGGACCGGGGAGGCGACGGAACCGGCTCCGGTAAGAACCCCTTTTTTAAATAAGACTTGTTTTTGTCCGTTGTGGCTCGGCGGTGATGCTGTATCTACTACAGGTGTTAAATGGAGGGAAACACCTGGAATGTTCTAGAAGTTTTATTGGAGTTGGTTGTCACGTAGTTCGAACCGGAAATTAAAGTTTGCGGTCCAGAAAGTTAGCAAGTTTGACCCAGCAAGGATGCTTCACTTTCTTTTAAGTCAGTGGGTTTATTTTATGGGGTTTACAACAGAATATCAAGTAATGAATGTCTTTATTAAAATAACTATTTACGCTAACACTTGATATGTGTCAGTGGATGCTAGCAACATACACGGTGTCCAACATTATGTCATAACCTGGTACTATTACCTCTTGTTTCATTATTTACCGACACCGTTGTACTGTAAATTGACCAAATAACCCCAAATATAGATTATTATATGTATATTACACTGTTCTACGACTATACAAACGTTGAGGTGATGTCATACTTTCAACATGAACATACCATGAATTGATTAACGTGGACCCCGACTTAAACAAGTTGAAAAACTTATTCGGGTGTTACCATTTAGTGGTCAATTGTACTGTACTGTGCAATCTACTAATAAAAGTTTCAAGTCTCAACGTGACTTTAGTTATGGACAATGAACGTCTGTTTCTGGTTTCTTGTTAAAATGTGCTGTTGTTGGATTTGGATGCAACATACTTGTGCAGTAGTGCAATATACTTGTAGTACACCTGCAGTAGTTTTGGATTACACATTTTCTGCTAAGGCAGGGATGTCAAACTCATTTTAGATCGGGGGCCACATGGAGAAAAATCTACTCCCAAGTGGGCCGGACTGGTAAAATCACAGCACGATAATTTAAAAATAAAGACGACTTGAGATTGTTTTCTTTGTTTAAAAACCGAACAAGCACAATCTGAAATTGTACAATTCTTTTTTTTTTTTTAGACTGACAAGTTGCGGTTCATAGTATTCCATTTTTATTTGTCGTTATTTATATTTTCTGAATAAATTATGTGATAAATTAATATAAATATCTCGGACCTCATCCAAATTTACACTCATGCGCGCGCTCTGAGGTCCGAGAGCCAGCTCCAGCTCGTGGTGGCCAAGACGAGACTTAAAACCAGGGGAAACAGGGCTTTCTCTGTGGTCGGCCCTAAGCTCTGGAACACTCTGCCCCTCCATGTTCGAAGTGCTCCCACAGCGGAGTGTTTTAAGTCTCGTCTTAAGACCCACTTTTATTCTCTGGCTTTTAACACTACGTGAGTTGTGTGATCCTCTGTGTTTTTACATTTTTATTTCTATTTATTGTTTTAATTGGTTTTACCCTTTAAAATAGTTTTTAATCATATTCATTTTTATATTGTTTTTATATTTATTTTTTTAAATTTTTTTTCAGTCATTGGTGGAGCTAAGGATAGTATTTTAATCTTGTTTTGAATATTTTTGTGCAGCACTTTGGAAACATTTTTGTTGTTTAAATGTGCTATATAGATAAAGTGGATTGGATTGTCTGGAGCAGCATGGTGGTATAGGGGTTAGTGCATGTGCCTCACAATACGAAGGTCCTGAGTCGTCCTGAGTTCAATCCTGGGCTCGGGATCTTTCTGTGTGGAGTTTGCATGTTCTCCCCGTGACTGCGTGGGTTCCCTCCGGGTACTCCGGCTTCCTCCCACCTCCAAAGACATGCACCTGGGGATAGGTTGATTGGCAACACTAAATTGGCCCTAGTGTGTGAATGTGAGTGTGAATGTTGTCTGTCTATCTGTGTTGGCCTTGCGATGAGGTGGCGACTTCTCCAGGGTGTACCCGCCTTCCGCCCGAATGCAGCTGAGATAGGCTCCAGCACCCCCCGCGACCCCGAAAGGGACAAGCGGTAGAAAATGGATGATTGGATTGGATTGATAATGGATGGATGGATTGATTGGATTGGATTGATAATGTTCATCAGTCAACTCATTGGTGTTAATTTTTAATCTATCAAGATAAAAAAAATTATATCAAAATCAAATTACAGTATGTTATTTATGTAGTTTGGTCATTTTCCTCGACTGATGTACTAACATCATGTGGACACATTTAGAACAGCTGTTTCTTTCATTAAAAAATTTCAGGTACATTTTTATACTTAGCAAACTCCTCCCGCGGGCCGGATAAAACCTCTTCGCGGGCCTAATCAGGCCCTCAGGCCGTACGTTTGACACCCCTGTGCTAAGGGGTTCATCGTCTTCCCACAGTGGATACATTTTGCCTATAGTTTGCAAGAAAATTGCAGATCACCCCACTCCTTACTACAGTGTACAACAGCTATTGCAGTGGAATTCGTTTATGTCGACACCCCGTGGACCTACTGACCGACGTCAACATAAGCGGCTGTTGACATAACGAAAGCAGCTTGCGCAGTAGCATTGTAAGCCTAAGTATTCGTTAAAAACAAGGCAGCGGTTTTATTTACAGTAGGAAGGGGATTCGTACGGCCCCGTTTGTCACGGTCTACCTAACAGATGAAACTTGACAAATTGGAAGGGTGCACTATCCACTTCAACCACCAAACGGCAGTAGAGTGTCGAATATCCTAAAATGTAATTTGTGGCAATTCCAATTTTGACCACTATGTAGAGTGGCGTTTTCCATCATTTTCAGCAGATTGCATTGCACAATAATTAACCCCTCCTCTTCCTCTAACACGGGAAGAGGAATGAACGAACCTGGGTAATGCTTGAAAAACATGTAACTCTTTAATATTGTTGTTTTCAAAGTGTTTTATACGGTATATGGGATTCATATGGCCCCAGAATTGGGGCCATATGAATCCCTTCCTTACTGTAACAAGCATATTTCATGTGTTTATAATAGGAGAAATATTATCATAGACAAAAATTTAATTTAAAAACATTTGTACGCACGTACAACACTTAAGACCTTCAGTATATTAGTATGTGGAATTAAATTATGGAATAGATTAACCAAAGACATCAAACAATGTACTAATATGATCCACTTCAAGAAACTCTTCAAACTTAAAGTGTTTACAAAGAAGAAGAACCATGATAAACATTCTGAATTTATTTCATCCATCCATTTATTTTCAAAATAATTGTATTTATCTCACCATATGAAATATAACTTATTTCACTAACTATTATTTATTTATTTTTAATGTTATTAGTTATGTAGTATATTGTGAATAATTTGAGAACAGGAAGTGAACAAAGGTTTTAGCAACTGCTATGTAAAGGAAAAGGGGTAGGATTTAATAAGCTCTGCTTCTTCCTACTCCTTTTCGAACATGTTGAATAGAGGAACTGGAAATTGTGATGTATCATGTTGTATGCGTGCATGTTCCAAATAAACTCAAACTCAACTCAGCCCAACTCAAATGTCTCTGGCCACTGTAACGTTGCACACAGTTTGAACAGTAACACTGTGTTTGAATATGGGAAAATAAAAAACTGCACGTAAAATCAAGTAATTCTTTGGCGTAATACTTGATGGAGCTCGCGTACCACAGTTTAAGAATCACTGCAATAGCGTAACAACGTATATCTTCATGGAGGGCGTGAAAAAAGTATGTCCCCTAGACAAATGTAAGTGTGAGCAAGTTCCAAACAGCCCTTTTAATAGCGTGAGAGGCAATGGCGTAATTGCATCTTTAGTGTTAGTAAAGAACTATCTTGACAAATACCGATTAAAAAAAACATTAACTTTAGGGGTGGGCGTGAAAAATTCTGTCCCTTAGTGGGGCATTACAGAAAAATGATTGCGAACTACTGCCTTAATACGAGAAAAAAAGAATGGGTAATAATACTTGTTTTTTTTTTTAACCTAAATAGTTTTTCCCCATTTTTATTTGTTATGCTTGTGTTTTAATTAGGGCTGGGCGATATGGACGAGAAAGTATATCTCGGTATATTTTTACTTAAACTCGATATTTGATACATATCTCGATACATTTTCCGGTGAAAGTCTACATATAAAGATATTCATTTTTGAGCGATATTCAGTAAAATTGAAGTGAATGACAACTGTACTGTCAGTGGCATTTTTAATAACCCAGTTAGTAAAGATGGGTATTAACAGCCCAGAAAAAAATCTGTTTAAAGTAGTACAGAATTACATAACATAAATAAAATAGAAAAACATTATTTCTACATAAAATAAATAACATAGCTGTGCAAATATTACAAAATGTATCAAACTCAGATAAAAAAAATACTATTGCAGGCAGGCACTTTTTAATTTCCCTTCCTGGTTTGATGACCTGCCCTACCTTGCCTCTGATTGGCCTGTCCATAACCAATCGCAACTCATCATAGTGAACAACCAACCAATCATGGATGTTCTTATACGTGCAAGCACGTCTTGGAAGGAGGAAGGGGAGGGGTTTAGTAGCCCATGGATGGGGAGCGGGGGAGAACAAGGAATACAATAAATAAGCCGCGTTTGGTAATTTTAACTTGAAGTAAATTATATCGATATTATGATATTTTCTTATATCATATCTTGTTTAAAAAATATATCGATACATCTTACAAACTCGATATATCGCCCAGCCCTAGTTTTAATATGATATTTTAGAGTAAAAAATAAGCGTCTAAAATTCAGGCGCACATTCTACAGAAATGTATGTCTCGACTATAACACCGATGAGGTGTTGTACTATATCGTAAATGTGCAAACATTTTCCTCCCGTTGGCCGTCAATCTGAATAAAATAGATAAATGTGTGCATTTACTTAGTTGCTGTGGTACAATCCCGGATTTTATTCATAAGCCTACTTTGCACTGAACTGGAAGGGGTGCTCAAAAAACCAATTCACTCTAAAATAGCGATTTTTATATATTCTGATTTTAAATTGATTTATAATTTTCGAGAATTGATTAAAAAAAGAAAACTTTTTTTTGGCTCAATTTTTATTATTGACATTATTACTGATACTGTTGCTTTTATTCATTGTTGGTTTTCAATTTAGTATTGTATTTAATAAGTATTGTATGTGTTATTGTAAATTGGCTAAAAAAGTGAACATCCTAGCATGCTCACAGGTAACATCAATCAATCAATCAATGTTTATTTATACAGCCCTAAATCACAAGTGTCTCAAAGGGCTGCACAAGCCACAATGACATCCTCGGTTCAGATCCCACATCAGGGCAGGGAAAAACTCAACCCAGTGGGATGACAATGAGAAACCTTGGAGAGGACCGCAGATAGGAATGATACTCGAAACCGGTTTTCCCGGTTGTTCGATAAGAAAAGAACCGAGTCCTCGGACTCGAATCCCTTTTTGAGAACCGGTACCCGTTATCGAGACCACTATAGTAAAGAAAAAGAGTTGGTTCTATATTCGAATCCCTCGGAACGAATCTCGTCCCGACCAGAAATGCTCCGTGTGACGTCACCAGAAATGGCGTCACGTAGCTCAGTCATTAGGCGCAGATAGCGAAAGCAGGAAAAATGGACTGGAAAAAGCGCTCCAAGGTGTAATAAAGTTCAAAACAAAAGGTATAATCCAATGAATAACTTTACTGAGAGATTTGAGCAGGGTACAAACACATGACGAACATTTTTACGACCAACCGGAAACATAGCAACCAGGCTAGCAACGCACCTCCTTTACGGCAGCTGTCGCAACGTTCTTAAAGCGACCGCAGCACATACATATATATGACTCCCTTTTTTAACTTTAGTTTTTCTTTCCTTGTAAACAAAACAAAATCAAACTGTATATGTGTTGTCTGTCTAATTATAAATAATGCAGACGAGGCGTGTTGGCTGAGTTCTTGACGTTTACTTTCACAGCGTGCTCATAACCTCATTCTTAGCTGCCGGGTGACGATATGCAACAACACTTTTCGGGGCTACCGCGCATGCTCGTCACTCCCGTTGCATGCTGGGTAGTGTAGTTGTTATATTCCCTAGCTCATAACATCTTTCCCCCTATAAAGAAATAATGTTAACTCAATAAAGTGTATTTCTTTTTTTAGCTTTAAGTTTTCATTTGTTAGCATTGTAACCACATTTGCAAACAACTTTTCTCTTCATAGAATTTTCTTTCAATAAAGAAATAAAGTGCAAAAATGTCAAAGCATCATAACAAACAGTTATGTCAAATAGCAGCAGAAGTGCACTTTTTGGAGAGCTGTATTATTTTCAGTTTTGTGCCCAAGGGACTGATTTTATTTAACACTATATTATTATTTATACACCTATAGTGATCACAGAGACAGGTTGTTTTTGTGTTACTGTATATATTTGTTTTTCTGAAAAATCCCATTTAATATACTTTGGGTAACAACAGTCAATATTTATTTATTTTATTTTATTTTTTTAGGGGGGTAACAGTCAATATTTATTTATTTATTAGATTAAATTGTTTTGTTATATAATAAAAGTGAGCTTTTGTTAAACCAAATATTGTGTGTTTTTTTCCATATACAACAACCTATCTGGACTCGATAAGAGAATCGATTAGGAATCGGTTCGATAAGAGGATTCGATAATAGGCTAAACTCGATAATTTCTTATGAAACATCATCCCTAACCGCAGATGTGGGTGACTCCCCCCCTCTAGGGCGACCGGTGCAATGGACGTCGAGTGGATCTAGCATCATATTGTGAAAGTCCAGTCCATAGTGGATCTAACATAATAGTGAGAGTCCAGTCCATAGTGGGGCCAGCAGGGGACCATCCCTGGCGGAGACAGGTCAGCAGCGCAGAGATGTCCCCAACCGATGCACAGACGAGTGGTCCACCCCGGGTCCCGACTCTGGACAGCCCCCCCCCCCCAGAGATATGACTCTGAGGTATATGGCTACAAAATTGGCTAAAAAGTTAGCATGCTACTGTTAGCAACTGACATAACTTGACGACATAAGCGGTTCCACATAGCTATTTTGCTGCACAGCAAATGAATGGGCTTAATAATATTGCATTTCTTGCAGGATGTTTGACATGAGCTGTTAAAGTGTGTATTTACTAGCAACAGCTGCTTCAGTCTCTTTTGCTCTTATGATCAGCTGCATTCTGTGCATTGTGTTTTATTTAGTGCAGCCAAAGTGGTGTGTTTTTAGTGTTTGTGTGAGGCACAGCGCTGGAGTCCAATGGTGTGCCATGAGTGCTCTGGGAATAGCATCACCTTGATGCTTCTAAGATGCAGAAATGTGAAGAGCTCACTTGAAGTGTGCCATTGTGGAGAGCAAAGAATAAGATGGCAGCCTCTAGTTCAGCTTGTTAACACAAGGATGACAAATGTGGAAAGCGTCCAAGGCTCCCTTGAGGAAATGTTGGAACTTTTAGATGGAATAATGGGTAGCATGTTCTCACCAGGGGGTGCTGTTTACTGTCAACTTTCATTTAGCAATTATCAGCATTTTTACGAGTGTTCCTAACACATATTTCTCCTGCCATACTATCAGGGTTTCCCCAAATTGCTAACATACCTGTGGCGGTGGGGGCATGATCAAAATGACGTAATCATATAATTTGCGGTAATGCATACGTTTTCTTTAGAAAGACAAAATAAATGCATTTAAAAACAAATCTGTGTTATTATTAAGTAGTATTAACATAGGGCTGGGCGATAGGGCCTTTTATTAATATCTCAATATTTTTAGGCCATGTCACGATACACGATAGATATCGCAATATTTTGCCTTAGCCTTGAATGAACACTTGATGCATATAATCACAGCAGTATGATGATTCTGTGTCTACAATAAAACATTCTTGTTCATACTGCATTAATATATGCTCATTTTAAACTTTCATGCAGAAAGGGAAATCACAACTAAGTCAATTTAGCAAAACTGCATTTATTAAACAGTTAGTAAGCAGTGGCACAAACATTCATGTCATTTCCAAAACAGAAAGCGCAAGATTGTCAGAGACATTTTAAAACAAGCTGTTAGTGCACTTTTGTGCATGATGTCACTAAAATGACATATCAAAACAACACTAAATTAAAGTCCACTTTTTGTACAGAACGCCATCTACAATAGTTAAAAACAAATAAAGTGCACTTTTGTGCATGATGTCACACAAGATATTTCAAAAACTGTCAAATAAAAATGAGCTACATAATAGGAAATCAAATAGTGTATGACCTTAGTTCTGTGGTAGGTTACTGTGGAGGTTATCTCCTTCTGTTGTTTTTTTTCACACGGTGTTGATCTGGAAATTGTTGCTTCGGCATTTTGTGGGTGTGGCACCGAACAGAGATTTTGACATGCGGAGTTTGAAGCACTCTTCATTCTCTAGCGGGTGACTTTTCAAATGATGCTACAAATTAGCAGTAAGTGCTACTTTTTATAGCAACGCTTTTGCCGCATACTTGTTCAACATATTCCCGCTTGAAGCCAAACCACCGCCAGACGATGGACCCCCTGCTGTTTTTCTTGGGAATTTATTCTTCCTCCATTTGTTACCAGATTCGCACCTTCTCTCTCTCGTATTACCACTCGCAACGCAGCGTTAGCATCACAGCTAATGTTACCCATGTAGGTACCTCTCTGCTCGGGGAGGGTGTGTGACGTTGCGCTTGTTTATGTCTCTGTGAGAAGGAGAGAGTGAGAAGGAGAGACAAGAAAGAGTGGGAAACGCATGCAGTGTAATGCCTGCAGCTAAAAGCAACTGCATGAGAACGTATACTCGAATATCACAATATAGTCATTTTCTATATCGCACAGAGACAAACCCGCGATATATCGAGTATATCGATATATCGCCCAGCCCTATATTAACATATATTTTTCTTACGTAATATCGTTTTGCTCTATTTTTCAATTGTTGTTGCTTATAGTACGATCTAGTTTGTTGAGAATTTTTTTAAATATCTAGAGACTTTTCCAATCCTTTTAGTGACTTTTTCTTTCTAAATACGACTAGTAACGAATCTGGCATCTTTTTTTATCATTATGTACTCATGTTTAGAGACTCTTTACTTATGTCGCTCGATGGCCACGACTAACATTGAGAGCTGCAGCGAGCCTGACGTCGAACTTGCTTCGTGCTGCTGCGAGCCTTCCTCTCCTTAAAAGCCGCCACTGTCCTCCTAACATTTGCACATTTTATAGATTGTCGTATCTGGGAGACATTGATGTTACGTCCACATCACAGACATGCTGCCTCCGCTCCAGACAATCCTGTGCATCTTGTTTATGTCATCACAACATCTGGCTTCAGCAGCGCTGTTTGGTTGATGCAAGTATTTTTTTCGGCGGCCAAATTTTTGGTGCATCACGTCAATAGTGCACAAATAATAAACCAAAATATCCATTCATACATTATATTATCTTAGTTTGTTTTCACGTCAAAAAAACCCTAATTTTTAACCTCTTAAGGCCCAAGCTGTTTGTTTACATGTTTTTTTTATTTGTCTTGCTATTTGGGCTTATTGGACCCTAATTAGAAAAAAGAAAAAAAATCATCTTTTAATATGATGTACTTAGTCCATAAGTACACAAACGTGTACTTCATGTGTAGTGACATGCAAATTTTTATTTTTACACTTTTTTTTTCCAAATTCCATTGTCTTTTACACTCTTCTGACACCACCAGATAGCAGTATAATTGTCCATATGTCAGCATAAGACCCCAATTTAGTAGTGTACACATTTTGGAAATAAGAGCCAAAAGGTGCTGTCCACGCATGTGGCCACTAAGGCCTTTAGAGGTTAATTAAGGTGTGCTGGCTTTTATTTTGCCGTGGTGGGCCGCCACAATTAATTACAATTTATTTACTACAGCCTGTAGCTGCATTAACCATATAACATGTTTAATGTTATATAATGTCAAGAGACACAACAATTTACAGTCAAATCTTAAAAAGACAAACACAATCTAATGCGGAGCGCTGCTTGATGTACAATTTGGATGATTATGGAAAATTGGAAGTAGAAATAAAGTGGTCAGACGATCACCACGGTGAAACATTAGGCAATGTTTAATATAACATTTACATTTTGCTGGAGGAATTATTTTTAAAACCCGATTAATCACACTTTTGAATGTAGATTAGAGATCGACCATTATGTTTTTTTCACTGCCGACACATAACCGATTATTAGTAGTGAAGGAGGCCGATAACTGATATTTGGAGCCGATATTCATTTGCAGTAAGAGTTATTTGAACATGCACAGTACACATCAGTAAACAGCTGGACAAGGCTTTAAAGCAACAATAAGTAACTTTTCAACCATCCTCAAATATTTTCATAACTTCTGGGACGATACCTGGACTTACAACTAGTTGACTGACGCCTCTGTCATCGCTTTAACTGACCTCACCCATTCTCGCCCGTCCATCTGCCTTTTTTCCCATTTTATTTTGACCTTCCATCATTCTCCTTCTTTGCTAACGTTGAGCCAAGATGACCCCTCCCTCCCACCACTGACCGCAGCAGAGTCTGAGATTATAGACGTCAGGTGACCTCTCTTGAAAAACCATTAGTGGCCTTCACTTGGATTCTGTAAAAAGTTTAAAGCGGAAGCGTCGAGGATGACCACAACGACAATGACGCCTGCCGCTAGTTGACCTGCGGCCAGCGCAAATACACACTTAATTCCACTATCTGGAGGACACGGCAGTGATGTCATGGGGGCCAAACACTGAATGGTATTTTTAGCAGGTTTAATTAAATGTATTATGGGGACAATGCAAACTGTGTGAAAGGTTGTGAATGAAGTCACTCATCTCGCTATCTTTGTGGACAAATTCAGTGTTGTCACATTTATAATAACTGCTATTGCATCAGAAGTGTGTTTAACATGTTCAAAAAGCCTGTTTTATATTTCCTGTGTGTATACAACTTGTACAAGGGATACACAGCCCACTTTCGCCTACGTCTTCTCTGATTTTGGATCAAGATTTGCAATACAAGTCACCGTTGTAACTAAGGATGGACAATAAAACGATATTAAAATATATCGCAATTGACATGTAATTGATATCAATAAAAAATATGTTTGATAAAATGTTCGAGATATATATATATATATATATATATATATATATATATATATATATATATATATATATATATATATATATATATATATATATATATATATATATACACTACAGTTCAAAAGTTTGGGGTCACCCAAACAATTTTGTGGAATAGCCTTCATTTGTAAGAACAAGAATAGACTGTCGAGTTTCAGATGAAAGTTCTCTTTTTCTGGCCATTTTCAGCGTTTAATTGACCCCACAAATGTGATGCTCCAGAAACTCAATCTGCTCAAAGGAAGGTCAGTTTTGTAGCTTCTCTAACGAGCTAAACTGTTTTCAGATGTGTGAACATGATTGCACAAGGGTTTTCTAATCATCAATTAGCCTTCTGAGCCAATGAGCAAACACATTGTACTATTAGAACACTGGAGTGATAGTTGCTGGAAATGGGCCTCTATACACCTATGTAGATATTGCACCAAAAACCAGACATTTGCAGCTAGAATAGTCATTTACCACATTAGCAATGTATAGAGTGTATTTCTTTAAAGTTAAGACTAGTTTAAAGTTATCTTCATTGAAAAGTACAGTGCTTTTCCTTCAAAAATAAGGACATTTCAATGTGACCCCAAACTTTTGAACGGTAGTATATATATATATATATATATATATATATATATATATATATATATACTGTATATATATAGTTTCCTACGCCTTCTCTGATTTTGGATCAACATAATCAATACAAGTGACTGTTGTAACTCAGGCTGGGCGATGAAAAAATATCAATACATTTTGTGATGGACATATAATCGATAGCAATAAAAAACGATTTTGATAAAACCATTGTAACTAAGGATGGGCGATAAAACAATATTAAAATGTATCGCAATAGACACGTAATTGATATCAAGAAAAAATACACTACCGTTCAAAAGTTTGGGGTCACATTGAAATGTCCTTATTTTTGAAGGAAAAGCACTGTACTTTTCAATGAAGATAACTTTAAACTAGTCTTAACTTTAAAGAAATACACTCTATACATTGCTAATGTAGTAAATGACTATTCTAGCTGCAAATGTCTGGTTTTTGGTGCAATATCTACATAGGTGTATAGAGGCCCATTTCCAGCAACTATCACTCCAGTGTTCTAATGGTACAATGTGTTTGCTCATTGGCTCAGAAGGCTAATTGATGATTAGAAAACCCTGTGCAATCATGTTCACACATCTGAAAACAGTTTAGCTCGTTATAGACGCTACAAAACTGACCTTCCTTTGAGCAGATTGAGTTTCTGGAGCATCACATTTGTGGGGTCAATTAAACGCTCAAAAGGGCCAGCAAAAGATAACTTTTATCTGAAACTCGACAGTCTATTCTTGTTCTTAGAAATGAAGGCTATTCCACAAAATTGTTTGGGTGACCCCAAACTTTTGAACGGTAGTGTATGTTTGATAAAATGTTCGCTATATATATATATATTTTCTTACGCCTTCCCTGATTTCGGTACAAAGACTGTTGTCACTGACTGTTGTAACTCTGGCTGAGCGATGAAACAATATCAATACATATTGTGATAGACATATAATCGATAGCAATAAAAAATTGTTTTGATAAAACGTTACAGTATATATAAATGTATATATATATACATATTTTATTTTTGTTTGAAGAACCCAGATGTTGTGAAGCAAGGTTGGTTTCATGAACAGCACTCGCTCTCTGATAACCAAGTAACACAGGGAGTGATCCCTGATTAGTTGGAGTGACACAATAACACCCAAACAGGTGACAGTATCAACTATCAAGTTTGGTTGTGCCATCTTGTTGTCTCGCGGTTGATTCGTTGCATGGAGTGAGAAGAGAAAGTAAAAAAATGAGTGCTGCAGAGAGCAAATAAATTGTGGATTAAACAGGAAAAGTCACCTCTACAGTAGGGTTGTACGGTATACCGGTATTAGTACAGTACCGCGATACTAATGAATTATATTCGGTACTATACTGTCTCCGAAAAGTACCGGTACTTTGGTGGATCTACACCTAACATCCACTGTAATGATACCAAGTACAGGAGCGTATCTAGTCGATACTACTATGATTACGTTGATATTTTTTGGCATTGCAACATCTTCTTTCGTTTTTCCCTGGACACATGAGGACTTTGAATATGACCAATGTATGATCCTGTAACGACTTGGTATCGGATTGATACCCAAATTTGTGGTATCATCCAAAACTAATGTAAAGTATCAAACAACAGAAGAATAAGTGATTATTACATTTTAACAGAAGTGTAGTTAGAACATGTTAAAAGAGAAAGTTAGCAGTTATTAACAGTAAATGAACAAGTGAATTAATAAATAATTTTCTACCACTTGTCCTTAATAATTTTGACAAAATAATAGAATGGAAAATGACACAATATGTTACTGAATATGTCAGCAGCTAAATTAGGAGCCTTTGTTTGCTTACTTACAAATAAAAGACAAGTTGTCTTGTATGTTCACTATTTTATTTAAGGACAAACTTGCAATAAGAAACATATGTTTAATGTACCGTAAGATTTTTTGTTAAAATAAAGCAAATAATGCTATTTTTTGTGGTCCCCTTTATTTAGAAAAGTACCGTAAAGTATCAAAATAATCTTGGTACTGGTACCGGTACCAAAATATTGGTATCGGGACAAAGCTAGTATATTATTATTTTTTGTTTTTTCAAAAGAAGTTACATGTTACAAAAGCTAAGTAGGGCGTATACACGCAGTGAGTAAGCACTTTTAACAAAATGATCCTTTAAAAAAATTTGATTCTTGAAAAGTATGAATCGATTTGTAATCATAATAAATAACAATCACGATTTGGTTGTGAGCTGATTTTTTCCAGCACTCCTATAATTTAGGCTTCAGGGACAACACTTACCCTTCCTGCCCTTGTGCCCGCCTTCACTGGCAAAAGGAAGATGTGGGAATTAAAAATGAGGGGAGAGAAAAAAGCTAAATATTCTGACATCTGCACAAATCACATCCCACCATTACCCCCATCTCTCCATCACTCCCACCCCCTGCCTGGTTTGACTGGCATGCCCCAAAGGAAGCACTCAGCCTGGGGAGAGACCCAACAGAGGCTGCCTGGCTGCTCAGTGGGGATCTGCATCAGTGAAATGATTTGTCCCCGAGGGGAGGACATGCTCTGCTTTCACTTTCTTCCTCTTCTACTTTTAAGAAATAGCACAATTTCTGGGGTAATATATGCAATATTGTGTATATGCAGTGATGTATTCCTTAGGATATTAACGCATTAAATCAGGGGTCTTCAGAGATGAAGCGGGGACCTGCTACTTATATAACCTGCATACAATTGTGTTAAAATAGCGCCGCTAATAGCTTCCTGACAACTGGTCCGTTAATCACAAGCTGACAACTGATGCGCTATTTGCTAGCTGACAACTGGTAGACTAATTGCTATCTGACAACTAGCACGTTGATTGCAACCTGACAACTGGTTGACTGAGAAATGGAAAATATGTGATGAATCATGTTGAAACTGCATTCATGTTCGAAATAAAACTTCAGTCAAATCAAATTAAATTGCTAGCTGACAACTTGTGCTCTAATTGCTAGCTAAGGACCAGCATGTTAACCACTAGCTGACAACTGGTGCACTAATTGCTAGCTGAGGACTAGCATGTTAACCACTAGCTCACAACTAGTGCACTATTGCTAGCTGACAACAAGCGTGTTAATCACTAGCTAACAACTAGCAGGTTAAGAGCTAGCCGATACCTGGTGCGTTTATGAGTAGCTGACAACTGGTGCACTAATCGCTAGCTGACAACAAGCACATTAAATGTTAGCTGACAACTGCTGGACTAATTGCTAGCTGACAACTGGCGCACTGTTTGCTAGCTGACAACTAGTATGTTAATCCCTAATTGATTTTATTTTTATTAAGAATCCCCATTAGCTGGTTGCCACAACAACCCACTAGTCTTCCTGGGGTCCACAAACTCAATATAATTACAAGTAAAAGCATATAATTATAACTACACAATACAGAAAAAAATAAAAGCATCAACAAGCAAACAAGCAAACAATTTACAGTCACGGAATAATAATTACCATATAAATATAACCAAACAAAAATCATCAACAAGCAAACTAATTTACAGACTCAGATAAAATATTACTTTACTTTCAATGCCGGTGAGAATTCGAGGCAGGTTATTCCAGAGCGATACAGATCTATAAATAAAAGATTTCCGCAAAGCATTGACAACTAGTGCACTATTGCTAGCTGACAACTAGCATGTTAATTGTCAGCTGACAACTGGTGCACTAATTGCTAGTGCCTTAATTAGTAGCTGACGACTGGCACACCAGTCGCTAGCAAACTACAGCCCTAAATTCTTTCTGGAAGCTTGTACAGCTAGGCCAGTGGTCGGCAACCCAAAATATTGAAAGAGCCATATAGGACCAAAAATACAAAAACAAATCTGTCTGGAGCCGCAAAAAATTAAAAGCCATATTACATGTGTCATGAGATATACATTTATTTAAGAGGACTTAAAGGAAACTAAATGACCTCAAATATAGCTACAAATGAGGCATAATGATGCAATATGTACATATAGCTAGCCTAAATAGCATGTTAGCATCGATTAGCTTGCAGTCATGCAGTGACCAAATATGTCTGATTAGCACTCCACACAAGTCAATAACATCAACAAAACTCACCTTTGTACACTCATGCACAAAATTAAAAGTGTGGTGGACAAAATGAGACAGAAAAAGAAGTGGCATAAAACACGTCCTAGAAAGTCGGAGAAAGTTATGTAAACAAACTATACGGTGAGTTCAAGGACCGCCAAAATTAGTAGGACAAAACGGCGCTCGCCAAATACTCGAATCAGTGAAGCATGTTTAATATAAACAGTGTGATTTATAACAATTAGGGAGGTTTGTGTCATGTTTGTCCTCCTACAGAAACCATACTAAAACAAAAAAATTGATTTTTTTCCCCTCATCTTTTTCCATTCTTCATACATTTTTGAAAAATCTCCAGAGAGCCACTAGGGCGGCGCTAAAGAGCCGCATGCGGCTCTAGAGCCGCGGGTTGCCGACCCCCGAGCTAGGCACTAACAGGCAAGCGCAGTACTAATTGCTAGCTATCTTAAATGCTAACATGGATATAATAATATATTCATGTATTCATGTTTTTATTATAAACCTGCAGTGGGTACGGTGGCCATGCCGCTGCCATTTCTAAAGTACACGACAGTGTGTTGGATCAATGTTGAATTGTGTTTAATTTCATTGTAATATGTGGAAAAATTGCGGAGGGAATATAATTATTTAAAAAAAAATTCTAAACAACCAAAATTTTCACGACCCCCTGTGGATCCCCTGGTGTTCACGGACCACCTGTTGAAAATCTTAAACCAGGGGTGTCCAGATTACAGCCCGCGAGCCAAGTGTGGCCCGCGAGACAACATAGGTTTAACAAGAAAATTGACCCGCGGCGTGTTTTGGCCTAAAGTTAGTCCCCTGTGGATGGGTTGGATGGCTATTGCCGCCCTTTTGTGGTCAAAAATAGAATTAATGATCAATAACCACAAATCTAATTTAAAAGTGACTGGAGCCTAGCATCAACATATTACTCGGACAATCCATACTACTTTCCCCACTCATGGTGTAAATTACCTACAAACAACAAATAAAGTCGCACATAATACACATCCTGCTCATTGAACTTTATGGACATTATAAAACACCTATATATTATTTAAAATTACACATATATAAATGCATTACAGTGCATGATGGGTGATATGCAAAACACTTTCTCCACACTTTCCCATGTTTGACGCATTTTAGCTGTTTGATATTTCTGATTGATTACAAAACTTTTTAGGAGGTTGTCAGGGAACTAAACAAGGTCGGAGTCGAACTTGCACATACTCTTAATATTCAATATTTTATCGTTTATACTTCATCTTGCATTGTGTGTGTGTGTGTGTGTGTGTGTGTGTGTGTGTGTGGGAGGGGCGTGTGTGTTAAAGTTGAAGTAGTTGAAGTTACGTGTTGTTCAGTCTGGTATAGCTTGCTTTAATCATTGCAAACTGAGGTGTTATTTTGGTGTAAAAGATTGTTGTTATGTCACAATCAACGCTCTTCTGTGTGTTTTTGTGTTTGTGTGTGTATTACAGTGTATTTGCAATTATCCTCGAAAAAATATGGCTTTACCGCAGTTTTCACTGTATTTTTACATGTTTTTTAAAACTTCCTTCTTCAATTTGGTGTGACATTAATATGCAGACTTAAAGCATTGCCATCGCCGATTAGGTGTAAAAACAGCTGTGTAAACGTAATCACAGATCACTCTGAGACAGCAAACATAGTTGTAATGAATAATATTAAAAAAACAACAAAAGTTAGTGTAGTGATTTTGAAATCAAATTCATTTAGATACTTATTTAATTACACTACACATGAATTTAACATCTATACACATACTTCAGAACTGTATAAATATATATATTGTATATACATTGTGTGTATGTATATACAGTATATATATATATATCAATCATATATGTATGTAATATATTAATATAATATGCATATATACACACACATATATATGTATAAGCTGTATATGTGTGTATATAGATATACTGTTACTTTAAATGCAGTCCTTTGGCCCCCTGCCAAATATTTTTAGCCCAATGTGGCCCCCGAGTCAAAAAGTTTGGACACTCCTGCCCTAGATGCAATAAAAGTTGCCTTGATCACTTGAACGCAACAGAAAGGCGACAAATGCCCATCAGGGTACTTCCATATGAAATGTTTTTCATGTATAATGTTGTCATGTGGACTGTCATGTGCAGTAGTTGGCAATGCTCCTCTGCAAAGCTTGCTAAAATCATGTTTTTAGACCATATCCATGCAACCAGAAGGAGCTTTTCTAACCTGTAACCTTTTTGAAAAGTTGAATTATAAGTATTACACCAAATAATACATTGCGATAATCGGTTTGAATCAAGAATCAATTCTGAATCGAATCGTCACCCCAGGAATGGGCATTACATTGAATTGTTAGGTGCCCAAAGATTCACACACCTACCTTTTAGCATTTTTTCATATTGATTTGGTTTTGACTGTTGACAGATGACAGATGAAAGGGGAACAGCAAGGACCTAAAAAGTACAGTGTAAGACTTATAGTCATTAACTTTCTCTTTTTTCATTTCTGTTTTCTACTTGAGAACGTCAAACATTGTTGTAACTGTATTGCAAGTCAATGAAGTCATTCTCAATACGGGCACACCTCATTACCTACGCACACACACACACACACACACACACACACACACACACACACACACACACACACACACGCACACACATACGCACGCACGCACGCACGCACGCACACACAGTATCTCCAGTGTGTTAGCTTAGGCAAACACATAAACAGTGGAGCGTTTATGCTGCTGCAGGAGTGAAGGTGTTGCGGTGTGGAACACAGCCTCAGTGTGCTCCTCCACCATCAACAGCAATAAGAAAAGCTTTCTATTAGAAGGCTCTCTAAAATGCGCTGGTGAGTGATTCACTGTGCATGTGTGGGCACACGCATGTTAATAAATAGGTGTGATGCTGTATTTTCTTCTCTCTATCCTCCACCTGTTTAACTAGTAAGTTGCGACTATAAACACAAAGGCTGTTTTATAGTGCCTTTAATACCTGCACAAGGCATTTAAAGTCGCCGTAAGGAAGACGAGCGCTTTTATCACCTGTGAAACCAATGAGCTAACAGCAGCTCTCACTTGACCCACACACAACAACAATAATCATTTTAAAAGTGCTTAGTAATGATACAAATATGTATTATTGAGTGATAAACCAAGGCAGGGTGTCCAAACATTTTCCACTGTTGGGCGCACACTGATAAATCAAAGTATGAGGGGGCCATTTTGATATTTTTCATTTTCAAAACCGTGACAATATGTTTATTTGTTTCCACCTTTAGGGCTCCCCTCATGTTTGGTCTCCGGGACCCAAAAGGGTCTAAGTCATAAACATGTTAATATTAAGTCAGGTATTTTTTTTTGCTTCTCAAACTTTTTTCACCAAGTACCACCTCAGAAATTACTTGGCTCTCCACGTACCACCATAATGACCAACATTAAAATACAGTAGCATAGTAGGCCAAAGTATTCATTAAAACAAGGCAGAAGTTTTATTTAACAAGTATATTTAAAGGCCTACTGAAACCCACTACTACCGACCACACAGTCTGATAGTTTATATATCAATGATGAAATCTTAACATTGCAACACATGCCAATACAGCCGGGTTAGTTTACTAAAGTGCGATTTTAAATTTCCCGCGAAATATCTGCTGAAAACGTCTTGGTATGATGACGCCGCGGATGTGACGTCACGAGTTAGACAGGACATTTTAGTCCAGCACCACGGCCAGCTTAAAGTCGTCAGTTTTCATCGCAAAATTCCACGTGGTTCTGGACATCTGTGTTAGCGAATCTGTTGCAATTTGATCATTGCATTATGGAGAAAGAAGCTGAGCAAGCAAAGAAGAAAGTTGTCGGTGCGAAGCGGAGTATTTTGCGAGGGAAGTCAGCAACACAACACAGCCGGTGTTTCATTGTTTACATTCCCGAAAGATGCAGTCAAGATCGAAGAACTCAGACAACAGAGACTCTTACCGGGAGGACTTTGACTTCGATACACAGACGCCTGTAGAGAACTGGGACAACAGAGACTCTTACCAGGATTACTTTGATTTGGATACACAGACGCAGACGTGGTACCGTGAGTACGCAGCTGCGCTTCCAAACATTTGATCGCTTGCCCGTACGTGCGTGTCACGTACGTAACTTTGGGTAAATATATAAGCTTTATGAACCTTGGGTTAGGTGAACGGTCCTTTGGGCTGAGTGATTGTGTGTGTTGTGCAGGTGTTTCAATTGTATTGGCGGGTTATACGGACGGGAGCTAGGAGCTAGCATAACAAACACCTAGGTGTTTGTTATGCGGGATTAATTTGTGGCATATTAAATATAAGCCTGGTTGTGTTGTGGCTAATAGAGTATATATACTGTATATATGTCTTGTGTTTATTTACTGTTGTAGTCATTCCCAGCTGAATATCAGGTCCCACCTGCCTCTCACAGCATCGTCCCTATCTGAATCGCTTCCACTCCCCACTAGTCCTTCACTTGCACTTTCCTCATCCACAAATCTTTCATCCTCGCAAATCGTCGCTTTCTCGGTCCGAATCGCTCTCACTTCTGGCCGCCATCACTGTAAACAATAGGGAACTTTGCGGAAATGTTCAACTGACTACGTCACGCTACTTCCGGTAGGGGCAAGGCTTTTTTTTGTCAGATACCAAAAGTTGCGATCTTTATCGTCGTTGTCCTCTACTAAATCCTTTCAGCAAAAATATGGCAATATCGCGAAATGATCAAGTATGACACATAGAATAGATCTGCTATCCCCGTTTAAATAAATAAAAATCATTTAAGTAGGCCTTTAATATGTTTGGCCACTGTAACATTACACACAGTTGAACAGTAATACTGTGTTTAAATATAGGAAAATGATACACTGTACTTCAATAATTAATCAGTGCACCACTAAATGGAGCCCGCGTACCACTAGTGGTACACATACAGTTTGAGAATCAACTTCAGATCTGTCGATATAAAGGTAAATACTTTTTTTTCATGTTTTAGACAATCTTGTATTTTAATGGCAAAGACACAACATGTGCAAAAAATGTCAACGTGAAATATTTGATGTAAAGTCCATCCATCCGTTTTCTACCGCTAGTCCCTCTCATTTGACTTCAAAATACTCTAGATAAATAATTCATACAACATTGATTTTGATTCATTAATTTTTTTAACAATGACAGTTTAAAGAAATCTCACAAAAATTCTCAGGGATCGCAAAGGGCCCCGCACATAAAAGTGTTAAAAATAGGTCATACTTTTTTTTCTTCTTAACTTTCAGCGCTTAAATCTCTAGAAAGGATCATCCTCAGATCTATCCATCTATTATAAGTGTTTTTGTTTGTTTATTTCATGCTGTTTTTGTCATCGAAAAGTTTGTTGGCAATCACAAAATATGCAATATTCCCCCTTTAAAATATATCAAAGTGGAATATTTCATATGAAGTAACTGAAGCCTTCTATAGGTAAATAATTCATAACAACATTGATTCATTATTATTTTTTGAGCAAAGACAGCTATAAAAAAAAAGAGCCTGCATGGCAGATTTGTGTTATAAGAGACAACGTTGCAACTTTTTCTCCTCACCGGTTTGCTCCTTTGTTCCCCTTCTTTATGTTTTTTCTGTAAAAGTATTAGAAAAAATTAGCTGAGGGCCCAAATGGTCCCCGGGCCGCACTTTGGACCCCTCTGATCTAAGGCTTTGTGGATTAGTGTTTCTGTGTGCACCTCACATGTCAGACCCTCGTGGGCGTGATTTTATCTCTGCACGTTGTAAACAACCCATCACGCTATTCCACGGCAACAGATAGCAGCTATCATTACAGGCCGCAGGAGGTGTCGCAGCAGCAACTTCCCTCCTCCATGCTGCATCGATGTGTCTGGAATGACGTCTAATCCGCGCGGATCACAGAAAAAGGGCACTGGCGCTGAGGACACGACGTCATCTCGGCACTTATCGAGCTCGCGGCGTAGCTAGAGACCGGGTATTGACGTATCCACCGGAATAATTCTCAGAGTGAGGCCGACGCGTGTCTTTTGCTGCACGGTCGGACGCCTCGATATTGTCTTCATCACGCTGAGAACCTGTGAAGGAAGAAAGGCGGCCATGTTGGCTTCACTTCCTGCTGGTTGAAATCTCTTCAGCCACGCACTAAATCTTTAAAGCTGTCCTCCATCAAATGGTTGGCTTAGATTGAATAGGGTTTCATGAGGTATTCATGAGTAAAACATTGATGTGTGAGTGAAATGGAAGCCAGCCAGGTGTACATTAGTGAACCCTAACACCTTTAGAGCTCACACTGGACATCGAGTTGACAGTGGGGGCTTTCGCACTCTCATTCGGAGGACCCAGCTGCGAGCCATGGGCTCCCTATTCTACGCACCTTTCAATTGGGACTACGTGGCTCAGATGGTACAGCTGCAACTTTCAGATGGTACAGCTGCAACTTGAGGGTTCCAAGATTGATTCTAGCTTCTGCCATCCTAATCATGGCCGTTGTGTCCTGGGCAAGACACTTCACCCACCTTGCTCTCAATATGAATCTGAATGAATGTTTGGTGGTGGTCAGAGGGGCCGCAACCACCATCAGCATGTGAATGTGGAGGTAATGAATGATGCCTTCTCATTTCTTTTGTGAAGTGCTTTCGGTCTCTAGAAAAGCGCTATATAAATTGAATCCATTATTCCATCCATCCATCCTTTCGGGGTTGCGGGGGGTGCTGGAGCCTATCCCAGCTGCATTCGGGGTACACCATGGACAAGTCGCCACCTCATCGCAGGGCCAACACAGATAGACAGACAACATTCACACACTAGGGCCAATTTAGTGTTGCCAATCAACCTATCCCAAGGTGCATATCTTTGGAGGTGGGAGGAAGCCGGAGTACCCGGAGGGAACCCACGCAGTCACGGGGAGAACATGCAAACACCACTCAGAAAGACCCAGAGCCCAAGGATCGAACCCAGGACCTTCGTATTGTGAGGCACATGCACTAACCCCAGTTTCACCGTGCTGCCTTGAATCCATTATTGTTATTATTATTAATAATACAATACTACATAATTGGACCATTTTAATGTACACAAAAACATGGCTGATAACCTCACGAAGAAGTCAGTATTTGATACAGCTGTGGTGGTCTTCTGTCCTCATGAGGGCGCCTATATATATATATAATTTTTTTTTACAATTTTTTACAAACAACAACGGAACTACATTAGCAGATACACTATATACAGATATAATACCAGTATTTAGTATACAAATATATATAATTAGTGAAGTAGATCGTAAAAACTACTGCCCCTTTGCCTTGAATGAGAAAAGTTCCCTTTTTTCCCCAAAATTCATTTAAGAATAAAAATTACTTTCATTGTAAATAATTCACCCCATTTGTTTTGATATCTGACAGGGCATTTGGTGGTCTTCTGTCCTCATGAGGGCGCCTATATATATATATAATTTTTTTTTACAATTTTTTACAAACAACAACGGAACTACATTAGCAGATACACTATATACAGATATAATACCAGTATTTAGTATACAAATATATATAATTAGTGAAGTAGATCGTAAAAACTACTGCCCCTTTGCCTTGAATGAGAAAAGTTCCCTTTTTTCCCCAAAATTCATTTAAGAATAAAAATTACTTTCATTGTAAATAATTCACCCCATTTGTTTTGATATCTGACAGGGCATTTATTTGGGACTGGAGAATTATTCTCCAGTCGGCTCAACTGCTTTCCCTGCTGCGGCCACGCCCCACCATCCCCCCCGGGAAATCCATTTTTTGTCCTTCTCTCCTAGCATCTAATCAGTCCCATTTTTTTTTGTTTTCGCTACTCAGGCAAACGAGTCACTAGACTAGCCATTGTACGCAACACTAGGAGCGTGGGCTCATTAAAGAATCAGAATCAGAATTACTTTATTAATTCCAGAGGGGAAGTACTTTGAGTTTAATGTTCTGTGAGTCAGTCAAATAAAAAAGATATCTATGCCCAAAAATCAAAGCTTTGTGGAAATTTATGACAGATATGAGACCTATTATATAAGTAAAGAAGAGCACATTCTCATACTTTCTGTAACATCCAGGAAGAAATGATGTCAACGCACTTGAAAAACGTCTCAACTATAAGCTACATTAAGGAGCCCAGAATCGTTTTTATTTAAATGTTCAGGGTTCCTCACAAGGGAACCTTACCATGCATTAAATCCATAAACTGTAATAAAATTGTATAACATTGAGTAGATGGCAAATTATTGCGATGTAGAGCAATCTCATATTTTTACGGAATTTCGCAGGAGAGTTTCTATATTTTGAAATGCAAATGAGGATGCTCCTGTGGCCCACAGATTTAGACACACATAATAAAAATCTGCTAAATATTCTGATGTTTTTGGCTGCCAAAATAACCATAACATTAACGCTACATGAAACATTATGTCACGTTTCCTAAAATAAATGTTAAAACAAACAACTTAAAGCCTTGTCCAGCTATTAACTGACGTATACTATTCATGTTAACCTAACTTTTACTGCAAATTAATATTGGCTCAAATTATCGGTTACTGCCTCCTTGACTACTAATAATCGGTATCGTATCGGCCCGGAAAAAAAACGTATCGGTCGATCTCGAGTAAGCACAGTCTGGACACATAAAGACAAACAACTAGGCTGTAGCTATTGATTATTTTAGTAATCGAGTAATCTATAGATTCGTTTGTTTGATTAATTGGATAAAACACACTTTAGGGAAAATAGCTGAAATTTAAAAAAATTCTGCTTGCCAAAACTGTCATTATTTTTTGTTATAAATGCACATCATCAACATTAAAGTTAGACTTTTAACATGTTTGTGGCTGTTTTGCCACCACACAGATAACGGCATCCTCACACCACCGCTCTTATGTGCACTCAACTGCAGTGGCCATGCGGAAACTGTGCCCTAAACTATGTTTAAAGTGCCAGGCACTCCATGCAGTCCTGATTTGATACATTTTCATTAGATACACATTTTCTAATCAAATGTATTGATTAATTGTTGCAGCTTTACAAACAATCTTTCACAAGTTTTTCTCCAGTCATGTTTTTGGGAAGAAGCCAGAGTGCCTGTAAACCCAACCAGAGATTTGATCTTCCATCGCCAGACTTTGAGACTAATGTGCTAACCTCTCAGCCACTGTGGCCCCAATGGCTACTGACTTAACTGCAAAATAAAAACATGGCTGATGACCTCAAGAAGCTGGCACAGCTCCATTTTACTCTTCTAATCATGTCGTTTATTAGCTTGTCTTTCCAACAACAATTTCTAATTTTGCTTTTGTCAACAATAAGATTCCTAAGTTAAACTGCGTAGAATGAAGCGACCGCCCTTGGCGCGACATAACAACTTAGCGTGTTGACTCCATCTCCCCCGAGCTGGAGTCCAGTCATCACGAGCTCATAGCATCCTGACAGATGCCGTAATTGAACCATAAATTGTTGTCCCTTCAGTAAAGGAGAACATCCTTCACTGTTTTTTTAATGTATTTTCTTTTCTTTTTTTCTTTTTTTTACTCCTGTGGCTTTTTTTCTGCTGACAAAACAGCAACGGAGGTTAACAGCGGTAACAGCGCCGCTGTCACTTTGAGGGCATGCAGGAAGATGAAAAGAATGGGACTTCTCCACTGAGATGCTCATGTGTACACAAATTTGTCCAGACAAACCTCAGCAAAGTAGAAATATGACATTCAAAAGGCTCCTGCAAGCCTCTCTTAAAGAAGCCAAACCCTACATTGTCAACTTTTTAGACTTAGGTGTATGTATAACATGTTGGATTATTGTTCTACTTGTTGTGAAAGTGCCCTATCATGAGGTCGTGAACGGTCAAGAACAAGAACCTCACGAGATCTTTGCAATTTTTTACGCCGACGCTTTAGGAAATACGTATGACAACTTGATGGGCGTCCAGCAGTTACCGCTGGTTTTGAGTTAGATCGCTTTTTCTTGAAAATGGCAGCCTGAAAGTGTTTTTTGGGACGGAAGAATTGTATATATAATCCGGAATAAGGCAGCAATGCAAAGATTTTTGGGGTTTTTCGGGGAGCGAAAGACCTTCCTCAGTGTCACTGCTCCTTTGCTCTTTCCATTTTACGGACAGGTGTTTCGTGAACAAAGCACAGTTCCACTCTCCAATATTCAACCGTTATATATAATATCTAGAGATGTCCGATAGTATCGGACTGCTGATTTTATCAGCCAATAAATGCTTTAAAATGTAATATCGGAAATTATCGGTATCGGTTTCAAAAAGTAAAATTTATGACTTTTTAAAACGCCCCTGTACGGAGTGGTACACGGACGTAGGGAGAAGTACAGAGTGCCAATAAACCTTAAAGGCACTGCCTTTGCGTGCCGGCCCAATCACATAATATCTACGGCTTTTCACACACACACAAGTGAATGCAAGGCATACTTGGTCACCAGCCATACAGGTCACACTGAGGGTGGACGTACAAACAACTTTAACACTGTTACAAATATGCGCCACACTGTGAACCCACACCAAACAAGAATGACAAACACATTTCGGGAGAACATCCGCACTGTAACACAACATAAACACAACAGAACAAATACCCAGAACCATTTGCAGCACTAACTCTTCTGGGACGCTACAATATACACCCCCCGCTACCCCCACCTCAACCCTGCCCCCCCCAATCCCGCCCACCTCAACCTCCTCATGCTCTCTCAGGGAGAGCATGTCCCAAATTCCAAGCTGCTGTTTTGAGGCATGTTAAAAAAATAATGCACTTTGTGACTTCAATAATAAATATGGCAGTGCCATGTTGGCATTTTTTTCCATAACTTGAGTTGATTTATTTTGGAAAACCTTGTTACATTGTTTAATGCATCCAGCGGGGCATCACAACAAAAGTAGGCATAATAATGTGTTAATTCCACAACTGTATATATCGGTATCGGTTGATATCGGAATCGGTAATTAAGAGTTGGACAATATCGGATATCGGCAAAAAAGCCATTATCGGACATCTCTAATAATATCCAATTCTCCTTTAGCCGACCCCAAAATTGGGATTAGGCGTGGAATCTGAGTGTTTCGGCCAAGTTAAGAAGAATACAGATTCACCCTGTGCAAAACTTGGGATTTATGAAGTATTTTTTTTAAATTACTATAGTATGCTACTGATCCAATATCAGCAATGGCAGGTATACGAACATAATTGCACATTTTTGCAACATATATTAATTACGATTTGCTTGCTTAGAATTAAGATGGCAATCCTCTGAAATATTGTTTTTAGTGCAACCATAGTTGTTACACAGGGATGTTATAATTCTACTGTGTTCCTTATGATTTGGTATTCTACAGCATTATTCTACTATTAGGGTACATTCACATTGCAAGGTTGGATGTCCAATTCTGACATTTTTTTTGCCAAATCTTATCTTTTTATGTAATGGTTCGCATTACAAAAAAAGAAATTGCGATGCCTAATGTGTACACAATTTGACCCACAAGCAGACATGACGCCATGACGTCACATGTACTGCAGTGTTTACAAAAATAAAAATGGCTCTAATTCTAGTAGGTCTCAGTCCTGGCACATTTGTGGCAAATTCAAGGATTTTGTGCAATCAAAGTCAACATTTTCTGAACCCAATTATTGACTATACAGTATATATATAGAAGATTAAAAGGGAAGAGCATTTTGGCTGTCGCAGTTTGTGGGACGTTTGCTTTGACGCCGGCTCTCAAGAGCGTGTGGGCGAGCAGTCGAAGAGAGGATAGGTGGAACATTGACATTATTTTTGCCTGTTTTCTGCTTATTTGTCAGCTATTTATTTTGCAACTGTATTTTGGCCAAGAATTATGACACTTGGTCAGATGAATGCAACCTGATCATTGAGACTGCAGTCGCATTTAGGGCTGTACGATTTTGAGAAAAAACCTAATTGCGATTTTTTTTCCCTCCAAAATTGCGATTCGATTCGAGTGAAAGAAGACTTGTTACTTTTACACTGTCAACCAACATATTCTTGTCTAAAGGTGCCACACATTAGAACAATATGCAATAATTTACTTCAAAAAATATTTGGCTTTATACAGACAGACTCATAGCTTTTAGCTACATCATGCTCTTAAACTGAAGAAATAACCGATAAAAAAACTATACAGGGTTTATAATGTAATGTAATCATAATATATATTAATAATGCAAATAACCGTTTAAACGGATACAAACTTTTATTTCTCATTACAGTTGAACTGTTTACCATTGTAATTTATCCTAGATAAATAAACAAACAAAAAAAAGAGAGAATTCTCATTTCTGGAATCAAAAATGGAACTTGAATAAATGTTGAATATCTTAAAGTTGATTGTTTTCCCATTAGGAAACACTAGGTCTGATGTTGTTGTCAGGTTCAAACACTGATGACATCTATTAAACAAGACAAGAAGCAAGGAATTAAACAGAGACAGAATTCAATTTGGCTCAATGAGGAGAAACGTCTGGACTGTACTCTTTGCACAGTTCCACCACGCTCTGACAAAAGATTGTACGCCTCCTCTTTTATTTGGACTTTCCCTGATTACATGGCAACAGCCGTTTCTAAGGGAGGGGGTCGTAAACAGCCATTTGATTACAAAACAGTTTAAAGAAAAGGTCGTAAACAGTTCAAAGAAAAGGTCGCCTGGAGGGGAGTCAGGCCCTGCTTCCTCTCCGCTTCGTAGTTCTCGGGTCAAGACAAAATCTTTCTGTTGATTACAATACATCAAAGAAACAGAACCCCTTCATGTTGCTTCCCATCCTACACAGTGGAGTTTTACAAGCCTTCTTCTTGGTAGGATCAAAGACATCTTTTGTCTTCTCGCCGGGAACTCATGGCAACACAAAGTTTTGTGATAACTTAGATACAATTATTCTGACAGTTGTCTTTTTTTGTGTTGCCATCACGTGATCACGGCATTCTCGCTCGTTTAATGAATTTGATTTATATAGCGCTTTTCTATCAACCAGATACTCAAAGCGCTCACAAAGAAATGAGAACCCATCATTCATTCACTCCACATTCACAGTTTGTCCGTGTTGATGGGCTCATATTGCCTTTTCATATTGCCTATCCGATTTGAAGCTGCAATTTGGGACATTTGGCTTTCTAATCATATTTTTTCCTCCTATTTTTTGTTACTTTGTGGAACTTCTCACTAACGAGTCGCGAGGTTCTTTGTCCATGCTTACCATGCGTGTGGGTTAGCGGTCTCGCTCCCAGCCCATTGAGTCAAGGATTGTGAATGACTGAAAAGAGGGGCTCACTGCGTTCAGTTAATTCTACTGTTAAATAAACAGCGCACAGGTGCTGAGGGCGATGCACATAATGAGATGATAAAACGTGGGGCTCAACAATTCTGATTGGCGAACATGTCTGTCACTCAAATGCCGGTGATGGCGGAGAAAAATAAAACCTCCGCCTCTTGCGGTTATGTCATAACACTAATTAAAACCTCAATGTCAATACGATGCAGATTATTGTGCAGCCCTAGCCGCATTGCATACATATCCGATTTGAATCCACATATGAAAGAGGTCTAAGTCGAAATTGAAAAATTCAGAATTTTACTGTTCACATGAACATGAAAAAATCAGATTCAGGTCACTTATGGGCAAAACAAATTGGAATTGACCTGCAATGTCAACAAGGCCTTATTCTACTGCAGGTATGCTATAGCCATACATTATATCCTCCAAATACAGACAGTGTAGCATGGCAGACAGCCCAGTCGCTTGTTAAGGCGAAGAAAAGAAAAAGCCTTTAACATGCCCTTGCTCTTTCTCGCCCAGTAACAATACAAACATGCCAACACTCCTCGTCGCTGAAATGTGTGCTTGTGTTTTCACTGTCACCAGGGCTGAATGAGTCAAGACACATTTAAAGGCTTTTTAAAAGAATTCATTACGCCTCAGAGTGCCTCAGATGTTTTGATTAATGCTCCACAGGGAGTTTTTTTTTTCTTTTGCTGCTTTAAGTGCTGTTTCTTTACAGTCAGAGATTGATTTTTAAAATGTCAAATTCATTTGAATTGAGGTTCCTCTTATCCTGCTTTGTTGAAGTTGTAAAAACTGCAATTTCTGAAATTAATTTCCCGTGAGCCCTTTGTGAAGTTTATAGTTACTTGTTACTGAGGGGCATCTTTAGATACCTGCTCGACATATAGACACAGGTTGTAAAAATGGCAAAACATGTGAGGTTCTTGCAGCTATCCACTCTTATGGGAAGAGGATTTGCAGATTTTTTTTGTCAATTTGTGGGTTTAAAGGACATTGTTGTTATACCCGTTCTAGCTCTTTATGGACATAACAGACAAAGACCTTCCCCAAGTGTTCCCATAACAATTATGCAAAAAGTCTTGGTCAGTTGAAGACTCAAAGGGGTGGTATTATACAAAACCAACTTGTCTTACCTCTTGGTACCTGCTGTTGTGTATTTGGGCTCTGCATTATTTCCGAAAATGTGAAATCAAACTGTGGAGGCATTGCGAAGATATTTGTAAAATAATCTGTAAAAATGAGCCGTTTGGAATTTGCACATTTGGTAACGTTTTTGCCATTGGTAGAGATTTACCCAAATTGCTTTGCGCCAGATTTGTGTATAAAGAGAGTATGGCCAACTAGATTTCAAGCGATCTCCTCAATGATTGGTCAAAAGGCACTGACGTGACTACAGGGCGCCATGACTGCTACTAACTTTCAAGCTAATGCTATATGTTTGATCGATTCACATCCGAATCACGATTCTCATTCATCCCATCATTCATCCTTACTTAAGGACCTATTTTTAAAAATATATTTCTATGTCATCTCAATGCAACCAAAAGGAGCTATTCTAACCTGTCATGTTTTAAAAAAGGTTTCATTATAATTAATATACCAAATAATACATGGCCTGAATCGGTTTGAATCGAGAAGCATGTTGAATCGAGACTTCATTCTGAATCGAATCATCACCCCAGAAATCAGAATCGGATCGAATCGTTAGGTGCCCAAAGATTCAGACTTCTATTATGTAGACCAGTGTTTTTCAACCACTGTGCCGCGGCTCACTAGTATACCGTGAGATATTGTCTGGTGTGCCGTGGGAGATTATGTAATTTCACCTAATTGGGTTAAAATTTATTTTTTAGCAAACCAGTAATTATAATCCGTAAATGTGCCGTTGTTGAGTGTCTGTACTGTCTAGAGCTCGGCAGAGTAACCGTGTAATACTCTTCCATACCAGTAGGTGGCAGCAGGTAGCTAATTGCTTTGTAGATGTCGGGAACGACGACAATGGTTTGCAGGTAAAAAGGTGTCTAAGGCTTAAACCAAAAATAAACAAAAGGCGAGTGCCGCTAAGAAAAGGCATTGAAGCTTAGGGAAGGCTCTGCAAAACTAAAACTGAACTGGATGCAAAGTAAACAAAAACAGAATGCTGGACGACAGCAAAGACTTACAGCGTGTGGAGCAGACGGCGTCCACAAATGACATGACAATCAACAACAAAATAGGAGCGTAAGACAAGAACTAAAACACTACACACAGGAAAACAGCAAAAAACTCAAAATAAGTCTCAGCGTGACATGACAGGTCGTGACAGTACACCTACTTTGAGACAAGAGCTATCGTGATGCATGCTTGGTTACGGTTGGAATTCATATCAAACAATTGCGAGAACGACTTTTTATTGTCAATATCGGCTGCTGGGTTTAATTTTTTAATGTTTTCTGCTGGTGGTGTGCCTCAGAATTTTTTCAATGAAAAAAATGTGCCTCGGCTCAGGAAAGGTTGAAAAACACTGATGTAGACCACAAGGAAGTGGTTTAAATGTAGAAAAAAAATCATAATATGACCCCTTTAAGAACAAAGGGGTTCCAACTCTAATTGATTAATGGATTTTTTGGGAGTCCACTACTTTGGTTCTTGTTGTGTAGACATGTTTTGTACATATATTAACCAGATCAATGGACCTCAGTGGGCCCAGCTCCAGTTCCAAAAAGCTATTTACCATCCAGATAATCCCTACAAATTTTGCCAATAAAAATTTAATCATGTTCACCGAAAGTTTTCTCTAATTAATTTTTTATGGTTATTGTGGTACCTCAGTTTTTGTACCAAAGCCAGATCGCACCTAAACGAAGCAATTTCTTCCATAAGAAACAACGTAAATCTAATTAATCCATTCCAAATACCCCAACATTTCAACAATAACTCTAACAATAACTCCTGTCTACAAAGAAGGCAAAGAGCGGACAGGGAGAAGGGGAGAGCCATGTGGACGTAACATTTGTCTTTCTTGAATTCAATATTGTTACTCGCCTTCTTTATCAGAGTACAACTTTTTTGGCCCCCATGGTGGATTATTTTGTTATCCCACTAAATAAACAAAGAAAAAGACTAAGTTACCAACACATGTGATTCATGGTTTGGGCACTTGGTATGGACTAGATTTGCATGTGCAGTGTTTGGCCGTACAGTAACCGAGACGGTATACGACAACAAGGGCAAAATGATGTCAAAAAGTGGGGCGTATGAAAATCGAGGTACCACTGTACTTAAGTGAGTTTTCTCAGTTCTCGCTATGCAGTTTCAACGCTTTTACTACGGGGGAAAACAGACTTTGCCTATAATCACGGCCTCAGCCAAATGCCGACAAGTCGACCACTTCACAACCGGGAGTTTCTTGTCCTTTAACTGAGGGTCTCTGTTGGTCCCTGAACGCACCACCGGCCCGCCCTCCTCTCACAAACTGATAGCTGAGCGGTGGGCCACTGCGAGATGGCCAAAACTCACAACAGGGCAGCCCTGTGGCCGCCTGACGCCCCCAAGGCACAGTGCAGCCTTCACACGGATGAAGGGCGTACATTGCAGCTCTGTGCTTTGGTGTTTAAACTTCCTCCACAGCCCCACATTCCTACCTCCCATCTGTCCCCCCCCCCCCCCCCCCCCCACACACACACACACCTTTGATAGCCCGAGTCCCTTTACAGAGTCTGATTTAGACCGCCTCCTGTTTTTTTTCCATGTCAACTGTGATCTCAGAAGACCGACTTGATCCAGTGTTCTCTAAACAAGACCTTTACGCAACACGGCCTTTTACTGAAAACCGCCTTAAAAATGTCCTGCCCGGATGCTCATATTTAAATGACGGTGCAGTGGACATGCGTTAAATTGTAGGTGCAAACGTGTATTACCATGAATTGATTAACGTGGACCTCGACTTAAACAAATTGAAAAACTTATTCGGGTACAAGTGGTCAATTGTACGGAATATGTACTGTACTGTGCAATCTACTAATAAAAGTCTCAATCAATCAATCAATACCAAAACAACAATGGTGGCCCACAGCACAAAAAGTGATGCTTTACAAAATGACATTGCCACCTACTGGCCTGGCATGCGTATTACAGCAGTTTCACTGGTTTTCTGCAGTCTGTATTACCACTTTTGATTAAGGATATATACCGCATACGGTACTTTTTTGACACTGACCGGGCACAATTCACATAAAATCCAACAGTATCATGTTTCCGTACCTAGGTTGCGCGCAAAGATACGTCCAGTTGCTTACTCGTCCCACTTAGACTGCTGATCACTCAAGCAGCACTGAGAGCGGATTAAGCCAAACTACCTCGAAGTCAGTGGTTATCAAACTTTTTTCACCAAATACCACCTCAGAAAACACTTGGCTCTCCAAGTACCACAATGACCACAATGAAAGTAGGGTAGCGTAGTAAGCCCAAGTATTCATTAAAAACAACGCAGAGATTTTATTTAACAAGTATATTTAATATTTTTGGCCACTGTAACATTACACACAATGTACAAACGGTACTCCATATACAGTTCATAGTTACAGACTTCTTTGGCGTACTACTAAATGGATCCCACGTACCAGTTTAAGATTCACTGCTATAGGTAATGTTGTAATTTGCCACGCCAACAAAGAAATTAACAAAAAAAACCACTCCAACGTAAGTTAAATAAGGCTCCACTTACTCCACAATTAGAACTAAGATACACGTTACAACCAAACAGCTGGTGCAAAATAAGTACATTACTTACAGTATTAGCACTTTTTGAGGCGCAACAAAAAAACAAGCGTGTAAAATGTCCGCGAAAACTCATGAAAAACAAAACAGCACAAAACCTATACACTACTGCCATCTAATGTATTAGGCTTGTAACTGTAATTGCAACTTAATGTCATACTTGCAAATAACAATATGATGTAATAAAACAAGATGTAATAACTGTAAACCAGTTATCATGATCAGCTCATTTTTAAATGTTGCAATAAAAATTAAATTTTATTATCAAAAACAATATTTATTAACACAGACAAAAGTACAGTTATTATTTCCCAGGTAGCAGGAATTGGCATCGTATCGGTTCAAATGTGAACGGTGCCCATCTCTGCTATTGACGCCATTTACGTTATTTTCGAATCAGTGGTAGTTGTAGTTTTTTTCCCAAGTGATACTGCCAACTACTGGCCTGGCATGCGTATTGCAGTAGCTTCAGTCCATGTTATAATTTTTTGTGTTTTTGTGCCGATTATCAAAGCGGGACAATTCTATTGATTTCACTCAAGCATTGTCCTTTAAAAGCACTCTGTGTGTTCACACTCAGTGTTTTATTTTATTTTTTACTATAGAACGTGAAGTTTGACGAGGCCTTTTAACCGGGAGCCGTAATGACTCCTGAGGGCACTTGTCGGCCCTCGCCGGAGACTTGTTACGTAAACGACTAAATATCCTTGATGGGACACTTTTTGTCGTGCTAAAAGCCTCCTCCCAGGTCGCCATTTATGCTAATGTCTCGAGTCGCGCTGGAGTGGCAGGATGTGGAGCAGCCAGGCCGCGCATGAAGGAGTTTTGGTGACCTTGGCCCACTTCAGGAGGAGAGCGTTCTGGTTTTCTGACTAATAGAATGTTCTTTCTCCCACAACATGCACCCAGAATAGCAACGGCACATTAAGAAACCTTTTAATTGTTAAACACTCAGCGTGTGCCCTTGGCACACATCAACGACTTAATTTATGTGTCAATTCTAATTAAACAGCAAGTGTGGAACCTTAATAGTCTCTTAACCCTTTCTAGAACACTTATGGACATACGGTACTTGAAAAAGTGCTGGAGTACATGACTAGAATTGTTTGCTGACTTTTTACAAGACGTTTAATTGTAATGCAGTGTTTCCCATACATCCTTAGTGGACCACCACATACAGATTTGACACAACCAGTACGCCCCCACTCATAAACACATTATAATGGGACTGGATGTAAATGTAGCTTGTTACAACGCCGTACAGTAAGGGACGGTATGCATCGTAACAAACCTTATACTAGGGCTGGCCGGTAAATACATTTCAGATCGATAATGGTGATCAGTATGCTAATAAAATATTGAACTAATTACTATAGTTTCTTGATTTTTAGTACAGATGCTTTCAAACTGGCAGGTTAAAACAATATAAACAATTGGGATATTTATCAAAATTGGAAGATGTGAAAATATTAATCGAGCAGCACAATGTCACAGGGGTTAGTGCATGTGCCTTACCATAAGAAGGTCTTGGGTTCGATCCCCAGGCTCTGGGTCTTTCTGTGTGGAGTTTGCATGTTCTCCCCGAGTCTGCATGGGTTTCCCCCGGGTACTCCGGCTTTCTCCCACCTCCAAAGTCATGCACCTGGGGATAGGTTGATTGGCAACACTAAATTGGCCCTAGTGTGTGAATGTGAGTGTGAATGTTGTCTTTCTATCTGTGTTGGCCCTACGATGAAGTGGCGACTTGTCCAGGATGTACCCCGCCTTCCGCCTGAGTGATGAATGGTAAATGGTAAATGGGTTATACTTGTATACCTTCAAGGTACTCAAAGCGCTTTGACACTATTTCCACATCCACCCATTCACACACACATTCACACACTGATGGCGGGAGCTGCCATGCAAGGCGCTAACCACGACCCATCAGGGGCAAGGGTGAAGTGTCTTGCTCAAGGACACAATGGATGTGACAAGTTTGGTAGAAGGTGGGGATTGAACCAGGAACCCTCAGGTTGCTGGCACGGCCACTCTCCCAACTGCGCCACGCCGTCCCCAGAGTGCGGCCGGGGTAGGCTCCAGCACCCCCGCAACCCCGAAAGGGACAAGTGGTAGAAGATGGATCGATGGATGAATGGAAAAAATGTATCATGATCACATTTTTTGCCATATCGCCCAGCCCTACCTCATGCGCACCTGGGCCCTCATGTAACAACAGTTGTGTGGCCTTCCTACTAAAAAGAGACATACTTTCAAATCCACAAAACGTACGCCAGTAAAAATTCAGACATATTAAAGTGTGAGCAAGCACATTTCTTTGTCACAATCAACTTGAAATTGGTCCCAGATGTCAGCATGGATTGGCACGCCCAGACAACGGCCATGCCACAGAAATCATATTGCAAGTAGCCATGTGCTTGAGTTTGGCACAGTCTGACCAATCACAAGTCATTAGGCAGTGCTTCTTTTTTCTGTTTCGACTGATGTCAGATCAATTGTCTCCGAGAACTGAACACAGGCTGAAATAAAAAAAGAAAGTATAAGATAGAAGTGCGTGGGCAAAAATGACTCAGGGAAATTAGTGCTGCACCCCGTTTGAAAACTTTAGAAGGGGTGCGTGACTGATTACCCCCAATATGAATATAATTTGACTAATTTCTAACAACATTTGTTCTCAGATTAGAGTTTCATGAGAAACTCACAGCAATCCTGAGAGGGACAATCACAGTGGAAAATGGGTGGATGGATTTGTTTGAAATATTATTTAATTTAAACATGCCAGCATTTCGATACGAAAGACTTTGACTCTTGTTTGATTGCTCAATTAGTTATTACCATACTTGCCAACCTTGAGACCTTCCAATTCGGGAGATTGGGGGGGGGGGGGGGGGGATGAGTATATTTATAGCTAAAATTCACTGAAATTCAAGTATTTCTTATATATATATATATATATATATATATATATATATATATATATATATATATATATATATATATATATATATATACTGTATATATATATATATATATATATATATATATATATATATATATATATATATATATATATATATATATATATATATATACTGTATATATACACACTACCGTTCAAAAGTTTGGGGTCACCCAAACAATTTTGTGGAATAGCCTTCATTTCTAAGAACAAGAATAGACTGTCGAGTTTCAGATGAAAGTTCTCTTTTTCTGGCCATTTTGAGCGTTTAATTGACCCCACAAATGTGATGCTCCAGAAACTCAATCTGCTCAAAGGAAGGTCAGTTTTGTAGCTTCTGTAACGAGCTAAACTGTTTTCAGATGTGTGAACATGATTGCACAAGGGTCTTCTAATCATCAATTAGCCTTCTGAGCCAATGAGAAAAACACATTGTACCATTAGAACACTGGAGTGATAGTTACTGGAAATGGGCCTCTATACACCTATGTAGATATTGCACCAAAAACCAGACATTTGCAGCTAGAATAGTCATTTACCACATTAGCAATGTATAGAGTGTATGTCTTTAAAGTTAAGACTAGTTTAAAGTTATCTTCATTGAAAAGTACAGTGCTTTTCCTTAAAATATAAGGACATTTCAATGTGACCCCAAGCTTTTGAACGGTAGTGTGTATATATATATATATATATATATATATATATATATATATATATATATATATATATATATATATATATATATATATATATATATATATATATATATAGTACAGTACACAGTAATGAAAACCCAGTTGTTCTACTAACTGTACTGTACTTGCTGCTTACTTTAAAAAAAAAAAAACACTTACCTTTCACTATTTGAGTAGCCTTTTTTCTGCCATTTGAGTACTGTCGAGCGATCTCTGAATCCAGGGACATATCCTTCACAAATCCTCACAGATTTGTTGAAAACATCCGCAAATGAGAACGGGATGTTGCTTGCAGCTGTCAGCATAGCCATCTTTGTCTCGGCATATGTTACACCCTCGGGTCTCCATTTAGCAAGGTGGCCCATAGTACTGCGTTGCCGCCACCTTGTGCTTCTCTGACCGTTCATGAGTGACTATATCCATTCGGACACCGTGTTATGGGTTATAGATAAACCTATGGATAACGGAGACATATATAATAGTCTCCTTTTCAGATGAGAGAGGACGCTAAAGGGAGTGCCTTTAAGGCATGCCCCCAATATTGTTTGTCCGGCGGGAAATTTTGGACATTACCACTTGCCGTAGTTTTGAAGCAATGCATGATGGGAATCCGGATGTCGTGTGTCAGTGTATTAAAGTGCCGGCTGGAATAAACACACGCTGAGAAATAGCTCCGTGCCTGCCTACTTTATGGGTTATAGATAAACCTATGGATAACGGAGACATATATAATAGTCTCCTTTTCAGGTGAGAAAGGACGCTAAAGGCAGTGCCTTAACCCCAAAATTGTTGTCCGGCTGGAAATCGGGAGAAATTCGGGAGAATGGTTGTCCCGGGAGATTTTCGGGAGAGGCACTGAAATTCGGGAGTCTCCCGGAAAATTTGGGAGGGTTGGCAAGTATGGTTATTAAAACACAGGAGAGCTTTTTGCAGTAGCAGCTGTCTACGAGACATCTTTCTCCGTCACTGGTGCATGGTTCAGTCCACCTGACATGGCCGTGGATCGTCCCAGGAACACATTGTGACAGCAATGGGAGACTAAACAACCGCCCAGATAAATTAATATACAGTCGCGGTCAAAAGTTTACATACACTTGTAAAGAACATAATGTCATGGCTGTAATGAGTTTCCAATAATTTGACTTTCCTCCAGAAGGTCTTATCTTTGTCCATGTGATGTCAGATGAAACAAAAATGTAGCTGTTTGGCCACAATACCCAGCAATATGTTTGGAGGAGAAAAGGTGAGGCCTTTAATCCCAGGAACACCACACCTACCGTCAAGCATGGTGGTGGTAGTATTATACTCTGGGCCTGTTTTGCTGCCAATGGAACTGGTTCTTTACAGAGAGTAAATGGGACAATGAAAAATGAGGAGTACCTCCAAATTCTTCAGGACAACCTAAAATCATCAGCCCGGAGGTTGGGTCTTGGGCGCACTTGGGTGTTCCAACAGGACAATGACCGCAAACACACGTCAAAAGTGGTAAAGGAATGGCTAAATCAGGATAGAATTAAGGTTTTAGAATGGCCTTCCCAAAGTCCTGACTTAAACGTGTGTACAATGCTGAAGAAACAAGTCCTTGTCAGAAAACCAACAAATTTAGCTGAACTGCACCAATTCTGTCAAGAGGAGTGGTCAAAAATTAAACCAGAAGCTTGTGGATGGCTACCAAAAGCGCCTTATTGCAGTGAAACTTTCCAAGGGACATGTAACCAAATATTAACATTGCTGTATGTATACTTTTGACCCAGCAGATATTGTCACATTTTCAGTAGACCCATAATAAATTCATAAAAGAACCAAACTTCATGAATGTTTTTTGTGACCAACAAGTATGTGCTCCAATCACTCTATCCCAAAAAAATAAAAGTTGTATAAATAATTGGAAACTCAAAACAGCCATGACATTATGTTCTTTACAAGTGTATGTCAACTTTTGACCACGACTGTATGTCCTCACAAATATTACTATGATTAGGAAGTTTGAAATGCATTGGGGAAAAAGTAAATTTTCTGTCCCTGCCTCGTTCTTTTTTACATAGTTGAAGTCAAATGTTGCCGAGTTCGAATGGCGCGGTGATAATTGTTCAGATGTCAGATGAGCACATCAATCAGTCTGAGCAGTAAAAGTTGGCACTTTTTTCTGTGAACTGTTAGCCAGCATCACTGTGTAGAAATGTACGTACGTCAGCCATGAAGTTGGCGTGAAGCGGCGCACATTTCCACGGCAACGTCAGTTTTGATACGTGTCATCTTTGACGTTAAAGATGGCGTACGCCAGGTTTTTGCGCATAAGCAAGCATGTTACATGAGGGCCTGGTCTGCCAGAGAATAAGAAGACGTAGCAGGAGTGATCAGTGTTGCTGCCTTGGCTCTGGAGACTTTTAGAGACTGACATGAAAGCATGTATCGCTCTTTGCAGTGTGCAGCAGGTGCTTCTATGAGACCCTGCCCCAGTTAAAACCAGCTGTGTCTTGTTTTGTCAAATTCAACAAAATCAACAATAAAGAAGCAATAGAACAAAGTCCCAAACATACTTGTTTTGCTTTTTATATTTTTTTACTCATTGTTTGTCTCTCCAACAACGTTTTTCCTCTCTCCTACAGTGTCCGTTAAAGTTGCATGCACATGGGCAATTATGCAAATTAGACAATGATGTCATCCAGCACCGCCTTGAAATACACCACCACAAATAGATTGCAGCACTATAGGAAAAACAGATAGTAAGGTATTAACTACTGAAACCCACAATATAATGACAATAATGTGTTTTTTGTATATGTACGTCTCATAATTTTGCATATCTTATCATTTTCATCTTGATAAGTGGCCTAAATAAACCACATTGTTTTGCTATCTTATTGTGGAGTCCATTTTCAAGGTACAAACATGGTTCTCTGCTCTACAAAGGCCTGTGTGTGTCTCAGATATCAACATCTCAGTGCTCACCTTGCAGTTGACTTAAGCGGTTTTGTGCTAAAAGTGGTGTTGCAGACCTACAGGGACTACTAAAAATGATGAATGTGACTAAAAAGAAGCCTGTGATGGAAGTTTATTTGCTACGCTGTAGAAACCCACCCTTCCTTCCTCTAGCTCCTGCCCCAGAAGAACCTCGGGCCTTTGCCCCCTTTTATTTTTTTGTTAAGCCTGTGGCCTGCTCAGCTGTGCCGGGACACAGACCCGGTTTCCCTCCCCCCGAGAGCAATAATGCAAGCATTAAGTTCTGCACAGATATGTGCCAGCCTGCGGTGCCTGGCGTGACCACGGCTTCTGCGTCTGCAAACAGAAGCAGTGATCCCAGCGCTGCAGTACCAGATGGACCAAGAGCAGGGAGTGCTCCCAGGTCCAAAACACCTCCTGCAGCTGGGGGAACTACAGTATCTGTTTTTACTGCAGAACTCTGACAAGCCACCACTATATGTACAAATCTTTGCCTCTATTTGTCACATTCAAAATCCTTATAATGTCGACAAATGTTATTCAAAAGGAACAATGGTGCGTTCCACTAACCTAAGAAGTTGGTAGTCAGAGCTGGGAATGACGTCACAGCCGAGTTGTGAGCGTTTTAGTTATGTTATGTTTAGAGATGTCCGATAATATCGGACTGCCGATATTATCGGCCGATAAATGCTTTAAAATGTAATATCGGAAATTATCGGTATCGGTTTCAAAAATGTATGACTTTTTAAAACGCTGCTGTACGGAGTGGTAAACGGACGTACGGAGAAGTACAGAACGGCAATTAACCTTAAAGGCACTGCCTTTACGTTCCGGCCCAATCACAAACAAGTTAATGCAAAGCATACTTGGTCAACAGCCATACAGGTCACACTGAGGGTGTCCGTATAAACAACTTTAACACTGTTACAAATATGCGCCACACTGTGAACCCACACCAAACAAGAATGACAAACACATTTCGGGAGAACATCCGCACCGTAACACAACATAAACACAACAGAACAAATACACAGAACCCCTTGCAGCACTAACTCTTCCGGGACGCTACAACAGTATTGATCAACTTACAAACAAGAATAACTTTAAAAACAGTTTAAAGTTTCAAGTGAATCAATTTGCCTTAAACAAATAAAATGTATATCCTTGTTTAAACTAAGGCTGCAGCTAACAATTATTTTTCTATCGATTAATCTATAGATTATTTTTTCGATTAATCGGTTAATCTATCGGTTATTTTTTCGATTAATCTATAGATTCTTTTTCCTTTTACCGATTATTTTTTTATTCAAAATGAAGATGAAAAAATAAATGTAGGCCCGTTTTTTCAAAAGGCACGGCTTTTATTTACAAAAAAAAAGAAGTATGGCCACTCAGTCAACATTGACAACAACATGACTAAATATTCTGTAACAATGTAAACATTTAAAACTTTTAACATTTAACAAAATTAAAAGTAGCTTATTTGCTTTTTAATGTGCAAATATAAAAGTCAACATCCAGTGCAAATCTTAATATTCTGCAATAGTATAAGCATTTCAAAAGTAAAAGTATTGCTTATTTTGCTTTAAAATGTGCAAAAATAAAGATAAACACCCAATACAAAAAAAGTGCAAAACGAAATATTCTGTAACAGTGTAAACATTTCAACAAAAGTGAAAGTATTGCTTATTTGCTAAAATGTGCAAAAATAAAGATAAACATCCAATACAAAAAAGTGCCAATCTAAATATTCTGGAGTACTGTAAACATTAAGTATTGCTTTTAAAATGTGCAAAATAAACATCCAGTCCAACACAGTACACAATAACCAATTCTACTCATTCCAGTGAGTGACTAACAGTTGTAATGAAGAAAGGTTAGCATGTGTACATGTTTGGTTCTTTTCTTGTTTACAATATTCCCAGCAGCTGAAAATAGGCGCTCAGAAGGGGTCGATGTGGCTGGAACTGAGAGGTAATTAGCCTTCACCTCAAGCCAGGACTGCGAGTGAGCTGAGCTGCAGTTTATATTTCTAGAAGGTCAACGGGCTCATAGTGATGTTACTAGTAGTTGACTGGGAGGTGTTTATTATCATTTGGGGAGAGTCCGCTGCCTGATGCTCACCTGCTAAACACCTATCTGCTCCACGCTGAAGCGCTGACTACATGCGCTCTGAATACACACTGCTGATTGGCTGATAATGCTTTGTGTGTACCAATCAGATGGTTGTGTGGGTGGGACAATGCTGCGTGTGTACCAATCAGATGGTTGTGTGGGTGGGACAATGCTGCGTGCTGAGACAGAGGCAGAGGAGCGAAGCAGCTTGTTAAGACTTTAGCAGCTAAAGTTAGCTTTAGCTTAGAAACTCGTTCGGTACACCCCCGTGCCGAACCGAAAGCCCCGTACCGAAACGGTTCAATACAAAACACGTACCGTTACACCCCTAGCAGATACAAATGACACATTCATGTTTTTGTGTAATGATGACAACGTATGCTCGCGCGGACGATTGACTAGTTGATGGTTTTCTTTTCAAATGTTCGTTCATAGCCGTTGTGCTGCTATGATAGGCCATTTCCGCTCGACACAGTGTGCATACAACAACATTATTAGGCCCTTTATTGAAATACTCCCACACTTTTGACCACTTTTGGCATGCTTTTCCCCCCTCGCTCGCACCGCTCGCATCGTCTGCTTTGATCGTCTGCTTTGATCGTCTGCTTTGCGGTCCGCCATGACGGTAGTGTGACGTAAATATGCGACGCGTCGACGCACAAAAACGGCGTCGACGTATTTACGTAACCGATGACGTCGACTATGTCGACGCGTCGTTTCAGCCTTAGTTTAAACTATGAACATTTTTGACCAACTTAAACCACTTGATACTGAAAAATACAATAAATAAAAAAGTAATAAAAAAGCATTTAAATTGATCAGCAACATTCACTCAGGAGCACAATATATACAACATTTTAACCTACACAACAAAAATGAAAACAATTTATGAAGGTTTTTTTTATTGATTAAAAATAAAAATGAGGAATTCAAGATTAATGGCTACAATGACCATGTTGTGCAGTGCACAGCTTTTTGAAGTGGGGTTTGAAGCATGATATTGCATGATATTGATTATGCATTAATCGCCCCCACTGACGTCGCGCCACGCCCCCCCCACTATTTGAGAAGAACTACACTACAATAGCCTTACCATATATAAACGTCCAACAATACATTGTATATGGCTTATTTAGTGTGGCAAAAACTAATCTACAGTGTTATTAATGGATATTAAACAAGCTTATGTTTTTATTCACCTTCAGATCAGCCATCTTTAAAGGGGGTGGTGAGAATGCGCTGACTTTCCGAGTAGGAAATCCGACCTCGAGGGTCGTTTGAGTTGAAACTTCCGATTAAAAACTCGGAAATTCCGACTTCCAAGTACAAATGGAATCCATTATAATGTGCAGTATTTCTTTGCAGAGAACTACTGGCTTGGCATGCATATTAAAGGCCTACTGAAACCCACTACTACCGACCACGCAGTCTGATAGTTTATATATCAATGATGAAATCTTAACATTGAAACACATGCCAATACGGCCGGGTTAACTTATAAAGTGCAATTTTAAAATTCCCGCCACACTTCCAGTTGAAAAACTCCTTTGGATATGATTTATGCGCGTGACGTCACAAAATCCACGGAAGTGGTTGGACCCCATCGGACCCGATACAGAAACCTCTTGTTTTCTTCGACAAAATTCCACACTATTCTGGACATCTGTGTTGGTGAATCTTTTGCAATTTGTTAAATGAAAAATGGAGGTTTCAAAGAAGAACGTTGTAGGTGGGATCGATCGGTGTATTAGCGGCTAAGTACAATACTTACAGCAACACAACAAGGACTAGCAGACGCCTAGCCGATGCTTGCCGCCAAACCCACGGATGAAGTCCTTCGTCGCGCCGTCGATCGCTGGAACGCAGGTGAGCACGGCTGTTGATGGGAAGATGAGGGCTGGTTGGCGTAGGTGGAGCGCTAATGTTTTTATCATAGTTCTGTGAGGTTTCAGGCACAACACCGGTTGCTAATTTGCTAAATTAGTTAAGCCTTACCAGGCTGAGAATTTTTAACCGTGTAGTTACATGTACATGGTTTAATAGTATTGTTGATCTTCTGTCTATCCTTCCAGTCAGGGATTTATTTCTTTTGTTTCTATCTTCATTTGAGAACGATGCTATCACGTTAGCTCAGTAGCTAAGTGTGTCACCGATGTATTGTCGTGGAGATAAAAGTCACTTTAAATGTCCATTTCGCGTGCTCGACTCTCATTTTCTTTTTTTCTTCTTTTTTTTTTCGACTCTCATTTTCAAGAGGATATAGTATCCGAGGTGGTTTAAAATACAAATCCGTGATCCACAATAGAAAAAGGAGAGAGTGTGGAATCCAATGAGCCAGCTTGTACCTAAGTTACGGTCAGAGCGAAAAAAGATACGTCCATCACTGCCTCTCTAGTCCTTCACTGTAACGTTCCTCATCTACGAAACTTTCATCCTCGCTCAAATTAATGGGGTAATCGTCGCTTTGTCGCTCCGAATCTCTCTCGCTCATTGTAAACAAAGGAAAATTGTGAGGAATATTGCCTCCTGTGACGTCACGCTACTTCCGGTACAGGCAAGGCTTTTTTTATCAGCGAGCAAAAGTTGCGAACTTTATCGTCGATTTTCTCTACTAAATCCTTTCAGCAAAAATATGGCAATATCGCGAAACGATCAAGTATGACACATAGAATGGATCTACTAACCCGTTTAAATAAAAAAAATTCATTTCAGTAGGCCTTTAAAGTGATTTTAATGGCGCATCCTACGTTTTTCCACATGAGCTACCTATGGGTTGGCTTCAAAATGCTTTGTAAGACAGTGTAATGTATCATCATTCAATTAACATATAGCCCTTAAAGGGGAACTACACTTTTTAGGATTTTTTCCTATCGTTCACAATCATTATGAAAGACATGACAACAGATGTATATATTTTTTAATGCATTCTAAATATTAAATAAATGCGATCAAAAGTCTGCTTACAATGGAGCGTATGGGAGCCGCTTTATTGTGCCTATAAATATCACGGCTTGTCATACGACGCTGTGCCTTATTTCCTGTCTTGCGCTCTTTATTTTGTGGTTTTTCACTTCATGTTTCCCCTTTCCTGCAGCAGCTTTATGCCTGCCTTCGAGCACTTTCCCCCCTCACCTGTTGTCTGTTTGTAATTAGCACTATTTAAGTTGAGCTTGCAACACCATTGGTTAGTGGGGACATTATTAACGATTCACTGGTGACTGTTGAGGATTCGTTCGATGCTGACCTGCAGTACGCACGTACTTTGTGGACGCCGTCTGCTCCACATTCCTAGTAAGTGTTTTTGCTGTGTTCCAGCATTTTGTTTTGTTTCCCTCATAGTCTTTCTACTCAGAGCACTTCTCTGTTGCTCTCGCTTTTTGTTTTGTTTGTTTATTTAATAAATCCCCTTCTTACTGCACGCTGCCACATCGTTCGTCTGCATTTTTAAAATCACTCCAACCTCGTCGTCTTCCACGATGCATCGCTTGACAGTAAAGCCCTTATAAAACATCCAAACGCCTCCATTAGGTTTTATTTACATGATGTAAGTACATATGTCATGTATTAACAGGCACATTTATAATAACATTTAATACTTACGTATTTTAATCATTTTAAGCTTTTTTTTAACATCACTGATTTTTACTCACTGCAGACTTTATGAAAGCCAACAAACATAATAAAACATTACTTACTGTACAAGGTCTGCTGTCATTAGGATGCTGACTGCTAGGATGTTCATATTCCCATTTAGATAAAGAATGACTCATAATCCTTGTGAAGAAAAGGAGGTGGAACCAAGCGTCTTTTTGTGTCGTTCTTATTTTCCATTACCGGGCTAAATTGGCTGTCAAAGTGTACTAACTTGTCGGAATACGTCTTCGTCCTTTTACTATCCAGGTGAGAGTCGCAGCTGATCAGTCGATCATGTCATTACTAGCACACAAGCTCGTGATCACCGCACCGCTATGAATAGTTTGTCTGCGTTAGCGCTTATAATAACAACTTGGTTAATGTTCAAGTCACGAAATGTAAATGGAGTATTGTTGGCGCTTTTTTTAGATGTTTAAATCTTCAACGAATCACGGACAATTACACACATGTAAGTCCCCTAAATGAGTAAGGCTAGGTAGATTTGGCAAAAAAAACGCCCTAAAGTTACAGTTGGTTTTGTTTTGTTGAGCTGTGTGACCAATTTTAAGTCAATCAGACGTATGGGGGTCAAACGTTAAGGTTCAATAACAGCGCCATCATGTGGAGTGTTTGTAAGTAAAATAATGGCGCCGGCTACACAGGAGGGTTGCATATTCCTCTTTTGTGTGCTGCAGTTCAGGTGTAGAAGCAAAAAAGCAGTCATCAGTGTTGTCATGGGGATGATGTGTGGGATGTTGATTGGTGCTTTACTACCCACCAGCTAAACACAGATGTACTGTACGTAGTGCAGAAGTAGCGAGCAGCAAAAAGAATGAGTCAAAAGAGGGGGAAGAGGTTGTCTTGGCTGATGGAGTACCATCAGAAGGAGCCACGGTGAATCACAGCATCGTCCCTCACTTTCAATCAACACACTTTTCGGCCACAAATGACTCACTTGCGCTATCGCGCTTCGTTTGCACGCCGCCGCTCGTTTGCTATTTTAATGCTAATGTCTTTTCCCCAGCCTCCCGTCGCTCTGCTCCCTCTGCTGTTACGCACGGCCTGCATCTCCTCTTTTGGTGTTCCATTATAAGAAAGGGAAAATGAGGCGAGTTGTTGATGTGTGCATCGTCTCTGAGTCATCGTCCAGAGGCAGAGGGAATGAGGCAGGAAGACGGTGGAGGGAAAGGTGCTCGTTCATTGATTAGATGCACACTACAGTGACTGCTGCAGCGTATAAAGATGGCCAAGGGGCACTTAGTTCATTACCTTGAAGAGAGGACAGCACAAAGTACACACTGCATTATTTTTATGGTGGCATATGGCTCAGTTGTCATATTGCTACAATGCAGGCTTTGCTATTGATCATCTGATTTTTGGACATTCAAGTCAAGAGGGAAAAAACTCTGAAGATACTATAGCATACACTAGGGTTGTCCCTGGTACCGCCACCAAAATGTATTTTGATACTTTTCGATAATTTTCTAAATAAAGTGGACCGCAAAACTTTTTTTTTTTGGTTATAGTCTAACAGACAATCTTATGATACATTAAACATATGTTTCTTATTGCAATCAAATAATTTCAGAATTAAATATTATAATGGACAAAGTAGACAACTTCTCTTTTAGTAGGAAGTAAGCAAATGGGTTACACAGGCTCCTAATTTGGCTGTTGATGTATGCGGTAACATATTGTGTCATTTCCCTTTCTATTATTCTGTCTAAATTGTGAGCGACAAGCAGTAGAATATAAATGGTTGGATGTATGATTAATCTATTAGTTCATTTACTGTTAGTTTCCGCTCTATTATGTTCTATTCACACTTCTGTTGAAATGTTATACGCACAATAAGCACAACTCTTCTGTTGTTTGGATACTTTGGGTATGGATCCAATACCAAGTAGCTATAAGGTAATACATTGGTCATAATCATAAATTCCTCCTATATACATATTTCCTGAGTTTATAAACAATAAAAATGACAAAAGATTTTGTGGTAATAAAAAATATCGATGTAATCATCATTGTAGTATTGACTAAATACGGTTCTCGTACTTGGTATCATTACAGTCAATATTTGTATAGCTCCACCCCATGTGTTTACATTGAGGAGCACTAGCTTGCTGTTAGCGTTTGGCACATGAAAAAAAAGTAATCATTTTTTAAGAAACTGTATACCGGTAGTACCTTTTTTTATTCATTGATACCGCTGTATTTTATTAGTACTGGTATACCGTACAACCATAGTATACAAAAATACTAGTATCCAGAGGTGGGACCAAGTCATTGCTTTGCAAGTCACAAGTAAGTCTCAAGTCTTTGCCCTCAAGTCTCGAGTCAAGTCCCGAGTCAAGACAGGCAAGTCCCGAGTCAAGTCCAAAGTCAAGACTGGAAAGTCTCAAGTCAAGTCACAAGTCCTGCATTTTGAGTTTCGAGTCCTTTCAAGTCCTTTTAACCACAGACTAATATTTTTACACAGATTGTGTATGCTTTTAAAACGTTGTATTTATTTATTAAAACAAGTGCATTTGAAATTGCAAGAAAGAAAAAAAATAGTACTGACATTGCAATTCATAATAGCACTATTAACCAGTCATTTTAATAGTGTAAACAATTTTAAACATTTAACTCATTCCTTTACAGAATAAACACATTTGCAAAAACAAGTGCAACTGTACTTATTTGTACAAAAGTGTTAACATTGTATTTCCACGGCATATTGCATTGTAACTAGTTCCACAGCAGTTTCTATTCTGTTCTTACCTTATCTCATTGATCTCATCTCGTACTGTATGTGTGTTTATGTGTGCGTGCACATAAAAAACATAACAAATACATGAACATAACAATGAACAGAGTTGTACTTTTTAGATGTCAGGGCCCTATGCAATATGTACACATATTCTTAATATAGTATACATTTTAACTGACCTTTATTTGACTATGTTTGTCTTTTTGTAGGTGGCTAAAATATGCGGTGCTGCTGACCGCCGTCTAACGTTACGCTACTGTGGTTGATACATTGACTAACGTAACGTTATGTCTAGGTACCTCATGCAACCCTGCTTAAAAAAAATCACTTGACAAAAAGTATGAATAAGGTAGCGAACTGCAGTGGACGCAACAGATTGCCGTGTTTGCAATGACGTTATAACCATAGACATCTTATAAGTAGACGCAGTATTGGTTGCTGTGACGCGAGCAATTTGCATCTTGAAGTGGTGATGAGGAGCCGGCGAACAGCCTAAACTGACAGTTGACAGGTAGAAAACAAAGATGCCGGGCTGGTGTTCAGCGTTTTCCTGCTCAAATGAGCGGACTGTTGAAAATAGGAATCGGGGGATTACTTTTCACAAGTAAGATTTAACATTAATGTACTATTGGTTGTATTTTATGAAAACAACATTACCACAGAGTTGAGAAGGAGCAAAGATCTTCAATATTTGTATGTGAAAATCACAAATAAATCTTCTGGGGGAGGATGACGCCCCTACAGGGGTTTGGTTTACAAACTTTCAGCCCCACCTAAAACAAAATTCACCAGCCGCCACTGATTATGATGCATTCTCATTTTAGGCAAAATATAAGACAATACTTTCTTAACAGTATAATTGTAATCAGGAATAAGTCTTCAAGTAACAATATTCAAATACTAACATTGTTGGGTAAGACAGCATTTGGTTTTATTCTGAATCCAGTGAAACAGATTGGTGGTTTTAGCTGATATAAAGACTTTCAGGTGTTTATTTATGTTTAAGTATTTGGCAGACGCTTTTAACCAAAGCGACATACATAAAAAATACATATATAACAATCACTGTAAACATGATTATTTAAGGGAAGAATGTAATACAAAATATCAATACAAAGTGTCAAGACAGAATAAACTCTCTGTTGCTGCAGCAACAGAGATACAGTCTATAAGATATATAGATATCAAATGTATTCATACATTGTTTATGTAGGATATACGCATGTATATATAACATAATCATATTGTTTCTTCAACTTAAAAATAGCTGACCCTTTTTCTCCCTCTTCTCTGGGTTTATATTCCCAGTTTTGATCTCGGACGTCTGGTCACTTATAGCATATAAGAATATTATATTACTGTTAAGCAAACTATGAATAATAAAACATGTGTCCGTTATCATAGCTACACGTATGACAAAAAAGCGCGTGAAAATGAGTGGTATTCAGTGAGGTAAAATGAATTAAATGCGCTGACAGTTCATTGCTCCTGCCAAATGAATTGCACTGAGTGGAGCGGATCACCACTCCAAGATGGCGGCCCCGCGTCTCGTCTGCGCCTGTAGGCAGTAGCGCTCCACGCTGCGTCTACTTATAAGATGTCTATGGTTATAACGTTAGCAGTGAGTTTGCAGCCTCACTGATTTAACTACACAGCAAACAAAAGTCACGTTACTTAGCCAATAAACGTTAGCTTACATTCAAAACTTACCCTTCTTTGTGCAACTTCAAATGTCGAACAAAGTTGGAAGTTGTTGCGTCTCCGTCTGTAATATTCGAACTGCGTGATTTGCATACGGCAATTCGTTTTTTGTTGACAAGTCGTAGTTTTTATACCCGAACGAAACCAACTTTGGCATAATTGTTTCTCACTGCCGCATTGTTTGACAACTCTTGTTCATTGGTTGTCCTGCAATTTGATTGGATGAGAGCTGTGGGATGAAAACAACGTAGATCTAATTTGATTGGCTGTTGTACTGAGAGCACACCAGCTGACAAGTAGCACACACGCTGATAGACAGACAGACACGTACAAAATGAAAGATATGGAGCGCTCCCAAATAACTTTTTAAGCTTTGGGTTTTGGGGAAAGTAGCAAGTCATGTCAAGTCAAAAGGCTCAAGTCCAAGTGAAGTCACAAGTCATTGATGTTAAAGTCTAAGTCGAGTTGCAAGTCTCTTTACATTTTGTCAAGTCGAGTCTAAAGTCATCAAATTCATGACTCGAGTCTGACTCGAGTCCAAGTCATGTGACTCGAGTCCACACCTCTGCTAGTATCCACCGTCCACATATTGTTATCATTGGTGACGTTTCTCCCATCAGACGTTGCCACTGTGAGTAACTGGCTCAGTTATTATCCACACGTAATATACATTTACAGTACACATAGAAAAATAACTGCAATAATATATGGGTACATATGAGTTTGCTGACGTACAAAGATTGGTTCAAAGACATTTTCTGTGTTGATTTATTTAATAATTGGGCCGTGCAGCAATCATGGCTGCCATCAGAGGGCTGCATGTCACAGTGACTATATATGAATATTAACATAGAATATTTTCGTTGCACAATTTGCATAGGCAACTATTTTTTATTATTATATTTTTTACTTTAAGATTGATTGATAACTTGCTCAAGGGGACCATTGATATTTTAGTATTTATTTTTTGATAAAATGGTTTGAGCATCTTGTTGCATGACCAGATAATATTAAAGTGTAGAACATATGCAATAGCATGCAGTATATTTTTAGGTCCTGTCATGATCTGTGGTCTGGATTATGTTTATGTTATTTTTTGTTAGTTTTTGGACTCTTTTAGTTCCTGTTTGCGCTCCCTTGTTTGTTTTAGTTTCCATGACGACTTATGATTTTCACCTGTCTCTTGCATTCGGGTCACACCTGTCTCTAATCCATACTTGCCAACCCTCCCGCTTTTAGCGGACGAATATTCAGCGCCTCTCCCGACAACCTCCCGGCAGAGATTTTCTCCCGACAAACTCCCGGTATTCAGCCGGAGCTGGAGGCCACGCCCCCTCCAGCTCAATGCGGACCTGAGACTGAGTGGGGACAGCCTGTTCTCACGTCCGCTTTCCCACAATATAAACAGCTTGCCTAACAAATTCAAACGAATGGAAACAAGAATTTCAGTTCATCCAGGACAGTTCGAAGGGGAAGGTGTATCTTGCCTGTAAATATGTAGAACAGACTTCTCCATTGAACACGGTGGCCGAAATGATATACTCATCATGAACGGAGAAGTTAAACAGGACAATACTGCCATCTAATGGATAGCCACCGGAACACTGAAATTCAAGTATTTCTTTTATGTAAATAAAATAAATAATTATATATATATATATATATATATATATATATATATATATATATATATATATATATATATATATATATATATATAGCTAGAATTCACTGAAAGTCAAGTATTTCATATATATATATATATATATATATATATATATATATATATATATATATATATATATATGTGTATATATATATATATATATATATATATATATATATATATATATATATATATATATATATATATATATATATATATATATATATATATATATATATATATATATATATGAAATACTCGAGTTGGGGAATTCTAGCTGTAAATAACCACGCCCCCCGCCCCCAAACACCCCCCACCCCCCCCACCCCGTTAGGCACGCTCGACTTTGGGTTGTTTTATGTTGTTTTTTGTACCCTTTTGAGTTTTGGAGAATAAATATGTTCCTACCAGCTACCGTTGTCCGGAAAAGTCAGTTTGCGTCCTGGGAGAACAATCCTCGCAGTAAACTGCGAAAAACCCCTCGTCGTGATTGGTCCCAATTGAAAAAAAAAAAATACAATTATCAAGAAAGTGTTTTAATATTCCCAGCTTTTTCACAGGCCACTTTAAATGATATTGACGGACCACATGAAATGATGCGACGGACCACATAAAATGATGTGGTAAACCACACTAAATGATGCAGCGGACCACGTAGATGACATGGCTGGCCACTCAAAATAATGTGGTGGACCACATAAAATGACAGAGCCGGTCACATAATTAATTTGGCGGAACACATAAAATGATTTGGCGGATCACTTAAATCCGTGATTTTCAAACCATGGTACATGTACAACTAGTGGTATGCGGGCTCCATCCAGTGGTACACCAAAAAAATTGATAAAAGTAGAGTGTTTTATTTCCTATATTCAAACACAGTGTTACTGTTCAAACATTGTGAATGATTTGGGTGGGCCTCATAAAATAATGTGGCGGACCACATAAAATGACATAGTGGGCCACCTAAAATGAAGTGGCAGACCACATACTGTAGATGAAGTGGCAGGCCTCTTAAAGGCCTACTGAAATTTTTTTTTTTTATTTAAACGGGAATAGCAGATCCATTCTATGTGTCATACTTGATCATTTCGCGATATTGCCATATTTTTGCTGAAAGGATTTAGTAGAGAAAATCGATGATAAAGTTCGCAACTATTGCTCGCTGATAAAAAAAAGCCGTGCCCCTACCGGAAGTAGCGTGATGTCACAAGCGGTAGTGCTGCTCACAATTCCCCGTTGTTTACAATGGAGCGAGAGATATTTGGAGCGAGAAAGCGACGATTACCCCATTAATTTGAGCGAGGATGAAAGATTCGTGGATGCGGAACGTTAGAGTGACGGACTAGAATGCAGTTCAAGAGATATCTTTTTTCGCTCTTACCGTAACTTAGGTACAAGCTGGCTCATTGGATTCCACACTCTCTCCTTTTTCTATTGTGGATCACGGATTTGTATTTTAAACCACCTCGGATACTATATCCTCTTGAAAATTAGAGTTGAGAAGGCGAAATGGACATTAACAGTGACTTTTATCTCCACGACAATACATCGACGAAGCTCTTTAGCATGAGCTAACGTGATAGCATCTGTCTCAAATGCAGATAGACACTAAATAAATAAATACCTGACTGGAAGGATAGACAGAAGTTCAACAATACTACTATCAGGAGACACCGAACCAAACACTGGACATGTAAATACACGGTTAATGTGTATTCGACGCCTGTCGAAGCCTAGCAATGCTGTTGCTAAAGACGCTAACTTAGCAACGGGAGCTCGTCAGAGCTATGATAAAAACATTAGCGCTCCACCTACGCCAGCCAGCCCTCCTCTGCTCATCAACACCCGTGCTCACCTGCGTTCCAGCGATCGACGATGCGGTCGGCGGCCCGGAGACGTAGGAAGTCAAGGTGAGGTCGCCAGCGCTAGTGTCTGCTATCCAACAAAGTCCTCCTTGTTGTGTTGCTACAGCCAGCCGCTAATACACCGATCCCACCTACAACGTTCTTCTTTTCAGCCTCCATTGTTCATTAAATACTGTGGAATTATGAAAATGAAAACAGAGCTTTGTGTATAGGATTTTTCGGGCTCCGAATACTTCCCTTGTCCTCGTGACGTCACACGCATACGTCAGCATAATAAAACGTTTTCAAGCGGAAGTGTGGCGGGAAATTTAAAATTGCACTTTATAAGTTAACCCGGCCGTATTGGCATGTGTTGCAATGTTAAGATTTCATCATTGATATATAAACTATCAGACTGCATGGTCGGTAGTAGTGGGTTTCAGTAGGCCTTTAAAGGCCTACTGAAACCCGTAGGCCTTTAAAGGCCTTTAAAGGCCTACTGAAACCCACTACTACCGACCACGCAGTCTGATAGTTTATATATCAATGATGAAATCTTAACATTGCAACACATGCCAATACGGCCGGGTTAACTTATAAAGTGCAATTTTAAATTTCCCGCGAAACTTCCGGTTGAAAACGTCTATGTATGATGTATGCGGGTGACGTCAATGGTTGAAACGGAAGTATTCGGACACCATTGTATCCAATACAAAAAGCTCTGTTTTCATCGCAAAATTCCACGGTATTCTGGACATCTGTGTTGGTGAATCTTTTGCCATTTGTTTAATGAACAATGAAGACTGCAAAGAAGAAAGTTGTAGGTGGGATCGGTGTATTAGCGGCTGGCTGTAGCAACACAACCAGGAGGACTTTGACTTGGATAGCAGACGCGCTAGCCGCCGACGCTAGCCGCCGACGCTAGCCGCCGACGGCACGGATGATCGGGTGAAGTCCTTCGTCCTTCCGTCGATCGCTGGAACGCAGGTGAGCACGGGTGTTGATGAGCAGATGAGGGCTGGCTGGCGTAGGTGGAGCGCTAATGTTTTTATCATAGCTCTGTGAGGTCCCGTTGCTAAGTTAGCTTCAATGGCGTTGTTAGCAACAGCATTTTTAAGCTTCGCCAAGCTGGAAATGATTAACCGTGTATTTACATGTCCACAGTTTAATAGTATTGTTGATCTTCTGTCTATCCTTCCAGTCAGTGGTTTATTTATTTTGTTTCTATCTGCATTTGAGCCCGATGCTATCACGTTAGCTCAGTAGCTAAAGAGCTTTGCTGATGTATTGTCGTGGAGATAAAAGTCACTGTGAATGTCCATTTCGCGTTCTCGACTCTCATTTTCAAGAGGATATAGTATCCGAGGTGGTTTAAAATACAAATCTGTGATCCACAATAGAAAAAGGAGAACGTGTGGAATCCAATGAACCCTTGTACCTAAGTTACGGTCAGAGCGAAAAAAGATACGTCCTGCACTGCATTCTAGTCCTTCACTCGTACGTTCCTCATCCACAAATCTTTCATCCTCGCTCAAATTAATGGGGTAATCGTCGCTTTCTCGGTCTGAATGTCTCTCGCTGAATTGTAAACAATAGGGAACTGTGAGCAGCCCTCCAGCCTGTGACGTCACGCTACTTCCGGTAGGGGCAAGGCTATTTTTTATCAGCGACCAAATGTTGCGAACTTTATCGTCGTTGTTCTCTACTAAATCCTTTCAGCAAAAATATGGCAATATCGCGAAATGATCAAGTATGACACATAGAATGGATCTGCTATCCCCGTTTAAATAAAAAAATTTCATTTCAGTAGGCCAGTAACAGTTAGACATGCTACCTCAGTAGAAGCATTTAAGTCCCATCTTAAAACTCATTTGTATACTCTAGCCTTTAAATAGACCCCCCCTTTTTTTTTTAGACCAGTTGATCTGCCATTTTCTTTTCTCCTTTGCCCCCTCGCTGGGTTATTCCGGTTCCGGTGACCATGGATGAGGTGCTGGCTGTCCGGAGTTGGGACCCGGGGTGGACCGCTCGCCTGTGCATCGGTTGGCGACGTCTCTGCGCTACTGACCTGTCTCCGCTCGGGATGGTCTCCTGCTGGCCCCACTATGGACTGGACTCTCACTGTTATGTTGGATCCACTAGGGACTGTACTTAGAGGGGGGGTTACCCACATATGCGATCCTCCCCAAGGTTTCTCATAGTCATTCACATTGACGTCCCTTGTGTGGGCTCTGTGCTGAGGATGAGTGGCTTGTGCAGCCCTTTGAGACTTTTGTGATTTAGGGCTATATAAATAAACATTGATTGATTGATTGATTTAAATCAAATGGCGAGCCACATAAAAAAATGTTGCAAGCCACATAAATAATTTGAGCCACATTAAATGATGTGGCAGACCATATAGATTTAGTGGCGGGCCATATTTGGCTCCCGGGCCTTGAGATTGACTCCTGTGATTTATTAGGTTACTTGAATATTGGCATCAGGTTTCTCAAGCGAAACCACACCTGTTGATTTGAGTACCACTCCCAGGTCATTGATGAAGTGATGTATTCTTTTGGATGAAATGTTTTGATGTCATTCAATAAAATTAACAGTTTGATTTGAGCAGACTTTTTGTACAACATGAACTTTACATGGAAAATAGGATGGCGCAATGTGGTCATCAAACCTTTCCAAAGTTCATTTGACAAGCATCTCGTTAAAGATTTAGTGCTCCAGGTGAGGCTTGAACTCACAACCTCGGCATCACTCTGCAGGTTACTGTCTTATAAGTACCGCGCGCTAACCGATTGCGCCACTGGAGCTGCTGATACCCACTTGATTTATGTATTTTTTTGTCAAAGTGCTTTGTGGCGTCCTTGATGTGAGTCAGTGGGTGCGAGCAGCACGCACAAATTTAATGGCAGCTTATTAAACAAGTCAACCTTTAAATTACAGCAGACTGGCCTTGCATGCATGGCTAACTTCCTGCTAAAAAACAAGCACAGCAACAAGGATGGGCAGCACGCTCTTGACTGTCCCTCATGTCCATTCTCGCAGAATGACCTGATCTAATGCCAATTATTCTTTTTTTTTTTTTTTTTTAACTCTAGCTTGATGTTTGCCTCATTTCCCATGATGTTAATGACTTTTATTGTATGTGCGTGATCGCATGCCTCGTGTTTTAGTGCAGGAGGAGGGCAATGAAGCTAAATGGGGACGTCTGTCACACTGTTTTTGTCTTTCCTCTTGCTGATTGCACTCCATTTTGTCTTGGTTTGAACAAGCTGTGGGAAAGTAGTAATAATAATTAGAGATGTCCGATAATGGCTTTTTTGCCGATATCCGATATTCCGATATTGTCCAACTCGTAATTACCGATTCCGTTATCAACCGATACCGATATATGCAGTCGTGGAATTAACACATTATCATGCCTAATTTAGTTGTGATGCCCCGCTGGATGCATTAAACAATGTAACAAGGTTTTCCAAAATAAATCAACTCAAGTTATGGAAAAAAATGCCAACATGGCACTGCCATATTTATTATTGAAGTCACAAAGTGCGTTATTTTTTTTAACATGCCTCAAAACAGCAGCAGGTTGAGGTCGGCGGGGTTGGGGGGGGGGGGGGGGGGGTGGGGGTTCAGGGTGTAGCGGGGGGTGTATATTGCAGCGTCCCGGAAGAGTTAGTGCTGCAAGGGGTTCTGGGTATTTGTTCTGTTGTGTTTATGTTGTGTTACGGTGCGGATGTTCTCCCGAAATGTGTTTGTCATTCTTATTTGGTGTGGGTTCACAGTGTGGCGCATATTTGTAGCAGTGTTAAAGTTGTTTATACAGCCACCCTCAGTGTGACCTGTATGGCTGTTGACCAAGTATGCCTTGCATTCGCTTGTGTGTGTGAAAAGTCGTAGATATTATGTGATTGGGCCGGCACGCAAAGGCAGTGCCTTTAAGGCACGCCCCCAATATTGTTGTCTGGGTGGAAATCGGGAGAAATTCGAGAGAATAGTTGCCCCGGGTGATTTTTGGGAGGGGCACTGAAATTTGGGAGTCTCCCGAGAAAATCAGGAGGGTTGGCAAGTATGACTGGGAGACGCAACTGCTCTGTACTTCTCCCTACGTCCGTGTACCACTCCGTACAGCTGCGTTTTAAAAAGTCATAAATTTTACTTTTTGAAACCGATACCGATAATTTCCGATATTACATTTTAAAGCATTTATCGGCCGATAATATCAGCAGTCCGATATTATCGGACATCTCTAATAATAATGCCATGATTTAAGCACAAATATTGAGAGAATAACAATATTTAACTACATTAACAACACCATGTTCTGACATTGAAACGATGCATTAACTTGATTCTATTCTAATAAGTAAACTTGGAATTTTCACAACAGTTCACATCTCTGTTTCCTGATAAAATGCTGCCCCTATTGGTGTGGAGTAAGATATGAATGGCCATACAAACAAGCAATATTTTCCATAGCTATGTTTTTAAAACATTGGACCAGGCCCATTGTTGGGCCAAAAGCGCCTCCTTCAGGGCCTCCAAAAATATCTGTTTCCCAGCTGTGGTTTGTATAAGCCCTAGCAGTACTCAGTTGTAATACAATTTTCCTCCACTTGTGACAGTAATGACAATATTTACCAAACAGAAGAAGTCAGGAGCTAAAGTCATAGAGAAGTTTCTGAAGCACAAAAATTATGACGGAAGTGGTGAAGCTGTATTTTCATTTAACCTAAGTCTTATTGACAGTTTAGTTAAGAAATGTGTTGTTAATTTAATTTATGTATTTTAGCATAACATAACAGTATGTAAAGTTATTTTTTATCCGCCATTTATAAGTCCCTTCTTATGCAGTATATTTGAGTAGTATTTATTTTTGTAATCAGCCTGACCTAAGCCTAAAATGTATGTGTTAACTGAATAATAATGTTTGTGACTTACACATGGTTCCATATCGTTTGACAAGGTTGTAAACTGTAAGTAGGTTAGATATAATTATTGAGTATAATTAAAATAAAAAGTAACATTACTAATTCCGTGTTAATATTTGAGTGGGCCCCGGACTCCCCTGTAATGAGGTCAAAAAGGTTCAAAACCCCTGTATTAGACCGATACCCACTGTTCTAAATAGTCAGAGTCATTTCTTAAGTGCAAAAATGATGACTAAAGTGGTAAAGTTCTATTTTCATTTGCACAGTTTATTTAAGAACTATACATATTATTATTATTAGTTTAGTTTAGTTTTAATTTCATTAGTTTTTCATCAGTTTTAGGAGTCCCTTTTTTTGCAGTATACTTACTTTTGTAATAAGCCTGATTTAAGCCTGAAGTTTATGTGTTAAATATATGATAATCTTTGTTATTAACACATGATTTCATATCATTTGGCAAGGTTGTAAATAGGGCTGCAATTAACGACTAATTTGATAGTCGACTAGTCGGATTATAAAGCGGACACATATTTAATGGCTCTAATTTTTCCATTGACTTTTAAATGCAGCTTCAGTTATTTTAGACATGTGCTTACGAACAAGTTTTTATTTATACTTTATACAAAATGCTAAAAAAAATAAAAAAATAAAATAAAATAATTAACCTTGTTTATGTATAAAAAAAAGTTGATATAGCAGCAATAAAAACAAACAACAAAGCACAAAATCTAACTCCCTCAAAAAGAAAACAAGCTTTTTGTGATGATGTTTAAAATGCTGCACACTGATACATTGACTATTGATTATAGATTTAACACTCTAGACTCATTGTATAGAATTGTAACATTGATTATACTTAACATTATAGCTATTTAATAGATTGTATGTTTAATCTTATGATACCTCTGCATTGGTGCCTTACATCTGTCCCTGTGTGTGTTTGTGTGTGTGGGTTTGCGTTTGTTATTGTGCCTTTTTTAGTGCATTGCAAATTGGAGCTGCTTTAAAAAGTACTTGAATTGATTCAGACAAAGTTTAGCTGGTTGACTTAGGTTAAAGTGATTGTTAAAGTTATTTTTCACAAAACTTCGTCTCACACTTGTTCGCTAGCTAGCAAGGTACAAGCTAACACTCTTACCGAGGTTGAATCCGTATCTTCCCTCTGGCTTTAAATGCTTGTGTATCGCAGATGTACTGTCATTAAAAAAACAAGGTCCACTTTGCAAAATGAGCAAGGTAATCATGTTTTTAACAAGAATAGGAGGAAATGTTCTCACACTGGCGATGTTTTTGCAAGGGGCGCCACAGACCCGTTTCCGTCCGGAAAAACACGAGTGATGTTGTCAAGGCAAATTTTATTGTTGACATTTGTCGACAATGTCGATTAATTGTTGCATACTTAGATGTAAACTGTAAGATTACTAATTCAGTGTTAATATTGGAGTGGGCCCTTGGTCCCTCTGTAGTGGAAAAGGTAAAAAATTGGATGGAAATTAAAAATCTGCAAATTTATTTATTTGCAATTATTGTAGTTATTTATCTAAAAAAATTCCATTATTTATTCACTATTTTATCATTTATTTGTATTTAGTTATTAACTGCTGAGGCAATGTTAACTGCTGCTAATATAAAAAACAGAACAATCACGTTGTTCTCCCAACACTTTTTTTGTTCTCCCAACACCCTCCATCCATCCATTTGCTACCGCTTGTCCCTTTTGGGGTCGCGGGGGGTCGCTGGAGCCTATCTCAGCTGCATTCGGGCGGAAGGCGGGGAACACCCGGGACAAGTCGCCACCTCATCGCAGTTCTCCCAACACATACTCTCCAAATCCCTGCCTATTTTCTCCGTATTTGCCTCCTGACCTTTATTATTGGTGCTGTCTCTGCCCGTGTGAAGGACCATTTGCTGTCTGAGGTCACTTACTGGCCCAAAGCCTCCACAGTGAAGATTAAACGATAGCTTAGCACACGAGACGCCTCTGACTAGCTTCAGTTTTGTAATTTCCTACGACAGCGTCCTAAAAATACACGTTTGACGACTTGATCCGATCCTGTCGCATGCTGTCAGACTGCAGAAACTATGACTCACATCTTATTTCATCCCACGTTTGTATGTGTCACCGTGTCACGTACAGAGGTGGGTAGAAAAGCCAAAAATTGTACTCAGATAAGAATATAGTTACTTTAGACCAGTGGTCACCAACCTTTTCGAGCCCAAGATCCCTGGTCTCAGCCAAAAAACCAAAGCAAGATCTACCCTTGCGTCAACTATGTTTTATACAATATGTGTATATTATGTGTATGTGTATATATATATATATATATATATATATATATATATATATATATATATATATATATATATATATATATATATATATATATATATATATATATATATATATATATATATATTTTTGTTCTGTTTTGTTTTTGTTTTTTGTCGTTATTATTAGATGATTTAGCGGATTCCCCAATTTTTGCTGGTGTTTTTTTTTTGTTTGTTTTTTGTAATGTGCCTAGGGCCAATGACAAACTTGTCACATGCCACAGATGGCCCCTGTGCCACAGTTTGGGCAGCCTTGCAGTAGAAGAAAACTGTTTTTGGCCACTATAGTCTTAGTACCGTCATATATTTATTCATCATAACAATAAATGTTTTGTACATTTCAACAAAAGATTGTGTTACAGCAGAAAGTAAATTAGCAAGTAGATGAATAAGTCAGGAGAGACAATAATGTCCACACAGTGTGACAATGCTGTCAAAAATTAATATGAATGAGTAGATAAATTACACACGTCTTTGAGACCAAAGTGTCTCAACATTGTGTGGTTTGGTAAAGGCAAGAAAATGAAAACAAGGATGCCTGCTTGGCAATTAGGGACGTATATTTATTTTTTCACTAAGCAGGTTAATACAGTTTTCACGAAGTGTACCTACAGTTGTCTTCCATATACATATCTATGCTGTGTGCGCTAACATTCAAAAACTGAAGGAAAAGCATTTCATATGTATCAGTAATTAGATATGATTCATTTATAATGTATAATAATGTACAATATAATAATTAAAGAAGCGTAAATAATTGATTCATAATCAAATCGTTGCCCCTGGATTGTAATCTAATTGTGTGGTGCTCAAAGTTTCCCACCCATGTCACACATGATGTTGTAACAGCGCAACTGTGAGCATACACAGCTAAAATACAAACAAATATCTAAAACTTACCGCAACATGTTTATGTTTTAGTTGGAAGTAAAATTTTTGTAGGCAGAAATGTGACCATTTGTATTGACACAGATGACAGTGCATATAAATGTTCTTTTTCATAGTTTTAAGTACACATTAAAGTAAGGCTGAAACGACGCGTCGACGTAGTCGACGTCATCGGTTACGTAAATACGTCGACGCCGTTTTTGTGCGTCGACGCGTCGCATATTTACGTCACACTACCGTCATGGCGGAGCGCAAAGCAGACTGTGCGAGCGAGGGGAAAAACGCACGCCAAAAGTGGTCAAAAGTGTGGGAGTATTTCAATACACAGCCTAATAATGTTGTTGTATGCACACTGTGTCGAGCGGAAATGGCATATCATAGCAGCACAACGGCTATGAACGAACATTTGAAAAGAAAACCATCAACCATCAACTAGTCAATCGTCCGCGTTAGCATACGTTGTCATCATTACACAAATACATGAATGTGTCATTTGTATCTGCTAGGGGTGTAACGGTATGTGTTTTGTATTGAACCGTTTCGGTACGGGGCTTTCGGTTCGGTACGGGGGTGTACCGAACGAGTTTCTAAGCTAAAGCTAACTTTATCTGCTAAAGTCTTAACAAGTTGCTTTGCTCCTTCTGCCTCTGTCTCAGCACGCAGCATAGTCCCACCCATACAACCATCTGATTGGTACACACGCAGCATTGTCCCACCCACACAACCATCTGATTGGTACACACGAAGCATTATCAGCCAATCAGCAGTGCGTATTCATAGCGCATGTAGTCAGCGCTTCAGCGTCGAGCAGATAGGTGTTTAGCAGGTGAGCATCAGGCAGCGGACTCTCCCCAAATGATAATAAACACCTCCCAGTCAACTACTAGTAACATCACAATGAGCCCGTTGACCTACTAGAAACTTAAACTGCAGCTCAGCTCGCTCGCAGTCCTGGTTTGAGGTGAAGGCTAATTACCTCTCAGTTCCAGCCACATCGACCCCTTCTGAGCGCCTATTTTCAGCTGCTGGGAATATTGTAAACAAGAAAAGAAGCAAAGCAAGTAGACATGCTAACCTTTCTTCATTACAACTGTTAGTCACTCACTGGAATGAGTAGAATTGGTTATTGTGTACTGTGTTGGACTGGATGTTTATTTTGCACATTTTAAAAGCAATACTTAATGTTTACAGTGCTCCAGAATATTTAGATTGGCACTTTTTTGTATTGGATGTTTATCTTTATTTTTGCACATTTTAGCAAATAAGCAATACTTTCACTTTTGTTGAAATGTTTACACTGTTGTTACAGAATATTTCGTTTTGCACTTTTTTGTATTGGACGTTTATCTTTATTTTTGCACATTTTAAAGCAAAATAAGCAATACTTTTACTTTTGAAATGCTTATACTATTGCAGAATATTAAGATTTGCACTGGATGTTTACTTTTATATTTGCACATTAAAAAGCAAATAAGCTACTTTTAATTTTGTTAAATGTTAAAAGTTTTAAATGTTTACATTGTTACAGAATATTTTGTCATGTTGTTGTCAATGTTGACTGAGTGGCCATACTTTTTTTTTTTGTAAATAAAAACCATGCCTTTTGAAAAAAACTGGCCTACTTTTATTTTTTCATCTTCATTTTAAATAATAATAATAAAAAAAAATCGGTAAAAGGAAAAATAATCTATAGATGAATCGAAAAAATAATCTATAGATTAACCGATTAATCGAAAAAATAATCTATAGATTAATCGATAGAAAAATAATCGTTAGCTGCAGCCTTACATTAAAGAATGAAACAGAGTCATGTGACATATCATTTCTCTCCAAGGAGCCAAATGAATACATATTTGCAAGCAGTAATCAATAAGTCATAAATAAATATAATGGTGATTTGAAAAAATGCAGAATGAAACGCAATGTAGCAAAGTAAAAGTAGCATTTGTTCTTCACATATTTATTGAAGTAAAAGGTACGTTTCATTAAAACTACTCTGACAAGCACAATTTATCCAAACAGTTGCTTAAATAAATATAACTGAGTAAACATAGCGCATAAATATTACTGCACACCAGGGCTGTGAATCTTTGGGCACCGCACGATTTAATTTGATTCAATTTTAGGGAGTAATGATTCGGTTCACAATCGATTCTCGATTCAAAACGATTCTCCATTTAAAATGAATACTTTTTGGGTGCCAGTTATTTTATTAGCTGCATTCCTTCATAACATGGATAACAGCTCTGATAATTTTTAAAATATGACTTAAAAGAAAACTGGTATTGTTTAACAAAATTCTACCCAAACAATTAATAAAGTCAAATACAAATAAAGCAACTAGAGAAGTCTGTGGAGGACATCTCTAAAAAAAAAAAAAAAAATACTGTATATGTATTTTTGATTTTTTTTAATCGATTAAGAATCGTTACAAATAAGAATCATGATTCATTTGAAAATCGATGCGTGAAAAAATCACCAGAAAATGTCTGGTGGTTGGGGGCAGGGGGTGAGTTCAGCGTCCATCAGCCATGGATGTTGTTAACCTACATTTTTACAGATAGTGTGTCGAATGAGAACAGAATCTACATGTAGAGTTGGCAAGTGATGATCTGCTCGGCTGATCCACGGTTCTGCAGGGATTTCACCCCCTCCCCACTCCATTGACTGGCATGTTAATTAGTCATGGAAAATGGTTCGCATTACACGCTTAGCCCGTACTAGTCAGTAATCCTCCGCCCTTGGCTGGGAGAAAGTCATTGACTGGATAGAAGTGTGCGTAACCCTCACTTTATTTACAAACTCTTGCATACAGTAATCTTATCTCTGTTTGTGGATACATTAAGGAGTTCATGCATTTCATCATTATCATTCTTTTTTTTATTGATTGACAGCATAAGGAGGTGGTTGTTTTTTTTTGGATCTTACTTAGTTCTCAAGGTTGGTTTCAGAGTCTGCCCCGTGATGCAGTAACATACAGGAATCAGTAGTTGAACAGTCATTAAGGTGAGGCTCAAAGATTGGTTCAAAGTCTACAAGATGTTTTCTGGGTTGAGTATTAGCTCAGTACTAGTTGTATCCTACATTATTACCCCACTAACTCATCTGCTTGGAGACCCAGAGATTTAATGATTAATTTACCAATCAGAAGTGGTCAGTACATTGTACTATACATAAACAATGAGATAGTGTCTGGTGTAATGCATTGTGGACATCAAACCTGTTGCAAAGATCATTTCATTAAAGATTCAGTGCGCTACGTGAGGTTCGAACTTACAACCTCAAGCATCACTCTGCAGGTTACTGTTTTATAAATATACGCGCTAGATGACTGCGCCACTGGAACTTTTTACTTGCCTTTTTTATTGTTTTATCAAATTAAAGCGTCATGTTCCTGATATGACTCAGTGGTTGTGAGCAGCAAATTTAGTGGCCACTTATTAAACAAGATGCTAACTCATCTGCACAAAGACTAAATCCTTATTTTTTTAATTTTATGTACTACTCACAGATCATCATAAGGGTAAAAACTTGCTCCAGGTGAGGCTTGAACTCACAACCTCGGCATCACTCTGCAGATTACTGTCTTATAAGTACCGCGCGCTAACCGATTGCGCCACTGGAGCTTACATCAAGGTCTTTGTCAGTTTGGTTTTCAATAATTATTATTTTTGCGAATAGATAGAAGGACATTCATCAAGTTGGTACACAAATATTGGTTGAGGTGTTGCTGGAACTTACAACAGCCCTCACAAATGCATTGGCAAATTATTAAACAAAATGCAAACTCAAGAAAGCAGGTTAACTGAATATGACTCCAGCTCTTTTGAATCTTTTCACCAGAGATTGAATGTGCTTCGATGGCTGTATCTTATTTTCAACAAACGGGATATATTTTGGATGGCAGTTTGTCACTTCAATCATTGATTTGTTGTTCAATATTCCCATTGTATGCATGTATGTATGTTATTGTCTGCTGTCGCCGTTATTACAAACACTGCTTATAAGTACCGCACGCTAACCAACTGCGCCATTGGGGTTTCTTTAGAAGGTTTTTATTAGATGCATTTTTTTTATAAAGATCATTTTGTATTTCAGAATGGAGGAATTATGTTTTTGTGCGTAGATAGTCGAAAGTTGAAGATCTGTCATTAGGTTGGTTTACAACAATTGTGTTGATTATTAGTTTACTCCAATGTTGTCATGAGGTTTACGCATGCTCACTGATAAAAACACCTAAACTACTTGTCATTGAGGAAGTTAATGACTTAATTGCTCAAGGTGAGGTTTGAACTCACAACCTCTGCATCACTCTGCAGGTTACTGTCTTATAACTACCGCGCGCTAACCGATTGCGCCACTGGAGCTTATATCTAGAATTTTGTCTGTTTGGTTTTAAGTAATCAATAATTTTGCGAGTAGATACAAGATCTTTCATCAATATAGGCTCAAATATTGGTTGAAATAGTAAATTTTATTGGTCCAGGTGAGGCTTGAACTCACAACAGCCCTCAAAAATGTATTGGCAACGTGTTAAACAAAATGCTAACTCATGTGGTCATAGACCTGAGAGGTATTCCAGAAAGCAGGATAAGTGAATAACCTGAATTTGTAAAGCCAAAGATTGGTCAGGTACCATGGTAACTTCCTCCAAAGCCAGGATTTATTCCTTGAACAGTGTTCCAGGTGAGGCTGAAAGTCAGCATCACTTTACCGATTACTCACTTTTATGTACCGCACGCTAGCCAACTGCGCCACTGAGGCTTCTTTGTAGGATTTTATTCGCTACTGTTATTTTTCAAAGATCGTTTCTGTATTTCAGATTGTAGCAATTCTGTTTTCGCCATCAATATTTCGAAAGCGAAGAACTGTCATTAAGTTAGAGTCCAAAGATTGCATTGATTATTAGTTTACTCCAATGTTGACATGAGGTTTACACATGCTAACTGATAAAAATGTCTGAAGTACTTATCAATGAGGAGGTGAAAAACTTAATTGCTCCAGGTGAGGCTTGAACTCACAACCTCGGCATCACTTTGCAGGTTACTGTCTTATAAGTACCGCGCGCTAACCGATTGCGCCACTGGAGCCTGAATTTAGTCAGTTTGGTTTTCAATAATGGATAATTTTGCACGCAGATAGAAGCACTTTCATCACATTGGGGCACAAATCGTTCACATTGGGGTGAACATATTGGTTGAAATAGTACATTTTATTGGTCCAGGTGAGGCTTGAACTCGCAACAGCCCTCCCAAACACATTGGCAGCTTATTCAACAAAATGCTAACTCATCTGCTCAGAGACCTGAAATGGATTCCAGAAATCAGGATAAGTGAATAACCTGTATATGTACAGCAAAAGATGAGGGAATTTCAGGGTTTTCCGATACAAAAAAGAGAGGTAAGTCAAAATCAGTCAGATACAAAAGTAACTTCCTCCAAAACCAGAATTTATTCCTTGGACAGTGCTGCAGATGAGGCTCAAACTCACAACCTCAACATCTGCGCCAGTGGGGCTTTTTGAGAAGGTTTCGTTAGATACTTTTTTCAGAGATCATTCCCTTATTTCAGACTGGAGCAACTCTGTTTTCCCAATCAATGTTTTTGTGTGAGGATAGTCGAAAGTTGAAGAACTGTCATTAAGTTGAAGTACAAAGATTGTGTTGATTATTAGTTTATGCTAACGTTGTCATTAGATTTACGCATGCCAACGGATAAAAACACCTAAACTACTAGTCATTGAGGAAGTAAATGACTTAATTGCTCCAGGTGAGGTTTGAACTCACAACCTCGGCATCACTTTGCAGGTTACTGTCTTATAAGTACCGCGCGCTAACCGATTGCGCCACTGGAGCTTGGACATTGTACGTTTGGTTTTCAATAATGGATAATTTAGCACACAGATAGATGTACTTTCATCACATTGGGGCACGAATATTGTTTGAAATAGTAAATTTTATTGGTCCAGGTGAGGCTTGAACTCACAACAGCCCTCAAAAATGTATTGGCAACTGGTTAAACAAAATGCTAACTCATGTGGTCATAGACCTGAGAGGTATTCCAGAAAGCAGATAAGTGAATAACCTGAGTATGTAAAACCAAAGATTGGTCAGCTACCATGGTAACTTCCTCCAAAGCCAGGATTTATTCCTTGAACAGTGCTCCAGGTGAGGCTCAAAGTCAGCATCACTTTACTGATTACTCACTTTTATGTACCACACGATAGCCCACTGCGCCACTGATGCTTCTTTGTAGGATTTTATTTGATACTTTCTTTTTCAAAGATCGTTTCTGTATTTCAGATTGTAGCAATTCTGTTTTCGCCATCAATATTTCGAAAGTTGAAGAACTGTCATTAAGTTAGAGTCCAAAGATTGCATTGATTACCTATTAGTTTACTCCAATGTTGACATGAGGTTTACGCATGCTAACTGATAAAAATGTCTGAAGTACTCATCAATGAGGAGGTGAATAACTTAATTGCTCCAGGTGAGGCTTGAACTCACAACCTCGGCATCACTTTGCAGGTTACTGTCTTATAAGTACCGCGCGCTAACCGATTGCGCCACTGGAGCCTGAATGTAGTCAGTTTGGTTTTCAATAATGGATAATTTTGCACGCAGATAGAAGCACTTTCATCACATTGGGGCACAAATCGTTCACATTGGGGTGAACATATTGGTTGAAATAGTAAATTTTATTGGTCCAGGTGAGGCTTGAACTCGCAACAGCCCTCCCAAACACATTGGCAGCTTATTCAACAAAATGCTAACTCATCTGCTCAGAGACCTGAAATGGATTCCAGAAATCAGGATAAGTGAATAACCTGTATATGTAAAGCAAAAGATGAGGGAATTTCAGGGTTTTCCGATACAAAAAAGAGAGGTAAGTCAAAATCAGTCAGATACAATAGTAAGTTCCTCCAAAACCAGAATTTATTCCTTGGACAGTGCTGCAGATGAGGCTCAAACTCACAAACTCAACATCTGCTCCAGTGGGGCTTTTTGAGAAGGTTTCGTTAGATACTTTTTTCAGAGATCATTCCCTTATTTCAGACTGGAGCAACTCTGTTTTCCCAATCAATGTTTTTGTGTGAGGATAGTCGAAAGTTGAAGAACTGTCATTAAGTTGGGGTACAAAGATTGTGTTGATTATTAGTTTATGCTAACGTTGTCATTAGATTTACGCATGCCAACTGATAAAAACACCTAAACTACTAGTCATTGAGGAAGTAAATGACATAATTGCTCCAGGTGAGGTTTGAACTCACAACCTCGGCATCACTTTGCAGGTTACTGTCTTATAAGTACCGCGCGCTAACCGATTGCGCCACTGGAGCTTGGACATTGTAAGTTTGGTTTTCAATAATGGATAATTTAGCACGCAGATAGATGTACTTTCATCACATTGGGGCACAAATATTGGTTGAAATAGTAAATTTTATTGGTCCAGGTGAGGCTTGAACTCACAACAGCCCTCAAAAATGTATTGGCAACTTGTTAAACAAAATGCTAACTCATGTGGTCATAGACCTGAGAGGTAGTCCAGAAAGCAGGATAAGTGAATAACCTGAGTATGTAAAACCAAAGATTGGTCAGCTACCATGGTAACTTCCTCCAAAGCCAGGATTTATTCCTTGAACAGTGCTCCAGGTGAGGCTCAAAGTCAGCATCACTTTACTGATTACTCACTTTTATGTACCACACGATAGCCCACTGCGCCACTGATGCTTTTTTGTAGGATTTTATTCGATACTTTCTTTTTCAAAGATCGTTTCTGTATTTCAGATTGTAGCAATTCTGTTTTTGCCATCAATATTTCGAAAGTTGAAGAACTGTCATTAAGTTAGAGTCCAAAGATTGCATTGATTATTAGTTTACTCCAATGTTAACATGAGGTTTACGCATGCTAACTGATAAAAATGTCTGAAGTACTCATCAATGAGGAGGTGAATAACTTAATTGCTCCAGGTGAGGCTTGAACTCACAACCTCGGCATCACTTTGCAGGTTACTGTCTTATAAGTACCGCGCGCTAACCGATTGCGCCACTGGAGCCTGAATTTAGTCAGTTTGGTTTTCAATAATGGATAATTTTGCACGCAGATAGAAGCACTTTCATCACATTGGGGCACAAATCGTTCACATTGGGGTGAACATATTGGTTGAAATAGTACATTTTATTGGTCCAGGTGAGGCTTGAACTCGCAACAGCCCTCCCAAACACATTGGCAGCTTATTCAACAAAATGCTAACTCATCTGCTCAGAGACCTGAAATGGATTCCAGAAATCAGGATAAGTGAATAACCTGTATATGTACAGCAAAAGATGAGGGAATTTCAGGGTTTTCCGATACAAAAAAGAGAGGTAAGTCAAAATCAGTCAGATACAAAAGTAACTTCCTCCAAAACCAGAATTTATTCCTTGGACAGTGCTGCAGATGAGGCTCAAACTCACAACCTCAACATCTGCGCCAGTGGGGCTTTTTGAGAAGGTTTCGTTAGATACTTTTTTCAGAGATCATTCCCTTATTTCAGACTGGAGCAACTCTGTTTTCCCAATCAATGTTTTTGTGTGAGGATAGTCGAAAGTTGAAGAACTGTCATTAAGTTGAAGTACAAAGATTGTGTTGATTATTAGTTTATGCTAACGTTGTCATTAGATTTACGCATGCCAACTGATAAAAACACCTAAACTACTAGTCATTGAGGAAGTAAATGACTTAATTGCTCCAGGTGAGGTTTGAACTCACAACCTCGGCATCACTTTGCAGGTTACTGTCTTATAAGTACCGCGCGCTAACCGATTGCGCCACTGGAGCTTGGACATTGTACGTTTGGTTTTCAATAATGGATAATTTAGCACACAGATAGATGTACTTTCATCACATTGGGGCACGAATATTGGTTGAAATAGTAAATTTTATTGGTCCAGGTGAGGCTTGAACTCACAACAGCCCTCAAAAATGTATTGGCAACTGGTTAAACAAAATGCTAACTCATGTGGTCATAGACCTGAGAGGTATTCCAGAAAGCAGATAAGTGAATAACCTGAGTATGTAAAACCAAAGATTGGTCAGCTACCATGGTAACTTCCTCCAAAGCCAGGATTTATTTCTTGAACAGTGCTCCAGGTGAGGCTCAAAGTCAGCATCACTTTACTGATTACTCACTTTTATGTACCACACGATAGCCCACTGCGCCACTGATGCTTCTTTGTAGGATTTTATTCGATACTTTCTTTTTCAAAGATCGTTTCTGTATTTCAGATTGTAGCAATTCTGTTTTCGCCATCAATATTTCGAAAGTTGAAGAACTGTCATTAAGTTAGAGTCCAAAGATTGCATTGATTACCTATTAGTTTACTCCAATGTTGACATGAGGTTTACGCATGCTAACTGATAAAAATGTCTGAAGTACTCATCAATGAGGAGGTGAATAACTTAATTGCTCCAGGTGAGGCTTGAACTCACAACCTCGGCATCACTTTGCAGGTTACTGTCTTATAAGTACCGCGCGCTAACCGATTGCGCCACTGGAGCCTGAATGTAGTCTGTTTGGTTTTCAATAATGGATAATTTTGCACGCAGATAGAAGCACTTTCATCACATTGGGGCACAAATCGTTCACATTGGGGTGAACATATTGGTTGAAATAGTAAATTTTATTGGTCCAGGTGAGGCTTGAACTCGCAACAGCCCTCCCAAACACATTGGCAGCTTATTCAACAAAATGCTAACTCATCTGCTCAGAGACCTGAAATGGATTCCAGAAATCAGGATAAGTGAATAACCTGTATATGTAAAGCAAAAGATGAGGGAATTTCAGGGTTTTCCGATACAAAAAAGAGAGGTAAGTCAAAATCAGTCAGATACAATAGTAAGTTCCTCCAAAACCAGAATTTATTCCTTGGACAGTGCTGCAGATGAGGCTCAAACTCACAAACTCAACATCTGCTCCAGTGGGGCTTTTTGAGAAGGTTTCGTTAGATACTTTTTTCAGAGATCATTCCCTTATTTCAGACTGGAGCAACTCTGTTTTCCCAATCAATGTTTTTGTGTGAGGATAGTCGAAAGTTGAAGAACTGTCATTAAGTTGAAGTACAAAGATTGTGTTGATTATTAGTTTATGCTAACGTTGTCATTAGATTTACGCATGCCAACTGATAAAAACACCTAAACTACTAGTCATTGAGGAAGTAAATGACTTAATTGCTCCAGGTGAGGTTTGAACTCACAACCTCGGCATCACTTTGCAGGTTACTGTCTTATAAGTACCGCGCGCTAACCGATTGCGCCACTGGAGCTTGGACATTGTACGTTTGGTTTTCAATAATGGATAATTTAGCACACAGATAGATGTACTTTCATCACATTGGGGCACGAATATTGGTTGAAATAGTAAATTTTATTGGTCCAGGTGAGGCTTGAACTCACAACAGCCCTCAAAAATGTATTGGCAACTGGTTAAACAAAATGCTAACTCATGTGGTCATAGACCTGAGAGGTATTCCAGAAAGCAGATAAGTGAATAACCTGAGTATGTAAAACCAAAGATTGGTCAGCTACCATGGTAACTTCCTCCAAAGCCAGGATTTATTCCTTGAACAGTGCTCCAGGTGAGGCTCAAAGTCAGCATCACTTTACTGATTACTCACTTTTATGTACCACACGATAGCCCACTGCGCCACTGATGCTTCTTTGTAGGATTTTATTCGATACTTTCTTTTTCAAAGATCGTTTCTGTATTTCAGATTGTAGCAATTCTGTTTTCGCCATCAATATTTCGAAAGTTGAAGAACTGTCATTAAGTTAGAGTCCAAAGATTGCATTGATTACCTATTAGTTTACTCCAATGTTGACATGAGGTTTACGCATGCTAACTGATAAAAATGTCTGAAGTACTCATCAATGAGGAGGTGAATAACTTAATTGCTCCAGGTGAGGCTTGAACTCACAACCTCGGCATCACTTTGCAGGTTACTGTCTTATAAGTACCGCGCGCTAACCGATTGCGCCACTGGAGCCTGAATGTAGTCAGTTTGGTTTTCAATAATGGATAATTTTGCACGCAGATAGAAGCACTTTCATCACATTGGGGCACAAATCGTTCACATTGGGGTGAACATATTGGTTGAAATAGTAAATTTTATTGGTCCAGGTGAGGCTTGAACTCGCAACAGCCCTCCCAAACACATTGGCAGCTTATTCAACAAAATGCTAACTCATCTGCTCAGAGACCTGAAATGGATTCCAGAAATCAGGATAAGTGAATAACCTGTATATGTAAAGCAAAAGATGAGGGAATTTCAGGGTTTTCCGATACAAAAAAGAGAGGTAAGTCAAAATCAGTCAGATACAATAGTAAGTTCCTCCAAAACCAGAATTTATTCCTTGGACAGTGCTGCAGATGAGGCTCAAACTCACAAACTCAACATCTGCTCCAGTGGGGCTTTTTGAGAAGGTTTCGTTAGATACTTTTTTCAGAGATCATTCCCTTATTTCAGACTGGAGCAACTCTGTTTTCCCAATCAATGTTTTTGTGTGAGGATAGTCGAAAGTTGAAGAACTGTCATTAAGTTGGGGTACAAAGATTGTGTTGATTATTAGTTTATGCTAACGTTGTCATTAGATTTACGCATGCCAACTGATAAAAACACCTAAACTACTAGTCATTGAGGAAGTAAATGACATAATTGCTCCAGGTGAGGTTTGAACTCACAACCTCGGCATCACTTTGCAGGTTACTGTCTTATAAGTACCGCGCGCTAACCGATTGCGCCACTGGAGCTTGGACATTGTAAGTTTGGTTTTCAATAATGGATAATTTAGCACGCAGATAGATGTACTTTCATCACATTGGGGCACAAATATTGGTTGAAATAGTAAATTTTATTGGTCCAGGTGAGGCTTGAACTCACAACAGCCCTCAAAAATGTATTGGCAACTTGTTAAACAAAATGCTAACTCATGTGGTCATAGACCTGAGAGGTAGTCCAGAAAGCAGGATAAGTGAATAACCTGAGTATGTAAAACCAAAGATTGGTCAGCTACCATGGTAACTTCCTCCAAAGCCAGGATTTATTCCTTGAACAGTGCTCCAGGTGAGGCTCAAAGTCAGCATCACTTTACTGATTACTCACTTTTATGTACCACACGATAGCCCACTGCGCCACTGATGCTTTTTTGTAGGATTTTATTCGATACTTTCTTTTTCAAAGATCGTTTCTGTATTTCAGATTGTAGCAATTCTGTTTTTGCCATCAATATTTCGAAAGTTGAAGAACTGTCATTAAGTTAGAGTCCAAAGATTGCATTGATTATTAGTTTACTCCAATGTTAACATGAGGTTTACGCATGCTAACTGATAAAAATGTCTGAAGTACTCATCAATGAGGAGGTGAATAACTTAATTGCTCCAGGAGAGGCTTGAACTCACAACCTCGGCATCACTTTGCAGGTTACTGTCTTATAAGTACCGCGCGCTAACCGATTGCGCCACTGGAGCCTGAATTTAGTCAGTTTGGTTTTCAATAATGGATCATTTGCACGCAGATAGAAGCACTTTCATCACATTGGGGCACAAATATTGGTTGAAATAGTACATTTTATTGGTCCAGGTGAGGCTTGAACTCACAACAGCCCTCAAAAATGTATTGGCAACTGGTTAGACAAAATGCTAACTCATGTGGTCATAGACCTGAGAGGTATTCCAGAAAGCAGGACAAGTGAATAACATGTATATGTAAAGCCAAAGATAAGGGAATTTCAGGGTTTTCCGATCCAAAAAAGAGAGGTAAGTCAAAACCAGTCAGATACAATGGTAACTTCCTCCAAAACCAGGATTTATTCCTTGGACAGTGCTCCAGGTGAGGCTGAAACTCACAACCTCAGTATCTGCGCCAGTGGGGCTTTTTTAGAAGGTTTCAGTAGATACTTTTTTTAGAGATCATTCCTGTATTTCAGACTGGAGCAATTATGTTTTCCCAATCAATAGTTTTGTGCTTATAGATACTCTAAACTTGAAGAACTGTCATTAAGTTGGGGTACAAAGATTTTGTTCATTATTAATTTACTCAAATATCATTAGATTTTTGCATGCTAACTGATAAAAACACCTAAACTACTGGTCATTGAGAAAGTAAATGACTTAAAGGCCTACTGAAATGAATTTTTTTTATTTAAACGGGGATAGCAGATCTATTCTATGTGTCATACTTGATCATTTCGCGATATTGCCATATTTTTGCTGAAAGGATTTAGTATAGAACAACGACGATAAAGATTGCAACTTTTGGTATCTGATAAAAAAAAGGCTTGCCCCTACCGGAAGTAGCGTGACGTAGTCAGTTGAACATATACGCAAAGTTCCCTATTGTTTACAATGATGGCCGCATGAAGTGAGAGAGATTCGGACCGAGAAAGCGACAATTTCCCCATTAATTTGAGCGAGGATGAAAGATTTGTGGATGAGTAAAGTGCAAGTGAAGGACTAGTGGGGAATTGAAGCTATTCAGATAGGGAAGATGCTGTGAGAGCCGGGGGTGACCTGATATTCAGCTGGGAATGACTACAACAGTAAATAAACACAAGACATATATATACTCTATTAGCCACAACACAACCAGGCTTATATTTAATATGCCACAAATTAATCCTGCATAAAAACACTTGTGTGTTTGTTACACTAGCTCCTAGCTCCTCTGCTAGCTCCTAGCTCCATAGAACACGCCAATACAATTCAAACACCTGATCAACACACACAATCACTCAGCCCAAAAGACCGTTCACCTAACCCAAGGTTCATAAAGCTTATATATTTTTAAAAAGTTACGTACGTGACGCGCACATACGGTCAAGCTGTCAAATGTTTAGCAGCCAAGGCTGCATACTCACGGTACCTGATATTCAGCTGGGAATGACTACAACAGTAAATAAACACAAGACATATATATACTCTATTAGCCACAACACAACCAGGCTTATATTTAATATGCCACAAATTAATCCTGCATAAAAACACCTGCGTGTTTGTTACGCTAGCTCCTAGCTCCTCTGCTAGCTCCTAGCTCCATAGAACACGCCAATACAATTCAAACACCTGATCAACACACACAATCACTCAGCCCAAAAGACCGTTCACCTAACCCAAGGTTCATAAAGCTTATATATTTTTAAAAAGATACGTACGTGACGCGCACATACGGTCAAGCTGTGAAATGTTTAGCAGCCAAGGCTGCATACTCACGGTACCTGATATTCAGCTGGGAATGACTACAACAGTAAATAAACACAAGACATGTATATACTCTATTAGCCACAACACAACCAGGCTTATATTTAATATGCCACAAATTAATCCTGCATAAAAACACCTGCGTGTTTGTTACGCTAGCTCCTAGCTCCTCTGCTAGCTCCTAGCTCCATAGAACACGCCAATACAATTCAAACACCTGATCAACACACACAATCACTCAGCCCAAAAGACCGTTCACCTAACCCAAGGTTCATAAAGCTTATATATTTTTAAAAAGTTACGTACATACGCAAAAAAAAGTTGCGCACATACGGTCAAGCGATCAAATGTTTAGAAGCCAAAGCTGCATACTCACAGTAGCACGTCTGCGTCTTTGTCATCCAAATCAAAGTAATCCTGGTAAGAGTCTGTGTTGTCCCAGTTCTCTACAGGCGTCTGTGTATCAAAGTCAAAAGTCCTCCTGGTTAGAGTCTCTGTTATCCGAGTTCTTCCATCTTGACTGCATCTTCCGGGAATGTAAACAAAGAAGCGCCGGCTGTGTACTGTTGTTGGTGACTACGTTCGAAAAATACGTCCATTTCGCACCGACAACTTTCTTCTTTGCTTGCTCAGCTTCCTTCTCCATAATGCAATGAACATGATTGCAACGGATTCACGAACACAGATGTCCAGAATACTGTGGAATTTTGAAATGAAAACAGAGCTTTTTCGTATTGGCTTCAATGTGGAAGGCATACCCGTGTTCGCCGGTCTACGTCACGCGCATACGTCATCCTCAGAGGCGTTTCGAACCGGAAGTTTAGAGGCAAATTTAAAATGTCACTTTATAAGTTAACCCGGCCGTATTGGCATGTGTTATAATGTTAAGATTTCATCATTGATATATAAACTATCAGACTGCGTGATCGGTAGTAGTGGGTGTCAGTAGGCCTTTAAGTGCTCCAGGTGAGGTTTGAACTCACAATCTCAGCATCACTTTGCAGGTTAATGTCTTATAAGTACCGCACGCTAACCGAGTGCGCCACTGGAGCTGGAATATAGTTGGTTTGGTTTTCAATAATGGATAATTTTGCACGCAGATAGAAGCACTTTCATCACATTGGGGCACAAATATTGGTTGAAATAGTAAATTTTATTGGTCCAGGTGAGGCTTGAACTCACAACAGCCCTCAAAAATATTTTGGCAACTTGTTAAACAAAATGCTAACTCATGTGGTCATAGACCTGAGAGGTAGTCCAGAAAGCAGGATAAGTGAATAACCTGAGTATGTAAAACCAAAAAATTGGTCAGGTACCATGGTAACTTCCTCCAAAGCCAGGATTTATTCCTTGAACAGTGCTCCAGGTGAGGCTCAAAGTCAGCATCACTTTACTGATTACTCACTTTTATGTACCGCACGATAGCCCACTGCGCCACTGATGCTTTTTTGTAGGATGTTATTCAATACTTTCTTTTTCAAAGATCGTTTCTGTATTTCAGATTGTAGCAATTCTGTTTTCGCCATCAATATTTCGAAAGTTGAAGAACTGTCATTAAGTTAGAGTCCAAAGATTGCATTGATTATTAGTTTACTCCAATGTTGACATGAGGTTTACGCATGCTAACTGATAAAAATGCCTGAAGTACTCATCAATGAGGAGGTGAATAACTTAATTGCTCCAGGTGAGGCTTGAACTCACAACCTCGGCATCACTTTGCAGGTTACTGTCTTATAAGTACCGCGCGCTAGCCGATTGCGCCACTGGAGCCTGAATATAATCAGTTTGGTTTTCAATAATGGATAATTTGCACGCAGATAGAAGCACTTTCATCACATTGGGGCACAAATATTGGTTGAAATAGTACATTTTATTGGTCCAGGTGAGGCTTGAACTCACAACAGCCCTCAAAAATGTATTGGCAACTGGTTAAACAAAATGCTAACTCATGTGGTCATAGACCTGAGAGGTATTCCAGAAAGCAGGACAAGTGAATAACATGTATATGTAAAGCCAAAGATAAGGGAATTTAAGGGTTTTTGCGATCCAAAAAAGAGAGGTAAGTCAAAACCAGTCAGATACAATGGTAACTTCCTCCAAAACCAGGATTTATTCCTTGGACAGTGCTCCAGGTGAGGCTAAAACTCACAACCTCAGTATCTGCGCCAGTGGGGCTTTTTTTAGAAGGTTTCAGTAGATACTTTTTTTAAGAGATCATTCCTGTATTTCAGACTGGAGCAATTATGTTTTCCCAATCAATAGTTTTGTGCTTATAGATACTCTAAACTTGAAGAACTGTCATTAAGTTGGGGTACAAAGATTTTTTTCATTATTAATTTACTCAAATATCATTAGATTTATGCATGCTAACTGATAAAAACACCTAAACTACTGGTCATTGAGAAAGTAAATGACTTAAGTGCTCCAGGTGAGGTTTGAACTCACAAGCTCAGCATCACTTTGCAGGTTAATGTCTTATAAGTACCGCACGCTAACCGAGTGCGCCACTGGAGCTGTAATATAGTTGGTTTGGTTTTCAATAATGGATAATTTTGCACGCAGATAGAAGCACTTTCATTACATTGGGGCACAGATATTGGTTGAAATAGTACATTTTATTGGTCCAGGTGAGGCTTGAACTCAGAACAGCCCTCACAAATACATTGGCAGCTTATTCAACAAAATGCTAACTCATCTGCTCAGAGACCTTAGAGGTATTCCAGAAATCAGGATAAGTGAATAACCTGTATATGTAAAGCCAAAGATGAGGGAATTTCAGGGTTTTCCGATACAAAAAAGAGAGGTAAGTCAAAACCAGTCAGATACAATGGTAACTTCCTCCAAAACCAGGATTTATTCCTTGGACAGTGCTCAAACTCACAACCTCAGCATCTGCGCCAGTGGGGCTTTTTGAGAAGGTTTCATTAGATACTTTTTTTTCCGAGATCATTCCCTTATTTCAGACTGGAGCAATTATGTTTTCCCAATCAATGTTTTTGTGCGAGGATAGTCGAAAGTTGAAGAACTGTCATTAAGTTGGGATACAAAGATTGTGTTGATTATTAGTTTATGACAACATTGTCATGATGTTTACGCATGCTAACTGATAGAAACACCTAAACTACTGGTCATTGAGGACTTAATTGCTCCAGGTGAGGTTTGAACTCACAACCTCGGCATCACTCTGCAGGTTACTGTCTTATAAGTACCGCGCGCTAACCGATTGCGCCACTGGAGCTTGGACATTGTACGTTTGGTTAACTGGTTTGGTTTTCTATAATGGATAATTTTGCGCGCATATAGAAGAACTTTCATCACATTGGGGTGAAAATATTGGTTGAAATAGTACATTTTATTGGTCCAGGTGAGGCTTGAACTTACAACAGCCCTCACAAATACATTGGCAGCTTATTCAACAAAATGCTAACTCATCTGCTCAGAGACCTGAAAGGTATTCCAGAAAGCAGTGAGTGAATAACTGGAGTATGTAAAGAATGAAATGAGAGAAGTTCAGGGTTTTCCTTTACAAAAAAGAAAGAAAGGTAAGTCAAAATTGGTAAATTACTCCAAAACCTAGATTTATTCCTTGAACACTGCTCCAGATGAGGCCCGAACACTTTACTGATTACTCACCTACTAGTACCGCACGCTAACCAATTGCCTCACTGGACCTTCTATAGACTGACTTTTTAGGTACTTTTTTTTAAAAGATCCTGCCAGTATTCCACAATGGAGCAATTCTTTTTTTCCCAATCAATATTTTGTGTAGATACTCGAAAGTTGTCATTAAGTTGGGGTACAAATATTGGATGTTTTCAGGGTTAATTATTAGTTTACTCCAGTGTTGTCATTAGGTTTACGCATGCCAACTGATAAACAGAAAGTTGGTGTGTCAATTCCTGGTCATTGAGGAAGTGAATAAACTGAATTGCTCCAGGGGGGCCTGGACTTACAACCACAGAAGGACTTACAACCACAGCATCACTCTGTAGGTTAGTGTCTTTTACTGTACAGGAAGTACCACACGCTAACTGAGGTTGCCACTTGAACTTCTGCAAATAAGTCTTTCAAATGTTTTCAAAAATCATGCATGGAACTATTTTGTTTCCCCAATCAATGTTTTTACAAGGACATAGGAAGTAAGAGGATGGTAATGAAGTTGGGGACCAAATGTTGGTTGGAAGACGACTATGTTTTCTGTGATGATTATTAGTTTACTCCAATATTGTCATTAGGTTTATGCATGCTAAGTGATAAAAATCCACACATTGGATCTATGCGTCAATCACTGGTCATTGAGGAAGCGAATAAACTTCATTGCTCCATGAACTTTCAACATCAATATCAGTATCTACAGGTTATCTGTCTTATAAGTAACACATGCTAATTGATTGCGCCACTGGAGCTTGTAATTACTGATTTCATCGTCATCATCATCATCATTATCAGGTTCCATCTGCTCTCAGCAGGTCAGCGGACATGAGCCTCCACTTCTCGCGATATTGAGCCACTCGGATGCATTCATAATATTTCTGTTGAGTTCAGTTTTTGATGTTGTCAGTCCACGTTGTTCTTGGTCTACCTCTCCCACATTTACCGTTAAATTTTCCCTCTAGTAAGAGTTTCTGCAGGTTGTTTACTTTAGCAATATGACCAAAGTAGGCTAACAAAGTAGTAGTCTCTTGATGTTTAACTTACTTAGAACTCCATTTCTCTTGATTAAACAAAGGTTAATACAAATTTACATGATTTAAATCAACATAAATGTTTTACTTGAATGTGCTTCATTTATTTGCTCAAAACTTGGTAATAGTTTTATCTAAATTACCGTCTGGGTGTATTTTGAATTGAAATTTTCCTCATATGCGATCAAAATAAATTGTGTGATTAACGGTGGTGTAACGGTATTTCAGATATCACGGTATTTCGGTTTCAAAGTCTTCACAATAATACTGCGGCGTGTGACGGTATCAAACAAAAACCTGATGTGTAGTTTTGGTCTACCGCTTTGCTGTTGGTCGGGACTGATAATAAACTACATCTCCCAGAATCCTCTGCGCAGCGCGGGGCCCAAGGTGGGGGTGTGGAACGCCGTTAGCAGGAAGTGAAGTGTGTTGGTAGAAGATGACAGGACTTATTATTTTGGACATTTCTTCAAAAAAACATCAAAATAAGTAACTAAATGAATAAAGTAAAACAATGAATAACTATTTCAGTTGTGTTGCTAACAAACACACAATCATACCCAGGTGAAAACATAACCTCTTTGGCAGAGGTGAGAAAGTCTGCTTTCTGCAGAGCAAAGCGTGGCAATTTAGTCTCGAGCGTTTTCCAGACAACAGAGCCACACCGCAAAGAGGAAAATCACCAAAAAATAATTTACACTGATATACTCGAAAGCTACTTGATAAATCCTCAATCCATCCATCCATTTCGAGCCAACTGCACTTGAGAGGAAGGCAGGTACACTTTGGACAAGTCGCCATCTCATAAACTGTCACCTACAAAATATATTTAAAGCCAGCGAAGCCAAACATCAGTTTGTGAGGTATTAACATTGTTAACAGTTAAATTGTTGGTTAACTTCTCTGACAAACAGCATTTTCCAAACTGATATAAACATGTCCACTGTGATATAAACATGTCCACTGTGATATAAACACGTCCACTGAGGACGCTTCTTCTCATAAAAGTGAGTATTAATGTTTTAAAATGGATGTTTACATTGTCACTTAAAAGTCACTCATCTGTAAGGTTTGTTTTAATATAAGCTTGAAACAGTGGATGTACCTTCACAATTGTTTGCACTTAAAAATAATTGTTTGTAGTAATAAAAACGATTAAAACATTTTAGCGTTATGTTTGTGTTCGGTTACAGTAAGTGTGTTTATCCTAAATTTCCTGCCACTTCATTTTACACACTACGAAATTTTTAAGGCTTTTTTTCGGGGACATATACTACAATAATATCATACAGTGGCCTTAATACCGTGATAACATCGTGCTGTGAGATTTTTATATTGTTAAATTCCAAGTTATTAATCTGCGTATGTGCATGATTAATGTGATCATATCTTGTGATCAATCAAATGAGTTAACTCATTATTTTTATTTATTATTAATTTAATTAGAATTGAGTTATTTTAGCACTGTGTAATTGTATGCAAATGTATAATTCATCAGTTTTTATGAATCCCTTCTTTTGCAGTATATTTGATTAGTATTTATTTTTGTAATCGGCCTGACCTAAACTTTGATAATAATCTTCGGGATTAACACATGGTTTTATTTTATTTGACAAGTTTTATCCTGTTAAACTTTAAGTACATTAGATATAGTTATTGAATATGATTAAAATAATCAATACTCCGGGTACTCCGGCTTCCTCCCACCTCCAAAGACATGCACCTGGGGATAGGTTGATTGGCAACACTAAATTGGCCCTAGTGTGTGAATGTGAGTGTGAATGTTGTCTGTCTATCTGTGTTGACTTGTCCAGGGTGTACCCCGCCTTCCGCCCGATTGTAGCTGAGATAGGCTCCCAGCCCCCCGCGACCCCAAAAGGGACAAGTGGTAGAAAATGGATGGATGGAATAAGATTACCAATTTAGTGGAAAAGTTGGGCCCCGAGGTCAAAAAGGTTACGAACCCCTGCTTTATGTGACAGAGAGGTAATGAGCAGCATGCACACATTTAGATTAGTCCACAACTTTATGTTTTCTGTGTTAATTATTAGTTTACTGGTACTCCCATATTGTCATTAGGTTTACGCATGCCAACTGATAATAATGAACACATCCGATGTATGTGTCAATCACTGGTCATTGAGGAAATTAATTTAAAAAATGCTCCAGGTGAGGCTTGAACTCACAACCTCGGCATCACTCTGCAGGTTACTGTCTTATAAGTACCGCGCGCTAACCGATTGCGCCACTGGAGCTTATGCAATATTGTCCGTCAAAAGCCATTCTCCCAAAAAAACTTGTTCCTGTTTCAGAACGGAACAAGTCAGTTTTTCCCAATAAATCCTTTAGTTGGTATAAGATTGCAAGAAGAAGAAGTAGTAAGTTGGGCCAAAAAGATTGTTTTAAAGACTACTAAACGTTAAACATACAGTAGATCTTATTGTAAGACTGCAGTATATTGTACGTCGCTGCCATGGAAATATGCTCATCAGGCTTTGATCATCACCTCATCTACAAGGACTGCATGATGATAGATTCTCATTTTTATTCCAATGTCAGCATGAGGCACCTTCTTCATGTCTCTCCCGCCTTTTGTACGATTTCACCTCACAGTCCATTTGGATAAATGAACGCGTTTCCCTTGCCAACTTCCGCTGCCGCCATCATCATGTTCAGTACAAAATAGGTAGTAATGGTTGTTCCCTTACCCCGCAATGATAATTGAGTGAGATCAGATTGTGAGTAATGGGCCGATAATGGCGTAATTGGCTGAAGACTTTGGATATGCTCGTTGTCTGTTCTGAGGAGAGATATTTTCTTTAGCAACCCATCTGTCATCATCATTTTAGGGATTACTTTGCGGACTGCTGTCATCATATTCATTACAGAGAACCGTGGATCAGGAAATGAATTGTATTGCACAAAAGTGTGATTCATAATAACAGCTCATGACCCAACAACGAGTAACTCAAAATAATTAGCATGATGTTTTGCCTATGATTGCTGTAGTACCAGTTTTAACATAAAACATTGTTTACATATTCATTGCACCATTGATTTTGTTAGGTTAAAAAAAAGCTTGCTCAAGATGAGGGTCAAACGTTAGCATCACTCTGCATGTTACTGTCCTATACTGTAAGCACTACATGCTAACCGACTGCGCCACTGGAGCCTTTGGAAACAACCCCGTCAGGTGTGTTTTTTCCTTGTTTTAGAGTAGACCAGTCATTAATTTTTTTTGCAAATATGGTAGGAAGTATGAGGACAGTCAGTCAGGTTAAAAAACTACTGGATGTTTCCCTGGTTGAATATTAGCTCGCTTTGACACTATCATCATGTTTAAAGTAGGGTTGTCAATGTTAACGCGTTAACGCATGTTATTATTAAAAAAAAAATATCGCGTTATCATATATGAGTGAAGATTAATTACATTTGGGTCAATCAAGGCCTAACCCGGGTGTTACGCAGTCTGTGATCGCGATTGGAGGCGGCCAATTTTGTTTCAAAACATAACTTTAGATAAAAAGGAGGTAACTTCTTGGTATTTTAGCAGCAAACGTTCTTATTATTGGCGTACATCAAGTTTAAAATACCATGTTAAAGCAAAACAGGTACTCGAGAATGCCAACAATAGCATGAATGCTACATCGACAGCGATCAGAGGAGAGCGCTACGCTGGCAAAATTTACCGCGTCAATGTTGTCAACAAAAGTAGCACAGTTAAGTTAAACACATGCCTTTGCTAAACGGACAGCCTGCGAATGTAAACCACTTAACATCCGTCAGGACCAAGTCCTGCAAAAAGATGTCATTCATTTCACTACGGCATCCGGACATCTGTAACTAGTCACAACGAGCTGGGGTCGCATTGTACCAAAAAAAGAGATCAGCATCATCTGAAAAAGGTAAACAAGCTTGTTTGTTTTTAACAACTGGTTAAACTAAAGAAGAATGAATGCAGATTTAAATGGTGCACCATGTAAAGTTGTTAATGGGTGTGTTTACTGCATTATCGATTAGTAACTGGGCCGAGTTATTACTGCAAATACTTTGAAAATGTGCACTTAATTCTTACTATACTTACTTTCACCAAGACTTAAGCAAATTAGTGACTTGCAGTTGAGTAAGTCATTTAAAAAACATTCCCGTGTGACATTTCGATTACTAAATTAGATTTCTATCCAAATATTGGTGTATTTACTTAGCACATTTTATTCATGCAAGCAAATAAAAACCTGTGATTAATCTGTTTAAAAAAAATTAATAACTTGACAGCCCTAGTGTAAAGATGCATACCTTTCACATTTGAATCATTACGATACCAATTCCTGGTACCTGGGAATCGATACCGGTACTCAAAAGTACCACTTTTTGGTACTTTTGTGTGTGTTGATAAATATGAATTGTTTTGACAATAAAAGCAATATTTGTATCGCAAGTTGCAACATTTAAAAATGAGCTAATTATGGTAACTACTGTCCAATTTTTATATCTTGTTTTATCATCTCATAATATCATTTGCAAGTATGACACTAAGTTGTAATTACAGTTGCAAGACCAATACATTAGATGGCAGCAGTGTATGGTTTATGATGCGTTTGGTTTATTTGTTTGGTTTTGGTTGCACCCTAAAAAGTGTTAATACTGTAAGTATTGTAAATATTACACACTAGCTGTTTAATTTGTATGTATTTGTGCATCTTAGTTTTTTTTAAATTAACAGTTGGAGGTGTTAAAATCGCCACTGAAAATCGCTAATGCTAATCAGTATCATGCCAATAGCAAAGTCATACATATTAGCATTCATAGTATATTTTTTGAAATGTGGAGCCTTACTTTACTTGCGTTGGACTGGTTTATTTTTTTGGAGTCAATTGCTTTGTTGGCATTACAAATTGCAACTTTACCTAGAGGTAGTTTGACTAAGTCCTTTCTCAGTACTGCTGGAGTGATAACCAAGTGCCGAAGTGCAATTGGGTGTGACGTCACGCGCAACCCATAGTACTATAATATGGCAACGTTGGATTTTACGTGAATCGGTGCTTGGTAGGACCGGCGGGATTCGATCAGTGCCAAAAAAAAGTACCGGATTTGAAACCCATGCCTACAGATGCAAACTGATCTTAATAATAATAATACCTGGGATTTATATAGCGCTTTTCTAAGTACCCAAAGTAACTTTACATGTAGAACCCATCATTCGTTCACACCTGGTGGTGGTAAGCTACTTTCATAGCCACAGCTGCCCTGGGGTAGACTGACGGAAGCGTGGCCGCAATTTGCGCCAACCAACTCCGACCACCACCTATCATTCATCATTCAAGTCACTGGTGTGAGTGGCACCGGGAGCAAAGGGTGAAGTGTCCCACCCAAGGACACAACGGCAGCGATTTTTGGATGGTAAGAGGCAGTGAGCAAACCGGCAACCCTCAGGTTTCCTGCACGGTTGCTCTACCCACTAAGCCATGCCATACGCTGAAACAGACAACCGGGAACATGCACACATCAGATGTATATTACACACTTGTCTGTGCTAATAGCAAGCCGCGTAATTAGCCCAGTTTAACACCACTAATTGGTTTGACAAAGTCTTTTGGGTGTTGACAGAAAATGTGAAGCTAGGCCAAGGTTTGTAGCGGATAAGCAGGGTGTGAGTGCTGGATACTGGTTTGAGCACAGGTGCGTGTGGAATTACAGTTCTCACTTGTATCAGCGCTTAGTTTGCTCAGTGTGTTGCAATGTTTTTCTAGCATCACAGCAGGGTTTTAACACACTATTTGAACAGAGCGTCAAGTGTGCATATACGCTGTATGTGTGTTTGCTCATTTGTTGGTCTAACTGCAGACCATCCATCATTGCAAGACCTACAGTGTCCCCCGCTCGTGACCCAGATAGCACATGTCTGCGAGCTGAGTTATGACGTTTTGTGTGTGTGATTTATGGCCATCAAAAATTGTATTTTTTTTCCTACTTCTTTAGCAGTCAGAGCGAATTTGGTACCATCCACCACCCTCCTTCTCCTCCAGGCTCAGCAGAGTGCAAGTCAGCTCTGATTGCAAAGTCCTCTCATACAAACCTAGACCTGATTTCAGTCTTTCCTTACTTTTTATGCTCGCTGCCATGGAACAAAAATTGTCTCTCGGATGAGAAATGTTGTTTGGCTTTGTGTCTCCTAAATGCCTCGCTCTGCCTACTAATTCTCCTTTCCTCCAGTTCTACACCACTGTTGATTTTGTTGACTAAAACTTTTCGCCTTTGTTATTGTCGACGGCCTATTTTCCCAAGATGAAATCAGGGAATGAAAAAATGCACGTTGACTACAACAGTGACGAAATGAATTGACAATTTAGTTAGAATTAAACAAGATGAAAATGTTAACACAGACGAAATGCTAATATTTAATTTAGTTTTTAAGTGGGTAGGACAAAGTAGCCAATCACAGTTGCATGTGGGATAGGGGCGGGTGGAAAAGCACCAAAGGTATCCGGTCGGAACTAGCGTCTTTGTAAGGCACATTGTTTTGACTTTTCACCCAGAAAAGCAAGACTCAATACAAGACATCAATACAATATGTCTTCTACACCGGAAAGAAAGAGGAGAGAAGACATATGTTTATGTAACAAAATTTCATTGTTATCTGTGCTGTATATTTCAAGTTTGAATGACAATAAAAAGGAAGTCTAAGTCTCTAAGTCTAAGTCTAATATGAACGCACTTCACCTTTGCCGCGGTAGACAACAAAACAAGTTGTAATTTTTTGGTCAAAATACTACAAACCTAAAGCGCCATCTGCATACTAACTAACCATCAGGACTATCTAAACAATAGCAAGCAGGCCGAAGCTAATATTTTGAAATGACTCAAACTATACTGAATTACTGTTACTAATAAACATGATAGAGCAGGAGCAAGACCGCTGACAATACTACATGTCCGAAAATAAATACTTATTTAAAAAAACATGTCTATGAATGTTCTCGTTCATCCAGGTCATTGTCATCTCAGAGCATTCAATCGATTGCAACTGGACTGTTTGGTTTGTCTTGGAAGACGTTTCGCCGCTCATTCGGGTAGGCTTCATCAGTTTGTGCTCATAGACTTAGATTGGTCAGATCCAGTCCAACGGCTGGTGCCAAAACCCCAAATATTTATACTCCAAAAACCAGAAGGGTGTGCCTGGGCAAGGATGGTTTCATTATTAGCTTTTTAAACACACAAGGAATTTACCTTGGTAGACTGTGCTCTTGTTGTTCAATGTAAAGAATAAATTAACGCTCAACTAAAAATACAAACAAGTACTGAATATTAACCAAGTGTTAGCGATATTGTTATTATAAGCACTAACGCTGACAAACTATTTTTAGTGGCGCCATGATCACAGAGAGCTAATATTAGCTTATGCAGCTACATTGTTGACATATTGAGCCGGTGAGCTGCTGCATCGCCTCTGAGCTGGTGAAAGTTAATTTTACATTATAAATCAAGCCTCTGAGCGTCTCACGTGAATAGTAGAATAATGTGGCCATGAACCGAGAAGTTGGTAAAATTTAACATACAACTACCCGACCATGACGAGAAAAGACACGAATAAACGATTGTTTGCAGCACCTTTTTTTGTACTTGTGGGTGGATTATGATTAATTCTTAATCAAAACAGGGAGATATGAACATCCCATCAGTCTGCATCCCAGTGAGAGCAGACATTGTACAGTAAGTGATTGTTTTATTATGTTCATACTTTGTATTTCTTGTTTAGCACATAGCAATACTGTTACACGATGCTTAGGGTTTCACTAAAGCTGCATCTGTTTAGCACTGTTTGTAAAACTTGCAGCTCATCCTCTGTATATTCAGGCTCAAAAATATAAGTTTCTGGATCATCATTTGTCTTAAAGAAGTTTTTGTTGTCTCTCATGAAGTCTTCCATGATTAGTAGTGTTGATGTAGTTGTATGCAATAGTGAATGTTGTGATGCAGCCGTAAAAATTAACATGCCATCTTATGCTGGAAATTTCGGGTGTTCAACGATCCATTGTGGGAGATTTTCTATCAAGAGTCGAGGCCATTTGTTTTTTATAAACATCAAAGACAATTAACGTGTCTTCAACATTTGTACTTCTAATTTACTCCTTTTTTGTAATCTTCATAAACAATGTTTAGTCTTTCACGAACCTGGTTTACAGTACGTGTTTTTGTAAACATTTAATACGATTTTGAACGTCCTATGAACATAGCATACATATGTGTAGGGATCTCTTTCTGGACTCCCTAATCTAACAGCCAACATCAAAAACAATTAAAGCTTCGACGAGCCAAACGTACGTATTTTTTACAATTTAGTGTCCTAAATTAACCTAATGTTTGAATTTTAAAAACCATTTGCAGTTTTCAATGAGCCGGGTAAAAGGTTTGTTCAGTGTGCTTCACCCACCAGAGCTGTTGTATCTCTTGTAGCTCTTTCAACTGGTTAGCGTGTGTTAATTATAAGACAGTAATCTGCAAAGTGACGCAAAGGTTGGGAGTTTGAGCCTCAACTGTAGCAGTTAATCTTCCAGAAGTATCTATATTATGCCAGGGACATTTATAAAGTTCACAGTCTAAATAAAAATGTTTGGACTGGAATACTCAGAGTACACCCTCTGTATAGAAATGTTCCGTCCAATTCCAGGATTCCTGAAACTTTCTTGCTCTGTGACAACTGTACAAACCTTAGGATCACTGTGCTGGCCCCTCTACTAATTAATTTATTTGTCGTTGTTTTTTTAGTAACTTGGCAACATGAATAACAAGCACTGTCAGTAGGAATGGCGAATGCACAAACAGCTTGTTCCAAAGGGCGGCTAGCATGCCAACACTGACACTATCACTGATCCTGGGATTATAATACTTTGGATACCCAATGGTTACTTGCGCCAACCACATACACACCTGCACCGCATGCTGAAGCAGCATTTAAGTCCCTCTCTACTTCTCCTTTTAGTAGGACAGTTGTGCCACTGAGACCACTTGCTGGCCCTAAAACCGAGTTATACTGTGTCAGCACGCACAGAGCTGCTATGGATGAGTGGTTCGAGAATGTGGTCCGTGGCAGAAGGGCCTCCTGTTAAATTTTTTAAGACTTGTTGTAATACTTGAGGTTAAAAAAAATGGATCGGATATTCCTAGCATGCTGTTAATAAATGCTACACAAATAACCGCTGTAAAAAGATATGAGATGCAGCTCCACTCCAGTCCACTAGGTGGTGATATTGGACATCCTAGAGTGTAATTGTGCTTAGCTTTATCACTTATGCCTGTAACAAACAGAAAATACATGATTTTGATGAGCTAAAAGCTGTATTTTCTCCTGTCATAAAGCATTGTGACTTTCCTTTTCTTCTTGTTTAATATTTGACGACAGGCGCTTTGAGCTTCTCTTGCTGGTTGCATAACCTCATCATCCCTCCAGCCTCCCCAAATTACATTTGTTTACAATCAAGCATGCAATTTGTCACTGTGTGCGTTCAATTATTTCATGCCTCGGCACAAATTCTGCGTCCTATCTTCTTCTATGTCGAGAAAGTCCCAAATAGGCCTATAATTGCCGGACAAAGGGAGGATGATTGCGTCCATGTCGCCTTCTAACTACCTGATGTGTGACTGTTAGGTTTCTCAGGGATATGATGAAAGACGGTGAACCCTCTGTGATGCCGACTGATTGAATTCGGTTCTTTTGATTGATATCTTCAAACTTTTTCCACTGAGGGCCGCACACTGAAACACCAAAGCATGCTGGGGCCATTATGACAGTTTTAATTTTCAAAATGATTTCAATATATAGATTTTTTTAACCTTTAGTGCTCTCTTGAAGTTTGGTCCCAAGGACCCGGAAGGGTTTCAGTCAGAAATGTTTTTAAAAAATAGGTCAATAATTAGTAACGACATTGATTTTAATTCATCAGTATTTTTTAACAATGACAGTTTAAAAAAAGAAAATCCCACCAACATTCTTGGGGATCCATAAAAGCCCGACTCATTAAAGTGTTAAAATAGGTCATGCATTTTTTTTTCAAACTTTGAACGATTAAGTCTCTAGATCAGGAGTGTCCAATTAGTTTTCACTGAGGGCCACATCCCAGTTATGGCCGCTTGTAACCATGAATAATTAATAAATAAAAATGTATAGGGATTCACCTCATGATATTTTTATTTTTAACATTTTTATCATGGGGCTGTGTCAGAGGATAATTTCACCACACCTAGTGTGTGTGTGACTATCGTTGGGACTTTAACTTTTAATATTAAAGTTTAAAAGATATGCAATACATGTATTTTTTTCTGTCAAAATGTAAAGGATACACTTAGTAGGAAAAAAATACTGCCATATATTATTTAAATCCTTTCGTGGGCCACATTTAATGACAAATCTGGTCCTTGGCCTTGACTTTGACGCCTGTGCTTATACAGTAGATCAACTTCAGATCTCTCCGTCAATTAGAGGTTTTTAACAATTTTTTATCTTTTTGTTTTATGAACTTGTAGCCGCTCTGTGTTCTGTATCAATCTTCCCAAACTGCGGGGCGCAAATCCACGTCACGCAAATGAGAGGTAAGTGTGCTAGCCACTATAGGCTAAAGCCCGAGATGCTAATCCAGTGGCTAGCACACTCTTTGAAGCTGTCAGGGAGTGAGGTTTACCAACGTACGCATGGCGCAGCCACCCTGGCTGGCCTCCGTTACACACTTGTCCAGGGTGCACCCTGACGTCCGCTCGAGTGCAGCTGGGATGAGCAACTGGGATAAGCTCCGGCCCGCCCGCAACCCCGGGAGGGACAAGCGGTCGAAAAATGGATGGATGGATGCCCTTTTTGTTGAAAAAAATGTTGATTCAATATTGACAGCTTTAAAAAAAAATAGCAGCTTTATCTTATTAGAGTCAACATTGCAACTTTTTTTATATGCATTTCACCTTTTTATTACACTTTCTTATTGTGTAAGACTCTTGCTTCCGGGTTCCTCGGACCACCAATCACCGACATCACCGCTCCTTTTTAGGGTTTTTTAGACACTCTTTTATTTAACAAGAATAGTCTGTGTTGTGCTTTTCAGCAATTGTCTTTAGTGTCTGTCAGTCTCGCTCTCGCTCTGTCTCGTGCTCCAACTCCAACTCCCTTCTCCTCCCCGGCTGCTGCCTTTTAACAGAGCGACAGGTGATTAGATAAGCAGGCCCAGGTGGGCCATCTACGCACCTGTCGCTGATCTCGAAGCTGGTCCTGGCACACCTCGCTTCGCTGCAGGTCCGCAGGCCACGCCCCCCTCCACACTTATGTTTGTTTATTTTTTGAAATATTAATTTTTAAAGGGGTCGCGGACTGATAAAAATTGAGCTGCGGGCCACAAGTGGCCCCTGGGCCACACTTTGAACCCTCGTCTTAGAACGCCACCGGATGTTCTATGGGGGCTCGGCCTTGTTGTCCCCATGTCGTCGCTTGTCTGTGGGAAAACTCCCAAGCTAAAGCAAACATGCTGCAAACGCATGTAAGTTATGTTATAAAAATATAGGTTAGGCGAGGCCAGGCTTGTCACTGCGCATCATTGCGACCACATCCAAGGTTTCTCCGTGTTTACGCCATCGGTGGCAGATGTCCTTCACGCTGTGTCAGATGCAGAACTCTTAAAGCCTACGCCAAAAACCACTGGCGAGCCTCGGATCCTGCCAGCCTTTTGGGTAGCTCCTTATTATTCAATAAGGATGAATAATAATTGGATGCAGTCCGCACAGTAGCAAACATCTTTTAGTGGCGAGGCTTGTTCGGATGCCACAAGTTGTGTCAGGCACTCACTTGCGCAGAGAAGGGAAAGTCAAATAAACACGTCCTATTGGCTTTTTTTTGTGCATCGCCATCCCGGGGGTTTGCCCTTGTCTAAATATATCCAGTGTTGGACGGAACCCCTCCCAGTATCTGCGGTTACTCCGATCGGGCAGTTCCCCAGTAGACTTTGTGGTTATGTGTGAACTTTAACTAAAGGCAGAAGAATGTTTGAACAGTGAGAGAGCTGGATGCTTGCTTTTTATGCATGTGGTTGAAAACTGAATAAGGGCACACGAGATGGAGGCAGCTGGAGGGGCGCGGCACTTTGCCAATTAGGAAAGAGTCAAGGTCGCGTTACAAGGCACGGTTGAGGGTGGGGTTATAACAAATACATTCTTAATTCAATATGTTCCAACTATTTGTCAAGCACGTTCCTACAATCAGGCACGCACATGTTGGAAAGATAACATTTAGATAGACTCATTGAACATTAGTTATACAATTGTATTGTGCGCATCTTGTATTTATGTTACACATACATGATACACATTTGGGCAACAATTGAGTTTTTTTTAAATATAAATATACAGTCATGGTCAAAAGTTTACATACACTTGTAAAGAACATAATGTCATGGCTGTCTTGAGTTTCCAATAATTTCTACAACTGTTATTTTTTTGTGATAGAGTGATTGGAGCGCATACTTGTTGGTCACAAAAAACATTCATGAAGTTTGGTTCTTTTATGAATGTATTATGAGTCTAATCTACCAAATCCGCTGGGTCAAAAGTATACATACAGCAATGTTAATATTTGGTTACATGTACCTTGGCAAGTTTCACTGCAAAAAGGCGCTTTTGGTAGGCATCCACAATCTTCTGGCAAGCTTCTGGTTGAAATTTTTACCTCTCCTCTTGACAAAATTGGTGCAGTTCAGCTAAATGTGTTGGTTTTCTGACATGGACTTGTTTCTTCAGCATTGTCCACATGTTTAAGTCAGGACTTTGGGAAGGCCATTCTAAAACCTTAATTCTAGCCTGATTTAGCCATTTCTTTACTACTTTTGACATATGTTTGGGGTCATTGTCCTGTTGGAACACCCAACTGCGTCCAAGAACCAACCTCCGGGCTGATGATTTTAGGTTGTCCTGAAGAATTTGGAGGTAATCCTCCTTTTTCATTGTCCCATTTACTCTCTGTAAAGCACCAGTTCCATTGATGGCAAAACAGGCCCAGAGCATAATACTACCACCACCATGCTTGACGGTAGGGATGGTATTGCTGGGATTAAAGGCCTCACCTTTTCTCCTCAAAAAATATTGTGGCCAAACAGCTACATTTTTGTTTCACCTGACATCACATGGACAAAAATAAGACCTACTGCAAGAAAGTCCTGTGGTCAGATGAAACAAAAATTGTCCATGTCAGAAAACTAACAAATTTAGCTGAACTGCACCAATTTTGTTAAGAGGCGCCTTATTGCAGTGAAACTTGCCAAGGGACATGTAACCAAATATTAACATTGCTGTATGTATACTTTTGACCCAGCAGATTTGGTCACATTTTCAGTTGACCCATAATTAGGGTTGGGTATCGAGTATCGAATATCGATTGGAACCGGGACTAACTTTCTGATTCTCCCGGTATCGTTCAAAAGTTTAAATTTCGATTCCTATTTTCGATACCCAGTCCGCCGACCGGAAAAAAAAAAAAAAAAAAAAAAAGTCCGCCAAACCGGAAGAAAAAGCCGCTGAGCACCAACGAAGAAGCGCCCACCGCCGGAAGTGTTAGCATAGCCGAGCGAGTCAGTAAAGCTCAAGCATGGATAGCGGGCGTCGGCGGTCGAAAGTGTGGCTTTACTTTACAAAAAAAAAAAGAAATAACCGCGAAATAACAGAGCTCCATTTCCATCAAGAAACGAGTGGAGAGAGAGCTGCAGATGTACCAGGACGTTCCACCGATACTTATGTCTGACGACCCTGCTGCATGGTGGTGGTCCGGTGGAACCAACAAAAGACTTATCCTTTGCTGTCAGATCTAGCTTTCTCCTATTTATGCGTTCAAGCTTCTTCCACACCCAGCGAACGTGTATTTTCCACAGCAGGAGACACTATCTGTCCAGAACGCTCACGCATCCTGCCTGAGAAGGCGGATATGGTCATTTTCCTAAACAAAAACTGTCTCTGATTTTATACTGTACCTGCTGCTAATCTGGACTGGGTTTTGCAAGTTGTTTCTTATTGTTTATTTGCTTTTCTGAACCAGGTTAGCCCATCAGTGGGAGCACGGTAACATTTTTAAGTACCTGCAGCATCATACACTTGTGTGTGTAAATGTGTTTTCATGAGGTTTTCAAAAATAAAGCTCTCTTGAGGAAAGTGTACCCCTGGGAAAATGTATTCATAATTTATAATATTTATATTCAAGTTCATAGATTTGATATTTATATTCTAGTTGAAAACAGCCCTGTGAGGAATTTATAGTAAACTTCATAAAAAGTTAATAGAATTAAAATTGATGGAGAATGTCAGACTATTTCATTCAGAAAGACTGTAGGTTAGCTAGCTCATTTAAAATATCCTAAACTTTTTTTTGACCCTGCTTCTTAAAAGAATCGGAATCGAGGATCGTCAGGAATCGGAATCGAAACAAAGAACCGGAATCGGAATCGGAATCGTTCGAATTCAAACGATACCCAACCCTACCCATAATAAATTCATAAAAGAACCAAACTTCATGAATGTTTTTTGTGACCAACAAGTATGTGCTCCAATCACTCTATCACAAAAAAATAAGGGTTTTAGAAATTATTGGAAACTCAAGACAGCCATGACATTATGTTCTTTACAAGTGTAATTTACCACAATTGTGTATATATATATATATATATATATATATATATATATATATATATATATATATATATATATATATATATATATATATATATATATATATATATATATATATATATATATATATATATATATATATATATATATATATATATATATATATATATATATATATATAATTTATATATATGTCTTTTTTTTTTTACTTAATATTTTTTAATGATAGACTACGCAGACAATAAGGCTTTTAATACTGTTGATTTAAATAATACATTCCCCTTTTCTGCTGCTCCCTAATTTCCGTTCCGCATTTTCCAGCACACCTTCAACACGTCGAGTATACGTCCTCACGCAGTTGCTTTTAGCTGCTGGCATTACACGACAGGCTCTTTCCACTCCTTGTGTTTGCTTCTCATAGACAGCAAGCGCACCTTCTTACACACGTCACATACTGTCACGTCATACGTCACATACGTGTACGCACTCTCCCAGCAGAGAGGTAGCAGCATGGCTAACGTTAGCTGTGATGCTAGCGTAGCCGTGTGAGCAGTAATAATGAAGGAAGAATTAATTAATTCCCAAGAAAAACAGCTGGGGGTCCATCGTCTGGCGGTGGTTTGGCTTCAAGTGGGAATATGTCGAACAGACAACCCTAATTTGTCAAGTGTGGGGCAAAAGCGTTGCTATAAAAAGTAGCATTACTGCTAATATGTAGCATCGTTTGAAAAGTCCCATGCGAGAAATTGAAGAGAGTTTGAAACTCCGCACGTCAACATCTCCATTGTGTATTATTCAAACTCACCTAATTCAGCTGGCTACTTGTTATCAAGAGTACTAAAACCCTTTTCAACATGAATCTGACAACTAAGTAGGCTAAATAACTTTAAATTTTAATATGCTCGGATAAGGCCAGTATCGGTATCGGATCAGAAGTGCAAAAACAACATCGGTATCGGATTGGAAGTGCAAAAACCTGGATCGGGACATCCCTAATATATATATATATATATATATATATATATATATATATATATATATATATATATATATATATATATATATATATATATATATATATATATATATATATATATATATATATATATATATATATATATATATATATATATATATATATATATATGTCTGCACATGGACATTATTCAACGGGGAGTTTTTGTTCTGTGTGACCTTTCTTGTGTTTGGATTCACAAAGGGATAATAGCTCCATGTGATTGTGTCAGCAGCACGCTGCACTCGGACGCAAGTAAACACACGCAAGGTGTGACAAATGTCCTCCGCTGCGCACCGCTTCAAAGGAAGATGGGAGAAAACACATCAATACATGTGTCGCTGCTTTTTATTGACTCTCAAGCCGGGTGCTGATGGTTGGTCTTATCTGCTGAGCTGTATTGTATGTAAGTGTAATTGCACTCGTTAGGGGAACCACAGTCGTTATGTAATCAGCTTTGATGCAGGAGGACAAAAAGACATTCTGGTGATACTGACAGTAATGACATTATAACAGTAATAACACTTCTTTGATTAGGACAATTATACTTTGTGTCGCCATGCTTCTTATTTAATGGATTAGGCCAGGTGCCTTCCATTGCATTCTGTCTTTGTCTACAGCAAGGGGGGGGGGGGGGGTCCAAACTTTTTCCACTGAAGGCCGCACACTGAAAAATCAAAGCATGCGGGGGCTATTTTATTATTTTTCATTTTCAAAACAAATACAATATATAGATTTTTTTCACCTTTAGGGCTCCCCTCAAGTTTGGTCACATGGACCCGAAAAGGTCTCAGTTATAAATGTTTTAAAAGATAAGTCATACATTATTTAATGTTTTTTTTAATCAATGCTTAAATCTCTAGATCAACTTCAGGCCTTTTCTGTCGATATAAAGGTTTTTTTCTTTATGATTTATGCCCTTTTTACCAAAACCCTGTTTTTATGGCAAAAACACAAAATACACACACACGCACACACACACACACACACACACACACACACACACACACACACACACACACACACACACATATATATATATATATATATATATATATATATATATATATATATATATATATATATATATATATATTATATATATATATATATATATATATATATATATATATATATATATATATATATATATATATATATATATATATATATATATATATATACATATATATATATATATATATATATATATATATATATATATATATATATATATATATATATATATATATATATATATATATATATATATATATATATATATATATATACACAGTGCCCTCCAAAAGTATTGGAACAGTGAGTCCAATTCGTTTGTTTTTGGGTTTGACATCAAAAGGTGAATATGGGACAAGAGATCAACATTTTAGCTTTCATTTCCAGGTATTTACATCTGGATCTGATACACAACTTAGAAGATAGCACTTTTTGTTTGAACCTACCCATTTTTCAGGAGAGCAAAAGTATTGGAACATGTGACTGACAGGTGTGTTTTGTTGCCCAGGTGTCTCACAATTACATTATTATTCAAACAATAAATAGCACTGAATGTCTGAGCTCAGTTTCAGATTGGGTAGGATAGGTTTTGCCTGTACAGACTGCATTTAGAGGTGGAACCAACATGAAAACCAGAGAGCTGTCTATGGGTGAAAAAGAAGCAATTGTGAATCTGAGAGAAGAACGTTTGGAGAAAGAAAGGATCAGCTCATGATCCCAAACATACAAGCTCATCTGTGAAAAATAATGTCATGGCTTGGGCTTGCATGGCTTCTGGGACGTCATCTTCATTGATGATGTAACACATGATGGCAGCAGCAAAATGAACTCAGAAGTCTACAGAAACATTATGTCTGCTAATTTAAAGAAAGATGCAACCAAACTGATTGGGAGATCCTTCGTCATGCAGCAAGATAACGACCAAAACAACAAAGGAGTTGATCAGGGGCAAGAAGTGGAAGGTTTTAGACTGGCCAAGTCAGTCTCCAGACTTAAACCCAATAGAGCATGCATTTTACCTGCTGAAGAGGAGACTGAAGGGAGTAACCCCCCAAAACAAACAACAACTGAAAGAGGCTGCAGTGAAAGCCTGGAAAAGCATCACAAAAGAAGAATGCAAAAGTTTGGTGATGTCAATGGCTCACAGGCTTGATGCAGTTATTGAAAGCAAAGGATTTGCAACTAAATATTAAGTCTTATTCACTTTAATCTATTTTAAGTTTATATGTTCCAATACTTTTGATCACCTAAAAATGTTTTGTTCTATTACAAATATTGCTATCTTCTAAGTTGTGTATCAGATCCAGATGTAAATACCTGGAAATGAAAGCTGAATCTCATATTCATCTTTTGATGTCAAACCCAAATGTTTTCAGTCTACAACAAAAATAAAGGAACTGGCCTCACCGTTCCAATTCTTTTGGAGGGCACTGTATATATATGAGGTGGTGACTTGTCCAGGGTGTACCCCGCCTTCCACCCGATTGTAGCTGAGATAGGCTCCAGCGCCCCCGCGACCCCGAAGGGCATAAGCGGTAGAAAATGGATGGATGGATGGATATATATATACACACACACACACACACACACACACACACACACACATATATATATATATATATATATATATATATATATATATATATATATATATATATATATATATATGCATATATATATATATATATATATATATATATATATATATATATATATATATATATATATATATATATATACATATAAATATACATATATATATACATATATATATATATATATATATATATATATATATATATATATAATAGTAGTAGTATTTTTTTAAACTTTCAACGCTTATGTCAATTTCAGATCTATTCGTCGATTGATTATACGTTTTTGGTATTTTTTCATGCTTTTGTTTAACGGCCCTTTTTGTCAAAGACATTTTGTTTTTATATATTATATGAGGTGGCGACTTGTCCAGGGTGTACCCCACCTTCCGCCCGATTGTAGCTGAGATAGGCTCCAGCGCCCCCCGCGACCCTGAAGGGAATAAGCGGTAGAAAATGGATGGATGGATGGATATTTGTATATTATACACAAAATATGCAATATTTTCACCCAAAATATTTCAAAGTGGAATAGTTCATGTGAAGTATTTGGAGCCGTCAGTGTCATGATCCGTGGGCCGGATCATGTTTTTGTGTTTTCTTTTAGTTTTGGACTCCTTTTGTTATTACTTGTGCACCTGTGAGTTTGTTTCGTCACCATGGTTACTTATTATTTTCACCTGCCACTTGTGTTCCCGACGCGCACCTGTTTGTCATCACTGACACTATTTAAAACCTGCCTTTTTGTTCACTCGTCCTGTTCTCCTTGTTTGCGGTAAGCATCAGTCACGTTTTCTGTATTCTTGTTCCCAACTCTTGTGCTAGTGTTAGCCTTAGCTTCCCGTGCGTTCGGCACGCTTTTCTTTTGCTTGTTTTTCTGTTTGGCTATGATTTGTATTAATTAAACCATCTCTTACCTTCACGTTTTTGTCCGGAGTGTTCGTGTTGCACTGGAGGAACGATCCCGCACAAATATGCGACCCCCACGTGACAGTCAGTGAATGTGAATTGTGAATTATATTTATATAGCGCTTTTCTTTAGTGACTCAAAGCGCTTTACATAGTAAAACCAAATATCTAAGCTACATTTAAACCAGTGTGGGTGACACTGGGAGCAGGTGGGTAAAGTGTCTTGCCCAAGGACACAACGGGAGTGACTAGAATGGTGGAAGTGGGGATCGAACCTGGAACCCTCAAGTTGCTGGCACGGCCACTCTACCAACCGAGCTATACCGCCCCAATAATTCATAACTACATTGATTTTGATTTATTATTATTTTTTGAGAGATGAAAAACAGCCTGCACGGCAGCGTTGTGTTATTAGAATCAACATTGCAACTTTTCTTGTTACATTTCACCTGTTCACTTTTATTCCACTTTTTTAAGTTTTTGTTTTTTTCAATAGTATTTTTAGAATTTGCTACGGGTTGCAAATGGCCCTCGGGCCACACTTTGGACACCTCATCTACAAACACACTTGGGTTAAATTTGAGTTTTGTTGGGACCAGGTGTTACATTTACAGGGCGTGGTTGCTTGGCTGTTGTTTTCCGAGCTGCCCTTGAGCAAGGCATATAACCCTCATTGCATGTGTTTCTTTCTCCCTGATTCATGTCGTGCCCTGTTTGTCTATCTGTGCATGTTTGAAGTGGATTCCGTGTTTGCAATGGGTGGAAAAAAATAATTATGACAGCGTAAACTTAATTTCCCCTTAGAGGATTAACAGATCTCACAAGTGAGTACACGCTTCACATTTCAGATTTATTTTAAATGATTTCTTGTCACGGGACAATATTGTAGTAAACGTTGATATACTTTGGAGTAGTAGCTGCTAGTATAGATTTACTGATTATAAGTCAACACACAGACATTATTGTGTAAATATGTGGCAACACAAGTGAGTACACTTCATAATGAACATGTCCGCATAAAATGGTGGTTGTGATTATTTAGGGCCTGATCTATAAAAGGTTTGCATGTACTAAAACATGCGCAAACAAATAGCACTCGCAAAGCTGATCTACTAACTTGTGCACAGTGGGTTGTGTCTCTTAAGTGAGCAGAATAACGATGGCAATATCCATTTAGCGTGTCTGTTTTCATGGATATGTAGAATATATGATGAGCATCAGAACGGCCACAATGCTGAGATGCAAATGTATTTACTTAGCACGCACAATCTGATTTATCTAGGCTGAAACTGCTCTGCGTGTGCTATTTTGCGTCTATATTTAGTACGTCTTAGTACCGAAGTACATGTCAAACTACTTCCTTAACGTAAATGACAGCCATAACCACAACACCAGGGGGAGCTCCACTAACCACGTTAAACCCAGATTCCGAACTAACAAAGGTCTTAACTCATTCTCTTTCTATGCCACATCAATGTGGAATGCGCTCCCAACAGGTATAAAAGAAAGGGCATCTCTATCCTCCTTCAAAACCGCAATAAAAGTTCACCTCCAGGCAGCTACAACCCTAAACTAACACCCTCCCCGGATTGCCAATAATCAAATGTAAACAATCAAATGCAGATACTTTTTCTTATGCCTTCAGATCTCTCTCTCTCTCTCTCTCTCTCTCTCTCTCTCTCTCTCTCTCTCTCTCTCTCTCTCTCTCTCTCTCTCTCTCTCTCTCTCTCTCTCTCTCTCTCTCCACTACTTGCTGTCCATATCCTACCCCCTCCCACACCCCTGATTGTAAATAATGTAAATAATTCAATGTGATTATCTTGTGTGATGACTGTATTATGATGATAGTATATATCTGATTGTATATATCTGTATCATGAATCAATTTAAGTGGACCCCGACTTAAACAAGTTGAAAAAGTTATTCGGGTGTTACCATTTAGTGGTCAATTGTACGGAATATGTACTTCACTGTGCAATCTACTAATAAAAGTCTCAACCAATCAATCAATCAATCAAAGTCTGAAAAGTATGTGCAAACTGACAAAGTTAAGGCACACGGCTGTGAGAAAGGAGGCACTTACGTGAGCGTGTCAACATCTGAGCCGAGGCTGTCGTTGTGGCTTGTGCAGCCCTTTGAGACACTCGTAATTTAGGGCTGTATACAGTTGTGCTCATAAGTTTACATACCCTGGGAGAATTTATGATTTCTTGGCCATTCTTCAGAGAATATGAATGATAACACAAAAACCTTTCTTCCACTCATGCTTAATGGTTGTGTGAAGCTATTTATTGGCAAACAACTGTGTTTACTCTTTTTAAATCAAAATGACAAAAGAAAGTACCAAAATGACCCTAATCAAAAGTTTACATACCCCAGTGACTTTGATCTGATAACATGCACAAAAGTTGACACAAACAGGTTTGAATGGCTAATCAAGGTTCCAATCCTCACCTGTGACATGTTTGTTTGTAATTAATGTGTGTGTATAAAAGGTCAGCGAGTTTCTGGGCTTCTGACAGACCATTGCATCTTTCAGTCAGTGCTGCACAGATGTTTCTGGATTCTGAGTCATGGGGAAGGCAAAAGAATTGTCAAAGGATCTATGAGAAAAGGTAATTGAACTGCATAAAACAGGAAAGGAGTATAAAAAGATATCCAAGGAATTGGGAATGCCAATCAGCAGTGTTCAAACGCTGATTAAGAAGTGGAAAATGAGGGATTCAGGTAGACCAGCAAAGATTTCAGCCACAACTGCCAGGAAAATTGTTCGAAATGCAAAGAAAAACCCACAAATAACTTCAGCTGAAATACAGGACTATCTGAAAAATTGTGGTGTGGCTGTTTCAAGATGCACAATAAGGAGGCACTTGAAGAAAAATGGGCTGCATGGTCGAGTCGCCAGAAGAAAGCCATCACTCCAAATTACTTTGTTCCAGAAGTTTTGAGGCTTGTCTCTGTGCTGTTTGGTGTAATGTAAGCGGGATACTTTGTGACATTTGCGCAGAAATGGCTATCTTCTGGCGACTCGACCAAGCAGCCCATATTTTGGTAAATAAATAACCAGAAATGAGTGTTTCCATGGCAGCAACCAGTAGTACCCCAAAACCTCATTTTTTGGTGTACTACACCAGTTATAAAAAAGTTTTAGTAGATCACCCACTAATAGTACACACAATTGTATATGTCTTACATGTGGTCATGTGACCTTGATTCCTTGTCTTGTAGTGATTAAGGGTACAAGTGGGGGCCACTTTCAGCTGCAGCAGCAAAAGGAAGCTGCGCCCCCAACACACCCACAACCCTGTGCTAAGTTGTGGCTGCGGTGGCCTGAGTGGGGGCGTTCATCAAGGTGGTCACAGCTGCTGGGAGCCGGGAGGGTGGGGTGGGGAGTCCTGTTGTATTTTAGGACGTGAAAGCCGCAGACGCCGGATCATAAATAATTTGGCGAGCTGCTACGCTGAGCCGCTTGGGCCTTTCAGCAGGTCATTGATGGTGGACACGTCGGCCCGTGTGAGAAAGGGGGGCGGGGACATCCTCAGTGTGGCCTCTGGTCTCGCCGCTCCTAATAGGAGCCTCGTAAAGCTGTTTGCTGCCATCAATCACTCACAGGTGGAGGCTGTATGAACAAGTGGGTGGAGTTTCAGCTATGATGCAGAACGTGAAGGTTCCTTACGCTCAGCAATAAACCTAGAAATTTACAGCTAATACAGTGGAACATAAGGTCCTACAAGTGTGATGATCCGTTACCCGGATCATGTTTTGTTTTAGTTTAAGACTCCCTTAGTTCTGTTTCAGCACCCCAGGATTTGTGTGTCTTGGTTGTCATGGGTGCTGATTATTTTCACCTGCCTCTGATTAGTGTTCGGGACGCTCACCTGCTCCCGGGCACTAATCAGAGAGCTAGTTATTCCTGTTTTTCGCCACACACTGTCTGGCTGTCTTGTTTGCATATGCAACACGTTACATTAAGTATTTCTACGATCTTTGATTCTTCATGTGCTAAGCTTCGCCATAGCTCCCACGCTATCGGCACACTTTTCTGTCTTTTTGTATTTTTGAAAGATTTACAAGGAATAAATAATTTCCTTACTTGCACCTTGCCTCCGGAGTTTCCGTCTGCATCTTGGGAGAACGACCCGCGCATCACCATGCGTCCCAAGCGTGACAACAAGTAGGGATTTGACCAAAAACTGGCCTCTAAAGTCCCCCAAAACATGATTTTTTTTTGCCTTTATATTGGTACTTCCCTCTTCATAAACCCCTTCTAGGGATGGGCACTGTTCATATTTGAACCGATATGGTACCGATTCCTGGTACGTACGAATCAATTCCGGTACTCAGCAGTTCCAAATATTGGTACTTTTGTGTCTGTTAATAAATAATAATTGTTGATAATAAAATGTCTTTTTTTTGCAACATTTATAAATGAACTGATTATAACTGCTGTCCAATATCTTGTTTTATTAAAACATTTAACAATTTTAATTACAGTTGCAAGTCCAAGGTGTAGTGTGTAGTTGATAGTGTGTTGCCTAGCCAGTCCAGTCTTTGCTGAATCTAGTATTTTGTTGCGCCCTACAAAGTGTTAATACTATAAGTATTTTATTTATTACACAGCAGCTGTAACGTGCAACTTAGTTGTAGTTTTCATTAACAAATTTTAAGGTGTTTAAATTATTATGTAAAACCACAAATACTAATTGGTAGCATGTCAATAGCATAGACAATGTAAGTTAGCATACAGCTGCCGCATTTTTGAGCCTTACTTTATTTATGTTGGAGCGTTTTTTTGAGTCAATTTCTTCGTTGGCATTGAGGATTGCAACTAGTTTGGCTGAGTCCACTCTCAGTGCTGCTGGAGTGATCGCCAAGTGTCGAAGTCGGCAACTGGGCTTGACGTCATGCGCAACCCAAATACTAAAACATGGCACCGATGGATTTTACATGAATCGGTGCCCGAAAGGACCGGCAAAATGTTGTCTTTGTGTTTGTATGTTGTTTCGGTTATTTCGAGCATAACATTGAGCTAGTCCTTTTGCCCTATGTCATTCCGTGGAATGGAGTGGCCAAACAAAGAATCCTATGCGTTGGTAACTAAGTGTCTCAAATTTTTCATTTATTGCGTAAGACTGCAAAAAAAGGCCCCAATGAAAGTTGTGAGTGCCAGCTTTTTGATAAAGAAGATAACAAACTATTAAAACTCAACAAAGAAGTTGTTGCATAGTGTGCCTTCCTTTAATCAAGGTAAAAGTGATGTTAAACATTCCTTTACACTATTCTTTCATTTGTATAAGTTTTTCATATTGTTTTCTGTTTGTAAAACTATCATTAATCTGTTAAAAAACATTTTGGTTTTCCCGGGTGCCCGGAAAAAAATTCTTGTTTTACTTTATTTCTTATAGGAACTCATAATCAAAGTTAACATATACTCTTACCAAAGTAACTTATTTTTACAAACATTTTAAACATTGCCTGTACGGTTAGTAAAGGTTTTACTCAAGCCACAGTTTGACCCTGGAGTGGATCATTGCTATTTCTATAATTTTTCTATGGGAAAATGTCAAAATCAGAACAAGTCAGCCTTCAGCCAAGAATGAATTTATGGTTTTTATTGCTTCCATAATTGTGTATCGATTGAATCCATTGGTGTTTATGAAAATTTTACATCACTCTTTTGAAACAGCACAAACGCTGTGTTGACAGCTGTTTGTATAAGCAATAGAGAATAAGGCTGAAAACTGTATCACCATATCAGTGTTTTATATCTGTCAATATCGATCATTATTGATATTTTTATGACCCACCTAGAATAAGGACCAGGAGAAAAACATACTAAATGTTAACATTTTTATTTCAAATGTAACCTTCCTGTGATTATAATCCCCTCAGCTATCAAGGCAGAAAGGAAAGGAAACGTCAACACAAGCATGGAAAACACTCAAACAATGTCAACAAAATTGTGAAACCACATTGAACACTTAACAATAACCTCTTAAAATGAAGGTGGAAAAATAAGGAGTATGTAAGAAATAGTGCAAAGTGTGAAAATGTAAACATAGAAAAACCTGAGAAGAACTATTTAATGCAGGTTTCGTGCCAGGAAGTTACAGCTGTGCTCTAAAGGGTGAGCATGGCTAAGGTGGTGTGGTATTACCGGTCTTGGTGGACACTTGTGCCTTGCATCATTTACAGACCACATTGGTCTGACTACGGTCCGTTTGAAAAAAATCCAAACAACTGTCGAGGTGACTTTTCCGGTTTTATCCACAATTTCTTCATTTTTACTTTCTCTTCTCATTCCATGCAGAGAACCAACTGCGATACAAGAAGATGGCGCAACCAAACTTGATTGTTGATACTGTTACCTGATTGGCTGTTAGCATGTCTCTCCCATCAATTAGTGAAAACTTCCTGCGTTGCTCAGTTACCAAAGAGCGAGTTCCTTTGCTCATACAAGCAACCTTGCTTCGCAACTTCCGCTTTCCTCCGACAAAGAAGAAAAAAAAATAAAAGTATTGAATGTTTTATCAAACTAATTTTTATTGATATCAATTACATCTTTGTCGTGATGTATATTGATATCGTTTTATCGCCACGCCCTAATGCATAATAGAAACTGTATCTTCAGTGAATGAAATGATGATTTGGTACATAACATTGCCTCTGCATGTTCCGTTCTGTTTCCACGCCAAGAGCTAATTCCGGGGGCCGTTGTGCTGAGTGGTGTGTCGCGAGTGTGCGTAGGTTGCGTGCTTCAGGACCACAGAGATTTTCTTCATTCAGTGCCAGGGTGCAGCAGCTTTGCTCGCAGCTTCTGCAAAAACATCTGATGGAGTCTCTTGAGTGCTCCCAGATTGGCAACGTGAATAGCGGCTTTTCATGGACACTGCTTGCCTTAATGTCTTTCTGTGTGTGAGTGTGTGTGTGTCTGTGTCTGTGTTTATGAGTGGTTTTGGTATTTACGTAAATAACTCGAAACAGAAATGCAGAAAAGGGTGTGTTTTAGAGAGGTTTTATTTTTATTTTTACAAGACATGTCTCAATCCTACATTGAGCTGAGCCCAACCTCTCTTACATTTATTCATAGCCACTGTGGCTGCATGTCAGACAAACATGTCCTTTCTTTCCACCTGTGTTGCACGTGTTAGAATAACACTGCCATTCCTTTGTGCTGTAAAAGGTTTGTTTGTGCCGTTACAGTTTTAAGTTATTCTAAGATACAGTTTCTGACTAGTGACGTCTTTCAGCCCCCCCACCTTTCAAAGTCTCCCCAAACTTGTTCCATTCGTTTGTGCAACATTTGTGCTGGTTGTAAATAAATAAATAACACATTAATAATAGAGATGTCCGATAATGGCTTTTTTGCCGATATCCGATATTCCGATATTGTCCAACTCTTAATTACCGATTCCGATATCAACCGATGCCGATATATGCATTCGTGGAATTAACACATTATTATGCCAAATTTTGTTGTGAAGCCCCGCTGGATGCATTAAACAATGTAACAAGGTTTTCCAAAATAAATCAACTCAAGTTACGGAAAAAAATGCCAACATGGCACTGCCATATTTATTATTGAAGTCACAAAGTGCATTATTTATTTTTAACATGCCTCAAAACAGCAGCTTGGAATTTGGGACATGCTCTCCCTGAAATAGCATGAGGAGGTTGAGGTGGGCGGGGTTGGCGGGGTGGGGTTTAGGGCTTAGGGGGTAGCGGGGATGTATATTGTAGCGTCCCGGAAGAGTTAGTGCTGCAAGGGGTTCTGGGTATTTGTTCTGTTGTGTTTATGTTGTGTTACGGTGCGGATGTTCTCCCGAAATGTGTTTGTCATTCTTGTTTGGTGTGGGTTCACAGTGTGGCGGATATTTGTAACAGTGTTAAAGTTGTTTATACGGTCACCCTCAGTGTGACCTGTATGGCTGTTGACCAAGTATGCATTGCATTCATTCACTTGTGTGTGTGAAAAGCCGTAGATATTATGTGATTGGGCCGGCACGCAAAGGCGGTCCCTTTAAGGCACGCCCCCAATATTGTTGTCTGGGTGGAAATCGGGAGAAATTCGGGAGAATGGTTGCCCCGGGAGATTTTCGGGAGGGGCACTGAAATTCGGGAGTCTCCCGGGAAAATCGGGAGGGTTGGCAAGTATGACTGGGAGACGCAACTGCTCTGTACTTCTCCCTATGTCCTTGTACCACTCCGTACAGCGGCGTTTTAAAAAGTCATAAATTTCACTTTTTGAAACCGATACCGATAATTTCCGATATTACATTTTAAAGCATTTATCGGACATCTCTAATTAATAACATAAAAACGTTTACATAAAACTGTAAAATATAAACTGTAAAACATTAATCACATAAGAACTATAATATCTATACAAAAGAAATTGCAGCACAAACGTAGCAAAAGTTTGGGGAGATTTTGACATGGCTGGAGGGCTGGTTATGAATCATAACACATTATGAACATAAAAACTATAATAGTTAGACAAAAAAGGTTTTCAGCACAAACGTGGCACAAATGTTTGGGACAAGTTTGGGGAGGTTTTGACTTGGTGGGGGGCTGGTTATGAATCATAAAACATTATTAACCGAAAAACTATAATTGTTAGACAGAAAATGTTTTCAGCACAAACGTGGCACAAATGTTTGGGACAAATTTGGGGAGATTTTGACATGGCTGTGGGGCTGGTTATGAATAATAACACATTATTAACATAACGACTATAAAACGTTAACATAAAAACTGTTAAACATTAATCAGATAAAAACTATAATATGTACACTATAGAACTATAATATGTACACAAAACAAATTGCAGCACAAACTTAGCACAAAGGTTTCGGACAAGTTTGGGGAGATTTTTACTTGGTGCTGGTTATGAATCATAAAACGTTAATAACCTCAAAACTATAATAGTTAGACAAAAAATGTTGTCAGCACAAACGTGGCACAAATGTTTGGGAAAAATTTAGGGAGATTTTGACATGGGGCTGGTTATGAATAATAACACATGAACATAAAAACTATAAAACATTAACATAAAAACTGTAAAACATTAATCAGATAAAAACTATAATATGTACACAAAGCAAATTGCAGCACAAGCATAGCACATATTTTTCGGACAAGTTTGTGGAGATTTTGACTTGGAGTGGGGCTGGTTATGAATCATAAAACGTTATTAACCTAAAAACTGTAATAGTTAGACAAAAAATGTTGTCAGCACAAACGTGGGACACATTTTTGGGACAAATTTGGGGATATTTTGACATGGCTGGAGGGGGGCTGGTTATCAATAATAACACATTAATAAGATGAAAAATATAAAACATCAACATGAAACATAAAAACCATAAAACATGAATCACATAAAAAACTATTATATGTAGACAAAAAGATTGCAGCACAAACGTAGCACAAAGGTTTTGGACACGTTTTGGGAGAGTTTGACTTGATGGGGGGCTGTATATGAATAATAAAACGTTAATAACCTAAAAACTATAATAGTTGGACAAAAAAAAATTCTGCACAAACGTGGCAAAAATGTTTGGGACAAATTTGGGGAGATTTTGACATGGTTATGAATAATAACACATTATTAACATAACAACTATAAAACGTTAACATAAAAACTATAAAACGTTAACATAAAAACTGTAAAACATCAATCAGATAAAAACTATAATATGTACACAAAACAAATTGCAGCACAAACTTAGCACAAAGGTTTCGGACAAATTTGGGGGAGATTTTGACATGGCTAGGGGGCCCGTTATGAATAATAACACATTATGAACATAAAAACTATAAAAGGTTAACATTAAAAAATGTAAAACATTAATCACATAAAAACTATAATATGTAGACAAAAAAAATTGCAGCACAAACTTAGCACAAAGGTTTCGGACAAGTTTAGGGAGATTTTGACTTGGTGGGGGGCTGGTTATGAATCGTAAAATGTTAATACCAAAAACTAGAATAGTTAGACAAAAAGTGTTTGCAGCACAAACGTATGGGACAAGTTTGGGGATATTTTGACAAGGTGAGGTGGGGCGAGGGGTTTGTGCTGGTTATGAATAATAACAGGTTAAAAACTCGATAACTATGAAAAATTAATAAACATGGAAACTATGAACATTTTACAGCACAAATGAATGGCAGCGTTATGTTAATATTTGCAATGATAAGGGGGCCTTCTTCTCACAGGTTTTCTTTTCTCTTCTTGCCTAATATCAACATTGGCAGGACATTTTGGACAAACGCATGCTTCCAGTTTGGCTGAAATTTTTGATGAGATTATTGTGGAAGAACACTAATGGAGTGAACTGCAATGAAGGTGATGAGTGAGCGGGACCATCCGTGACCCCACGTATAAACAATAATGCAACATTTTAACATGGGTTAGGGGTCAGCTGAGCTTCATGATGAGCTCATTGCAGCTCTCTGTCTCCTCCCGGTGGTGCTTTTGTGCATGGCTACTCAATGTTGGCCATAATGTGTGCTATTTTCTCTTATGGATACATGTGTGTGTGTGTGTGTGTGTGTGTGTGTGTGTGTGTGTGTGTGTTTGTTAGGCCAGAGTGGTGTCACGTTGCAAAATAGAGGCTTATGGACTCAAGGGTGATTTCTGCATGCGTGTCTAATGTAGATATCATCTTTGCCCACAGGGATTAGTATCATGTTTGTACACATGCAATCACCATGACAAGGGCAAAACATGGATACCTGACAGGCTGCTAACTCTACTGTTTTTTACCCCTTAGGTATGAAGCGTCCCCTCAGCCAATCATCCCCGCCAGGCGCCGAGCCGGCTGCGTCGGAGGCCGGCGACACGGACAGCGAGCACTGTCGCCAGGCCGCAGTGGCAAAGAGGTCGTCGGCGGGGGGCGCCTTGCTCCCCTCTTCGCCGTCGCGCAGGCCCAAACGGGAGCGCAGGCAGCGCAGCTACACGCTGTGCGGCGTCTGCAACATCCAGCTGAACTCGGCGGCGCAGGCGCAGATCCACTACAACGGCAAGTCTCACCAGAGGAGGCTCAGGCAGATCAGCCATGGCGGCAGGAAGACCACGAGCAGCACAGGTAAGGGCGGGGCTACTGGGCCTGTTTGTTTATTGTATATTAAAAAATTATATATATATACTGTATATGTTTAAAAGCAGAACCTTTGCACACCCACACTTTTTCTGGCAGTGTTGTTGAACCCAACACACGTTAAACAAATTGGATTTGTATTTGCCTTAGGCTGAACACCACACACACACACACACGCATGCACGCACACACACACACACACACACACACACACACACACACACACACACACTACGGAACAAGTTAGAAGCTAATTAAGATGGTTGTGTTCATGCGAAAAGAGTTCATTTGAAGTCGCAGCCACGATGAGGAAGCAGTCTGAATGCTTTTTTGCTCTTCAAGTCTTCAGTGTACTGCTCTTTTTCTATGTAGTAAACGTAATGGCGAGGTGCCGGAGCCAGCAATTAAGTTTCCGTGATTCCATTGCCTCCGTAACCACTTAATCTGTCTGTGAGTGGCACAGACGCACTAGAAAAATCAGCTGAATATGTTTAATCAAATACAGATGCCATTTTTGAAATAATGTGGTTGATTTGGTTGAATCATACACAATCACGAGTGGCTAATAGGTGCATAAGAAAACAAACTATGTGAATAGGGAACTGCACCTCGTTTATTTATTATTATGGTTCACAATCCTGATGTAAAACAAGAACACGTTTTACTTTTTTTTATGCATTTTAACGAGAGATGTCCGATAATGGCTTTTTTGCCGATATCCGATATTCCAATATTGTCCAATTCTTAATTACCAATTCCGATATCAACCGATACCGATACATACAGTCGTGGAATTAACACATTATTATGCCTAATTTTGTTGTGATGCCCCGCTGGATGTATTTAACAATGTAACAAGGTTTTCCAAAATAAATCAACTCAAGTTATGGAAAAAAATGCCAACATGGCACTGCCATATTTATTATTGAAGTCACAAAGTGCATTATTTTTTTTAACATGCCTCAAAACAGCAGCTTGGAATTTGGGACATGCTCTCCCTCAGAGAGCATGAGGAAGTTGAGGTGGGCGGGTTGGGGGGCGGGGTTGAGGTGGGGGGAGGGGGGTAGGGGTAGCGCATACTTGCCAACCTCCCGTTTTTAGCGGGAGAATCCCGGTATTCAGCGCCTCTCCCGACAACCTCCCGGCAGAGATTTTCTCCCGACAAACTCCCGGTATTCAGCCGGAACTGGAGGCCACGCCCCCTCCAGCTCAATGCGGACCTGAGACTGAGTGGGGACAGCCTGTTCTCACGTCCGCTTTCCCACAATATAAACAGCTTGCCTGCCCAATGATGTCATAACATCTAGGGCTTTTACAACAGACTTAGAACAGAACTTTGTAGAACAGACTTCTCCATTGAACACGGTGGCCAAAATGATATACTCATCATGAACGGAGAAGTTAAACAGGACAATACTGCCATCTAATGGATAGCCATACTTTTTTTTTTTTCTATGTAAATAAAATAATTATATACATATATATATATATATATATATATATATATATATATATATATATATATATATATATATATATATATATATATATATATATATATATATATATATATATATATATATATATATATATATATATATATATATATATATATATATATATCACACATATATATATATATATATATGAAATATATATGAAATACTCGAGTTGGTGAATTCCAGCTGTAAATAACCACGCCCCCAACCACGCCCCCCGCCCCCAACCACCCCCCCAACCCCCCATCCCCCCACCCCCACCCCACCCCACCACCCCTACCCCCGATCAAGCCCCCCACCTCCCGATATTGGAGGTCTCAAGGTTGGCAAGTATGGGGTAGCGGGGTGTATATTGTAGCGTCCCGGAAGAGTTAGTGCTGCAAGGGGTTCTGGGTATTTGTTCTATTGTGTTTATGTTGTGTTACGGTGCGGATGTTCTCCCAAAATGTGTTTGTCATTCTTGTTTAGTGTGGGTTCACAGTGTGGCGCATATTTGTAACAGTGTTAAAGTTGTTTATACACCCTCAGTGTGACCTGTATGGCTGTTGACAAAGTATGCGTTGCATTCACTTGTGTGTGTGAAAAGCCGTAGATGTTATGTGATTGGGCCGGCACGCAAGGGAAGTGCCTTTAAGGTTTATTGGCGCTCTGTACTTCTCCCTACGTCTGTGTACACAGCGGCGTTTTAAAAAGTCATACATTTTACTTTTTGAAACCGATACCGATAATTTTGAAACCGATACCGATAATTTCCCATATTACATTTTAAAGCCTTTATAGGCCGATAATATCGGCAGTCCGATATTATCGGACATCCCTAATTTTAACTCGTAAATAAACGCTAGCATAAGTCAGCTAACAATAGAGCCAATAGGAGTCGCTCTATTCCGCTTATTAAGCGCTCTAAAAAAAATGGCTGTGAATACTTATCTACATGTAACTTCTTAGATTTTTATTTTTGATCAATTAGCAAAAATTTCTAAAAAAAAATAACTTTTTCAGATTGCCATTATGTGTAGAATTTTGAGGACAAAAATCTATCTATTCCATTTTGTAAATGCTGTAACATAACAAAATGTGGAAAAAGTGAATACGCTGACGAATGCACTGTAAATATGTAGTAACATGCACATTCCTGATAACATAACAATAGCTTACTCAGTGGCCTTGTGGTTAGAGTGTCCGCCCTGAGATTGGTAGGTCGTGAGTTCAAACCCCGGCCGAGTCATACCAAAGACTATAAAAATGGGACCCATTACCTCCTTGCTTGACCCTCAGCGTCAAGGGTTGGAATTGGGGGTTAAATCACCAAAATGATTCCCGAGCGCGGCCGGCTGCTGCTCACTGCTCCCCTCACCTCCCAGGGGGTGGAACAAGGGGATGGGCCGAATGCAGAGAGTAATTTCACCACACAATAGTGTGTGTGTGTGACTATCAGTGGTACTTTAACTTTAACATGTAATATTTACCTATTTGGTTCACTTTAAGCATATTTTTCGCATTATTTCGCATCAATTTCAAAGACGCATTACAACGTTCACTATTTTCTTTAACAACAACAACAACTTCTGCTAAACATGCAGACTTCATGATAGACAACAAAGACAAATGATGATCCAGAACCTTACATTTTTGAGACTGAATATAAGGAGGATGAGCTACAACTTTTAGAAGCTGTGTGCTAAACAGATCCAGCTTTAGTGAAGCATCAAGTAGCAGTATTGCTAATTGCTAAACAAGAAATACAAACTACGAACATAATAAAACAATCACTTACTGTCCAATATTTGCTCTCACTGGGATGCTGACTGATGGGATGTTTATGTCTTCCCATTTAGATGAAGAATTAGACATAATCCTGACTAAAAAAGGTGCTGCAAACGAGCGTCTTTTTGTGTCAAAGTTCATCAACTTCTCAGTTCTAGTAGCCAGGGAGGAAGCATAATCTAGAATTAACTTTCACCAATTTAGAAGCAATGCAGCAGCAGTTCAGTATGTCAATATAGCAGCGTAAGCTAGTTAGCTCTCTGTGATCACAGCGATGCTAAAACTAAATTGTCTACGTTAGCGCCTATGATAACAATACCGCTAATACTTTGTTAATATTCAGGTCATGAGAAGTAAATGGAGTATTGTTGGTATTTTTTAGAGGGCGCTATGACATCACGAATCCCATTAGCTCCATTGTTAGCAGACTTTTGCTAGTGTTTATTTACGAGTTAGCTTTTTCACTGGGTCTGCTGAAATAACCCACCAAGCGAATTACGATAATTGAGAAACAATTATTAATTAATTCTACCAAACTTATAGTTGCAGCTACTAAAAAATGCTTTGGTAACTTTACAGGCACGCCTATGTGCCAAAATATTATTGGTGTTCCATCATTTTGGAATTAAGTTTTAAGAAACGATGCATTACTTACCATTAACATTCCATTGACTTTACAGTGAAGAATCTTTCACCGTTACCGTCCAAAAAAAACAATCAAGATGGATGTTAAAAACAGTGTGCCTTTTTCTCATGCACAGCAAACCGTGCTATTCCTTGTTTTCCACAGGAACAAAATGTATCTGTGGTTTTGGGCGCAAAATAACATAATCTTCTAATTAGCATAAATGGCTGTGAAGCAAAACTCAAATGTTTGTGTGTGGACACCAAACAAAACATGCAAAATCTAAAAAATGTTTTTTAAATCTTTCCACGGTGGGCAAAACTTAAGTATGTTATGTATGCAATTTATATTTGGACTGCGCTGCTGTTATTATCTTTTGTTTGTATACAGTTTTACAGTATATCCAGTAATATACAGCAATAAACTCTATACTAGTCATACCGAGTCATGCCAAAGACTAGAAAAAGACTGTAAAAGATTATAAAAATGGTACCCATTACCTCCCAGTATCAGCATCAAGGGTTGGAATTGGGGGTTCAATCACCAAAATGATTCCCGAGCGTGGCCACTGCTGCTGCTCACTGCTCCCCTCACCTCCAAGGGGGTGGAACAAGGGGATGGGTTAAATGCAGAGAGTAATTTCACCACACCTAGTGTGTGTGTGACTATCAGTGGTACTTTAACTTGAACTTTATATATACTTTAGTGTGTATATATATATATATATATATATATATATATATATATATATATATATATATATATATATATATATATATATATATATATATATATATATATATATATATATATGTAAATATATGTATATCATTTATATGGGTATATATGTATATATCTATTGTATAATATATGTATATATATACGTATATATATATATAAATATATATATGAATATATATATATATATATATATATATATATATATATATACATATATATATATAAGAATTGATATATGAGTATGTATGTATATGTTGTGTATATGTGATATATTGTGTATGTGTATTTTATATACTGTAAATACAGTATATATATGTAAATTACGCATTATGATAGAGCGATGGCAGTGATAAAAAGATGGCTTTTGCTGTGATTGCTGAATTTTGTAGGATGTCTGTTTAAACACCAGACTATTGATTTAAATGAAGGCCTTCCGCCATACATAAGGGATTATTATTATTATCTTTGTATCTCCACAGCAACAGTGTGATAGCTTTTATTGTCTTCATGTGAGAATTAATAACGGAGGGAAAGAACAACTCCAGCCACAATTAATTATCTGTTTGCTGGAGGATTTGTGTTTTGTGGCAACATTTAGCAGAAACAGTTGTCACATTGATAAGCCCTGATTGTGAACATTGCAGTGCTTAGTTCTAATTAATGTCGCTGGTTGATTTAAACATTTGTGTATTTTGTAATAAATTAAGCAGCATGTCTAAGCAACTATAGAAGTTGCACATGTTTTAAAAAGTCAAGTGTTTTACAAATTGATCATAATTGATGATGTACAATTTGAGCAGTGGCTTCCTGTGTGACTCACCAATAGGTTTGATTAGCTGATTGGCTGGGTTGTGTGACTCATCCCCCATTTTGTATAATCCTACTGTATTTAATAAAAAATGTTTTATGGGGGTGCTACTTAGCATTTTGTGGAAATAATGTGCCAGAAACAATTTAAAATAATAGCAAAAATAAAAACAAATAGATATCTTAGTTTTCTTTGGGTTTAAACATAGAAATTATCTGTTTCAGGGTCAAACTGCAGCCTTTATGAAACTGCAACTTTAGAGACATAAATATTGTACATTTTCATATGATGTAACATTTTATCAGTCAATATTAGTAGTAGTAATATTAAAAATAAAACTCTTTCCCCAGGCTTTGCTACAATCTTAAAACGCAGCCTGTACCTCTGCCAACTATATGTCAGTCAGCTACAGACATTGTAGCTGTTTGTTCATTTTGTTCAATAGGCTAACCCAGTGTTTTTCACTTGTGTGCCGCGAGATACAGTCTGATGTGCCGTGGGAGATTATCTATTTTTAACCTATTTGGGTTCAAAAATATTTTTTGCAAACCAGTAATTATAGTCTGCAAACGACGTGTTGTTGTTGAGTGTCAGTGCTGTCTCGAGCTCGGCAGAGTAACCGTGTAATACTCTTCCATATCAGTAGGTGGCAGCAGGTAGCTAATTGTTTTGTAGATGTCGGAAACAGCGGGAGGCAGGGTGCAGGTAAAAAGGTGTCTAATGCTTAAACCAAAAATAAACAAAAGGTGGGTGCCCCTAAGAAAAGGCATTGAAGCTTAGGGAAGGCTATGCAGAACGAAACTAAAACTGAACTGGCTACAAAGTAAACAAAAACAGAATGCTGGACGACAGCAAAGACTTACTGTCGAGCAAAGATGGCGTCCGCAATGAACATGACATGACAATCGATAATTTCCCCACGAAGAAGGACAAAGACAACTGAAAAATTATTTTCTGGGCTAACCTAGCTGTTAAAATGTGAGCGTAATGTTAGCACTGTATCTGGCATAGCTATGCTAGCATTTCAAACATTTGTGTCCTTCTGTACCTTTCCTTAATGTTACGTTGTTGTACACGTGCACATGTGAAATGTGGCAGCGTCAGGCTGTGCATTTGGGCCTTGTGTGGGGACTTAGATGACTTTTAATCCACTTCTTAATACCGTCACTATCACGTTGCAATCATGCAAATAATCAATAGTATACACAAACATAATACGACAAGGTGTGACATTAGAGAGCGAGAGGCATTTTGCAAGAAACATAGTCAGCCTTTATCTCGGAATATATCTTCACCGATACGCCTGAATTATATTCCTGCGGGCAATTTTGAGCATTACGTAACTTCCACTGGGGCTCACGGGTGGAACCTGCCTGTAAAATGTGTCTGTCTGTCATATGTAAAAAAAATATCTACTGTAACAACAAAAATATAAATTAAAAAAACACATCATCAAATCGCTACTTGTTTTTTTTGCTCTAATCAACTAATTAGAGAAGGGCGAAAAAAGAAGTCGGAATCTGATAATCAAAGAAACAGCCTCATTGCTGATTTAGTTTAAGTGAAATGGGCCTGCACTCCTGATCCTGGGCAGATTACATTGACATTGCATCAATGGCCGATTTTGACCTATATTGGCCCTTTTTCATTGGTATCGGCCTTTTTATAATTTGTTTTTTTATTTAAAAAACTACAATACAGCAGAACTACATCAGCAGATACAATATATACATATGTTTCCAGTGTTTAAAGGTAGAACATTAATAATTAGTCAAGTAGATAGTAATAACTACTGTTCAGGCATCAGCCCTTTTGCCCAGCATGAGAAAAGTTCCCTTTTTTTTAATTAATTTTAGATTACAAATTATTCTCATGGTTAATAATCCTCCCCAAATGTGTTTTGATATCTGACTGAGCATTAATGTAAGTTCTTGTGAGAATTCTTCTCCGGTTTGCTCAGCTAGGTTCCCTTTCTTTCCCTCTTGCAGTGCTGGTTGCCTACAGTAAGTCTCCTCTGCTTACCTCTCAAAACCTCCATTTGTTTTTGTTTTTTAACTTAAATTATTGCCTAGGAATCATCTTTTTGTCTGTCTTTCCGGCCATCTTCCCATTCCCGTTTTGTTTGTTTTTTTCAATGACAAACCTGTGTCTGCAACACTCGGAGTGCGGGCTCATTAGAGGAGCGCCCGAGTTTCATGTTCCGTGATTCAATCAAATAAGATTATGGACATGAAGATGGAAAAAAAGGTATATCTGCTAAAAATCCAAACTTTGAGTAAATATCTTGATTCATAGGAGTCTTACATTATAAGCAGCAGCTCACACATTCTCATACTTTCTGTAGCATACAGGAAGAAATTATGTCAGCCAGCTGAAACATGTCTCAACTATAAACTACGAGAAGGAGCCCAGAATTGTTTTTATTTAAATGTTCGCAATATTTCAGGGTTCTTTACGATAAAACCTTACAATTTTAGTAAATCCATAAACTGTTATAACATTGTACGCAATAGAGTAGATGGCAAGTTATTATGATGAAGAGAAATCACATATTTTCACCAATTTTACAAGAGATTTACTAGATTTTGAAGTGAAAAGTTGATGCTGCGCTTAGACCGGGGGTCCGCAACCTGCGGCGCTAGATCTTTCGCGCCACCTCAGTGGCTCCCTGGACCTCTTTCAGACGTGTGTGATAATGGAAAAAGATGAATAATTTTTTGTTTGTTTTGTTTTAATATATTTTCTGTAGGAGAAAAAACATGACACAAATCTTCCTAATTGTTAGAAATCCCACTGTTTACATTACACATGCTTCATTGGTGAGAGTATTTGGCAAGCACCGTTTTGTCCTACTAATTTCAGCAATCCTTGAACTCATCATAGTTTGTTTACATTTACAACTTTCTCCGATGCTGCCACAGAAAGACGTGGTTTTTTTTCACTCCTTCTTTGTCTCATTTTGTCCACCAAACATTTTATGCCGTGCGTGAATGCACAAAAGTGAGCTTTGTTGATTTTATTGATTTGCTGGAGTGCTTATCAGGCATATTTGGTCAACCCATGACTGCAAGCTAATTGATGCTAACATGCTATTTAGGCTGACTGCATGTACATATTGCATCACTATACCTCGTTGTAGGTATATTTGAGCTCATTTAATTTCCTTCACTTATGTTCTCTGTGTATTTAATTTATATTTGCATGTCTCATGACACATTATCTGTATGTAATATTGGCTGCATTTCTCATAGTTGTTCCAGACCACAGCAAACGTTACCCAGCTTGCAAAGATTGTAATAAATCCATTAGAAGAAGACAGCCTGCCGTTTCCCTAAACTTGGACACATATGTCTATACCTTTAGTCATTCGAAGACAGTCATTTCCAGGAGTTATGTCACCCTCTGAGAAGCTTGCATTTTACTAATGGTTTCCAATGTTGCAAAAATTTTAATACAACATTTCTGTCAACGAAGATTTGCGTCAGCCTTTGATAGTAGGCTAATATAGACACTTACATCATGTGTTGCCTTCATTATAACACTTATATAAGACTTTCAAAATAATTTTGATAGTAGTCTAATATAGCTAATATAGACACTTACGTCATATGTTGCCATCATTATAAGTCTTATATAAGGCTTTTAATTTTTTGCGGCTCCAGACAAATAGTTTTTTGTATTTTTGGTCCAATAGGGCTCTTTCAACATTTTTGATTGCCGACCCCAGTCTTAGACACACGTGATAAAGGTGTTTGTGAAACCCCTTCAGTGTTTCCCATAAACTGCCAAGATACCTGGGGCGGCGGGGGCGTGGCTACGGGCGTGGTCACCATGACATCATCGAGTAATTTGCATAATTTACTACAATGATATGATTTTCTCTAAAAAGGCTCAAAAAATTTATACTTACTAATTAATAATAACAGTTTTGTTTTAAACATCCATCCATCCATCCATCCATTTTACAATATAATTACAACACTTTATGTACATATTTATATACAGATTTGAACAATAAGTTATTCACTGAAATATATATATATTAATTGTGGTTCTTACAAAAAATATATCTTATAAAATATAAAAGCTAAAATGTCTCTTTAAGCTCTGCCCCTTTAATTAGTGCATAATAAATAATTTAACTTTAGCCTACTACTACAACCATATTATTTACCAGCAACATAAAGTGAAACAGAGGCAGAGGTGTCCTGCCACAGTCAGTAACAAATAAACAGAAAACAGTAGTGGTCAAATACAAATAAGGCAACAAGAGAAGTATCCTACACTTCTCTTTTGTAAAGTAAATCTGAACAGCCTATATGGGCATCTACATCAACTATATGATTTGCCTGAGAAGCTGGACAGGACAAAAAAAAAAAAAAAATTATTTATTTTATTTTATTTTTTTATTTTTTTATTTGTGGCGGACGTAATTCTTTCGTGGCGGGCCGCCACAAATAAATGAATGTGTGGGAAACACTGCCCTTGATGTTTTTTTCTGATGAATTAACCACAACATTAGCTCCGCATAAAACATTATGTCGCTACTGGTTTGATGTGTCCTAAAAAAAAAAAAAAGCTAAAAAACAATTTAAAGCGTTGTCCAGCTGTTTACTGACGTAGTTCTTTAAATAACATTTGCTGAAAATGAATATATAAGCTCCGAATATCGGTTATCAACCTTTTTGATTACTAATAATCGGTACCTGCCCTGAAAAAAACATTGGTCGATCTCCAATGGTAACACATAGAAGCTGACCTCCGATAGGACAAAAATGTAACATGCGTACTGGAAGCTGTGCAGAAAAGAGAAACTCTACGAAATGAAGGTAAAAGACTGTTGGAAATATGGAGCAAATACCGTATTTTCCAGACCATAGGGCGCACCCAATTATAAGGCGCAGTGCCAATGAATGGTCTATTCCCGATCTTTTTTCATATATAAGGCGCACCGAATTATAGGGCGCATTAAAGGAGTCATATTATAATGAATTTTTTTATGAATGTAAAACACTTTCTTGTGATGTACATAACATGTACCGGTAATGGTGGTTATTTGGTCAAAATGTTGCATAGATTATGTTTTACAGATCATCTTCAAGCGGCTTTCTGACAGTCGCTTCCGCTTCTTATTTACGTGGCTCACCTTCGGCAGCGTCTTCTCCCCGTCATCTTTGTTGTCGCTGTGTAGCGTGCAAGGACGGGAGTGGAAAAAGTGTCAAAAGATGGAGCTAACTGTTTTAATGACATTCAGACTTTACTTCAATCAATAATGGAGCAGCATCTCCTCATCCGGATTATATCCCGAAATGTGTCCCGTCAAAAACGTCCGAATTGAACTCTCTAATAACTAAAGTTTTTGGGTGAATAATATAAACTCACTACACCGGTATGTTTTAGCGCTTTCATGGCAAGTTTACTGACAGATATAAGTAAGAACTTTACACTACTTTATATTAGAAATGGCAACAGCAGAGGATGAATGTCCCATAACAAGAAGATAGAGAAAAAGAAGAAGCTTATCGACTTCGGCACAGACTACAAAGGCGGACCGCGCAATTTTTCCGGATTTATGCAGATCCCAAATACAGATCAGCAGGTACCAGGAGGTAAGAAAAGTTGCTTTTGCATAATATTGCGAAACAAAACGCCAGATAATATGTCTTACCTACACACACCATAATAATACTTGTATGTTTAATGCACCGATAATCCATCAAGCGGTGCGGCTTCATAGCTCACCAAAGTCGTACTAAAACATTTTGATAGATTTTTGAGCGCTGTGTGTAATGTTCTATATTTTCAACGGAACATATACAATGTTGGTGTGGTTTACTTGAGTCATATTGCCATCATAGGGCAGTCTACACATATTTCTTATGTTTGACTGCTATCTACTGGTCACACTTATCATGTACCAAATAAAATTGCTTTAAGGTCAGTAAGCAAAACCAGAATTATTCCGTACATTAGGCGCACCGTGTTATAAGGCACACTGTCAAATTTTGAGAGAAAAAAAAGGATTTTAAAGGCCTACTGAAACCCAACTACCGACCACGCAGTCTGATAGTTTATATATCAATGATGAAATCTTAACATTGCAACACATGCCAATACGGCCGGGTTAATTTATAAAGTGCAATTTTAAATTTCCCGCTAAACTTCCAGTTGAAAACTCCTTTGGATGATGACGTATGCGCGTGACGTAGCCAGTGAAACAGAGATATGGATCCCCCATTGAAGCCAATACAAAATAGCTCTGTTTTCATCTCATTATTCCACATGATTCTGGACATCTGTGTTGGTGAATCTGTTGCAATTTGTTCATTGCATTATAGAGAAAGAAGCTGAGCAAGCAAAGAAGAAAGTTGTCGGTGCGAAGCGGAGTATTTTGCGAGGGAAGTCAGCAACACAACACAGCCGGTGTTTCATTGTTTACATTCCTGAAAGATGCAGTCAAGATCGAAGAACTCGGACAACAGAGACTCTTACCAGGAGGACTTTGACTTCGATACACAGACGCCTGTAGAGAACTGGGACAACAGAGACTCTTACCAGGATTACTTTGATTTGGATACACAAACGCAGACGGGGTACCGTGAGTACGCAGCTGCGCTTCCAAACATTTGATCGCTTGCCCGTATGTGTGTGTCACGTACGTAACTTTGGGTAAATATATAAGCATTATGAACCTTTGGTTAGGTGAACGGTCCTTTGGGCTGAGTGATTGTGTGTGTTGTGCAGGTGTTTGAATTGTATTGGCGGGTTATATGGACGGGAGCTAGGAGCTAGCATAACAAACACCTAGGTGTTTTTATGCGGGATTAATTTGTGGCATATTAAATATAAGCCTGGTTGTGTTGTGGCTAATAGAGTATATATATGTCTTGTGTTTATTTACTGTTGTAGTCATTCCCAGCTGAATATCAGGTCCCACCCGCGCGCTTCCAAACATTTGATCGCTTGCCCGTACGTGCGTGTAATGTACGTAACTTTGGGTAAATATATAAGCTTTATTAACCTTGGGTTAGGTGAACGGTCCTTTGGGCTGGTTGTGTTGTGGCTAATAGAGTATATATATATGTCTTGTGTTTATTTACTGTTGTAGTCTTTCCCAGCTGAATATCAGGTTCCACCCGCCTCTCACAGCATCTTCCCTATCTGAATCGCTTCCACTCCCCACTAGTCCTTCACTTGCACTTTCCTCATCCACAAATCTTTCACCCTCGCTCAAATTAATGGGGAAATCATCGCTTTCTCGGTCCGAATCGCTCTCACTTCTGGCCGCCATCACTGTAAACAATAGGGAACTTTGCGGAAATGTTCAACTGACTACGTCACGCTACTTCCGGTAGGGGCAAGGCTTTTTTTTGTCAGATACCAAAAGTTGCGATCTTTATCGTCGTTGTTCTCTACTAAATCCTTTCAGCAAAAATATGGCAATATCGCGAAATGATCAAGTATGACACATTGAATAGATCTGCTATCCCCGTTTAAATAAAAAAAATTCATTTCAGTAGGCCTTTAAGTGCGCCTTACAGTCTGGAAAATACGGTACTCAAATTGAAGTTGTAAATGTCAGTCAGTGGTGTTTAGGCCAGAAGAGCCAGAAAGAAAGAAGAGTTATACTGGATATGTAACAAGTGGACCAAGTACACAATTCTTCTTCTTGGAGACACGCACGCTGTCGGAGACAAACACAGTTCATTAGCATTAAAGCTACGGGGACACATAGGACACACAACATAGAAGATTTCAAGTGAGTTCATTTGCATTCATCTTCTTCAACTCTTTGTGGAGGGCTTGTCAGGCCCGCTTTCATTTCCTTCTGGCGAAATAAACTGTGTCCTGGAGGTCCAGGGTCGTCTTGTCCAAATGTCCCTTTGGAGCTGGGGAGAAGGGGGCTCTGTGCTGGCTGCAGGTGATGTAAATGTGCACGTGTTTTTAAAAAAAGATAGTGTGGTAGTGGTTGTAGTGTGCGAGGATGAACTGATGCCGTGTGCAGATTCTCTCTGACACGCAGTCACAACGGCGCAGCCTTATCTCCCCTCACCTTCTGCTGACTCCCCCAGGCTGCCGCCCTGCTGCTGCTGCCGTGTCCTCAGCTCCTCTGCCCTGCTCCTGATACTTCTACAACGCTCTGACATATAGACACATTCCTGTTCATGTACGTGATAGATGCATGAACTCCAAGAACAAAGTGCGTTTTCATTTTTAAATATGTCTTCCTTTGGGCGCCTGCGTGTCTGTGTGTGTTCGCTGCCCACCCCTCCCCCCGTCCATGATTCTTAAAACATTATGAAATGTGCACATCGCAAAGCAACGTCCAATCCAGCGCTTCCTTTCTGGTGTGGGTGTATAATATTTGACGTGAACGCGATGAATGTCACCAAATGAAGTTGCTGAAAGTTTCCAGCAGGCGTCAAGAAATTGTAATAATGAATATGAATAGGAAGAAGGTCAGAGTTGACCAAAATGTCAGATTGTCTGAGTCATCGTCACTTATTAGCATGGACTCAAAGCAGCAGAGAACCTCATTTATTTACTTTTTTACAAAATGAACACAGACATTGCTCACAGGATATTGGAAGTGTACTGCTTGGAATTCTAACTAGCGTAAATTCCGAAATATAATCCCTTCCTTTGTATATATATATATTTTTATTTTTTTTTATAAAGAAATACAATCATGTGTGCTTACGGACTGTATCCCTGCAGACTGTATTGATCTACATTGATATATAATGTATATATTGTGTTTTTTATGTTGATTTAATAAAAAAAATAAAAACAATTTAAAAATTTTTTTATTTCTTGTGCGGCCCGGTACCAATCGGTTGGGGACCACTGATATAACGTACACTTATTCAGCCTGTTGTTCACTATTCTTTATTTATTTTAAATTGCCTTTCAAATGTCTATTCTTGGTGTTGGGTTTTATCAAATAAATTTCCCCCAAAAATGTGATTTATACTCCAGTGCGACTTATATATGTTTTTTCCCTTCTTTATTATGCATTTTTGGCCGGTGCGATTTATACTCCGGAGCGACTTATACTCCGAAAAATACGGTAAATAGTTTTCATAAAACACACGCAAGGACGCTAAAATGGTGTGTTATTATTTGTACTATGGCGCCATCTTTTGGACGAGGTTGCTCACTTCATGTGCTGCCGGGTGAACAGTGTTTCCTGCTGTTTAAAGCTTTGAACCGGAAGTACAAGTGCCGTTCCGTCTTGCTACTCATATGGATCCTTCATTCATCAGTCCAAGCAACGTTAGTAAGTCTTACAATATAACTAAAACTATTCTTACTCACTAAACCGTCCCATGTGTGATGTCCGTAGGAGTGTTTTCATGCATATTTGTACTTGCTATCGTATTATAATGATCGTTAGCACCAGCAAATATGCTAACACGTTTACGAGTGTCTGTGTTAGTACTGTATTATTAACTTACAAGGCCATTATTTTTTTATTGTTTCAGTTTCCCAAATTTTGTGGAGTTAGTTAGCTCGTGGGTCCATGATGATGATGTCTGTTTTGTCTGATGAGCCGTTTTACTGCCGAGTTACAGGCACCGTATGGAAACAATTAGGGTATGTAAATAAACATTTACAAATTATTTCTGTGTAAGTAACTCATTTCATAACGTATAAATATCTGCGGCTTGTAGTTCGGTATGGCCAATATATAAAACCTTTTTTTTTCTTCGAAAATTTAGTGGGCGCGCTACATACCCCAGAAAATACGGCAATAACAAATAATAATTTTGGATTATTTTTCCTTTTTTGGGCTGGACCTATACACAAAACAATTTTTAACAAGTAAAAAATAACAAAAACAGTGTCGTTCTAGTTGTTTACCTGAAAGCAGCCTTCTTAAAGTGATGTTGCCAACTACTGGCCTGACATGCACACTACAGTGTGTTTACCCCATTTTTCTGCAAAACTGTTAAAAACATATGCAGATGAAAATAGAAGTTTAATTACAAAAAAAATATCAGAGATGAAACAATATTAGAGGTATTTATGTTGATGTTTCCTTTTTTGGAAATAAGATGAATGTTGCCAACAACTGGCCTGGCATGCACACGACAGTGTTTAGGGTTTCCATTTTTTAAATATTATTTGTCAGTAAAACTTTTCAAATTGTGGGACATTTTAAGATTTGTCCAAAAAAAAAAAAAAAATAGATCACCAGATTGTAGCGATTGCTTCGTACCAACATACTGGCCTCCACTCCGCTCTACTCATCATTACAGTAACACTAATGTTGCCAGACGTGCAATGGTTTTAATAAAAACATTTTAAATCTGTGTACGAATATTTCGCCATCTGCAATCAATAATAAAATAAATCTATGATGCAGATTATTTTATACACAAACAGGATACATCCTGCCCTGAGTCCAATGTTGCGCATTGTCTCAGATGCCTCTTTACAGCCAGGTTTTTTTTGATTGATTGATTGAGACTTTTATTAGTAGGTTGCACAGTGAAGTACATATTCCGTACAATTGACCACTAAATGGTAACACCCGAATAAGTTTTTCAACTTGTTTAAGTCGGGGTCCACTTAAATTGATTCATGATACAGATATATACTATCATATATACTATCATCATAATACAGTCATCACACAAGATAATCACATTGAATTATTTACATTATTTACAATCAGGGGTGGGGGGGGGGGGATATGGACATCAAGTAGTGGACATAGAGAGAGAGAGAGAGAGAGAGAGAGAGAGAGAGAGAGAGAGAGAGAGAGAGAGAGAGAGAGATCAGAAGGCAAAAGAAAAAGTATCTGCATTTGGTGGGGGCGCTGTTCTGCCAAAGGCACCTTTTCCCAACTGTAGCACAGTTGTTTAAATATAATGGGGCGGGCCCCCTTTTGGGGAACATGCTTTATCAGTATCATGCAGTATCATCGAAAAGCTGTGCCCTACAAAACTACTCATTGTCGCTGTTAATCTTGACTTCCTATGGAGCCCCTAAAGGGACATGGAGGGGAAAAAATGGTTTGCGAGATCCCGCAATACTTTTTACGAGATCTCGCAAAAGTTTTTTTTTCCTAAGTCAGTGAACCGGAAGTAAAACAGACACAGCGATAGGGAACCGGAAGTGGAACAGACAAAGCGATGGAGGAGCCTACCCATCATCCGTGGGGGAAGTTTATTGATTTCTATTTTAGTATTGACCTAACATATAAAGACATCGAATCGTATTATGGTCCCACAACAGAGCACAGATGATGGGTAGGCTCCCGCATGCTCCCGCTCCGCCATCGCTATGTCTGTTTTACTTCCGGTTCACTGACATAGGAAAAAAACCTCTTGCGAGATCTCGCAAAAAGTATTGCGAGATCTCGCAAAACATCCATGTCCCTCTAGGGGCTCCGTAACTTCCACATTTTGATATGAAAAAAAAACCCAGCACAAATTGTTTTATTAATTTTTGTGTTCTATGTATTGTGCTCCTGAATTGATGTTGCTGATCTGTTTGAATGTATTATTATTTATTGAGTTTATTTGATTAGATTTTTCAATCTCAAATTATTAAAGTTGGTAAAAAAAATTTGACAGTTTAAATAAGGATTTTTTTATTTTTATTTTTTTAATTTTATTGGGACCCTCCCATTAGGAGGGACACGTCCTCCCAGATTCTTTAGCTCTAAGGCTTTCTAAATAAATAATGGTGACTAGTAGAGATGTCCGATAATGGCTTTTTTGCCGATATCCGATATTCCGATATTGTCCAACTCTTAATTACCGATTCCGATATCAACCGATACCGATATATACAGTGGTGGAATTAATACATTATTATGCCTAATTTTGTTGTGATGCCCCGCTGGATGCATTAAACAATGTAACAAGGTTTTCCAAAATAAATCAACTCCAGTTATGGAAAAAAATGCCAACATGGCACTGCCATATTTATTATTGAAGTCACAAAGTGCATTATTTTTTTTAAAAATGCCTCAAAACAGCAGCTTGGAACTTGGGACATGCTCTCCCTGAGAGAGCATGAGGAGGTTGAGGTGGGCGGGGTTTGGGGTGGGGGTGGGGGGGGGGGGGGTTGAGGTGGTGGTGGTGGGGGGTAGTGGGGGGTGTATATTGTAGCGTCTCGGAAGAGTTAGTGCTGCAAGGGGTTCTGGGTATTTGTTCTGTTGTGTTTATGTTGTGTTACGGTGCGGATGTTCTCCCGAAATGGGTTTGTCGTTCTTGTTTGGTGTGGGTTCACATTGTGGCGCATATTGTGTTAAAGTTGTTTATACGGTCACCCTCAGTGTGACCTGTATGGCTGTTGACCAAGTATGCTTTGCATTCACTTGTGTGTGTGAAAAGCCGTAGATATTATGTGATTGGGCCGGCACGCAAAGGCAGTGCCTTTAAGGTTTATTGGCGCTCTGTACTTCTCCCTACGTCCGTGTACACAGCGGCGTTTTAAAAAGTCATACATTTTACTTTTTGAAACTGATACCGATAATTCCCGATATTACATTTTAAAGCATTTATCGGCCGATAATATCGGCAGTCCGATATTATCGGACATCTCTAGTGACTAGAGTTAAAGTTTAACAATTTATTCTACAAAAAAGGAGTAAGAGAGGAACATATCCTTTTGTCCATGTTGCAGCTTCGACTTGGCGGAGATCGAAACTGAAAGTTAACTTGGCGTGTGTGCACATCTGTCCACTCTCCCTTTGTGTCATTCCTGGTACCTTTTCTTTAGCAGCCTAAATGAGATACAATGTGTCAATAGTAAGCACTCTCAGGTATTACTAACTGCTGGACGCTCTTTGTCGCAGCAGCTATGTCATCCTAACGTTTTAGGATACACGGCTGGACATGCCAAAAATAAACGCACATGGGTAATGTCAGCTTACCTTGTTGCTGCACGATTACACTCCACAGTCCTCCCATTCCGTGTCAGTGCCGTTAATGCGGAACAGCGAGCCGGCATGCGGTGTAAAAGAGGCTTGTGTTCGCATCAGACCCAGATTCTTATTGGTTTATAATTAGCACTGCTAGGTATGTTGCCGAGCAATAATACACGCTCGTTGGCATTTTGTGTGGGCGCGAGCGTGCACGTGAGCAAATGACGAGGGAAAAGTGTGTATAGAATAGAATACAATATAATGCCTTTTATTGTCACTATACACATGTACAATGAGATTAAAAACAACTCCAGTATCAGTGCGACAGTCTACAAAATATGCAAAACATAAGAAGAAAAGAAAAAAAAAATTGTGCAAAAGGAGGTAAGGTGCACATTCCAGTCCTGAGAATGATTTATGTTCAATGTGTTGCTTACAGGAAATAAATATTATACTATACACTACCGTTCAAAAGTTTGGGGTCACATTGAAATGCCCTTATTTTTGAAGGAAAAGCACTGTACTTTTCAATGAAGATAACTTTAAACTAGTCTTAACTTTAAAGAAATACACTCTATACATTGCTAATGTGGTAAATGACTATTCTAGCTGCAAATGTCTGGTTTTTGGTGCAATATCTACATAGGTGTATAGAGGCCCATTTCCAGCAACTATCACTCCAGTGTTCTAATGGTACAATGTGTTTGCTCATTGGCTCAGAAGGCTAATTGATGATTAGAAAACCCTTGTGCAATCATGTTCACACATCTGAAAACAGTTTAGCTCGTTACAGAAGCTACAAAACTGACCTTCCTTTGAGCAGATTGAGTTTCTGGAGCATCACATTTGTGGGGTCAATTAAACGCTCAAAATGGCCAGAAAAAGAGAACTTTCATCTGAAACTCGACAGTCTATTCTTGTTCTTAGAAATGAAGGCTATTCCACAAAATTGTTTGGGTGACCCCAAACTTTTGAACGTTAGTGTATATAAGGGTGTAACGGTACACAAAAATCTCGGTTTGGTACGTACCTCGGTTTAGAGGTCACCGTTCGGTTCATTTTCGGTAAAGTAAGAAAACAACAAAATATACATTTTTTGGTTATTTATTTACCAAATTTGTAAGCAATGGCTTTATCCTTTTAACATTGGGAACACTATAATAATTCTGCCCAAAAATAGAAATACGTAACTCTGTGTGTGTTCCTATTCAATTATTTAGTGTCTCTGGATCTTGTTTAAATCTCAGCTCAGATAATACAGTTCTTGGAGAAAGGTTTTGGAGAGTAAAGCAGTACAGTCCATGTGCTGCGGTTAAGGGTGAAAATGTGTAGAGGGTTGGCTCGAGAGCCTCCTACCAGCCCAGACAGAACAGGTGGTGGGGTTCCTGGCTGGAATCTCCCAAGAACGATCCTTGGACTAGATGCTTTTTTTCTTTATCTCGCCATCATAAAGAGAAGCCTGGCCTGTGTAAGAACCAGGACCATCCATCCATTTTCTACCGCTTATTTCCTTTTGGGGTCGCGGGGGGCGCTGGAGCCTATCTCAGCTACAATCGGGCGGAAGGCGGGGTACACCCTGGACAAGTCGCCACCTCATCACAGGGCAGAACCAGGACCATCCTTATAAATCAATGTGTACACAAATCAAATATCTTCATTAAATAACACTAATGGCATTATAAAGTATTCAGAACAGGTTCTAGTTTTTTCCTCAATATTGTACAATATAAATCAACATACATGTCAGAATCACAATGTGCAATAAAGTGCTAAAATAACCATTAGCAGCATACGTAAATATGACCTATACAATTCGGTCAGTGCACTAAACGTGCTTATTATCAAACACATTCAAAAGTACATTCAATACACAATAGTTATCATGGTTTCAAGTCATAGACATTGTATATGGACGATTGAGAAATATGCCACAAAGACTGTTGCAATGAAACAATGGAAGAAAGACTAATATATTTTCATAAACATGGACTCACCAACTCCGCATCTACAGTCACACACAGCTTAATGACAAAAAATTTGGCGCTATAAAGTTAACACATAGGCATTTAGTTTAGAATCCCGTCAGCACAATATTTCGGGTGAAAACGAGAATAAAAACTTACCTCGAGCAGAAATACAGTCTGTCTCCCCTCACGTCCTGTCTACTTGCCACTTCCTGCTACCGGCTTATAAGCACAGCTGATTGGACCGCGGCGGTCACGTGACAAAGAGTAATAGTCTCCGCAAAAGTATGTATTTGACACCTGCGTTACACCAGCATGCCGTGTGTTGTGCCTCGGTGTGCATTGTTTACACAACGTGCAGTACGCTACTTATGTCTGTCCGTGCAGTGCGCTACTTAATATGTTTGTGGGGAAACTCGTTCAGTAAACCTCTGAACCGAACCGAACCGAACCCCCCGTACCGAAACGGTTCAATACAAATACACGTACCGTTACACCCTTAACTATACATATATATATTAGGGCTGCAACTAACGATTAATGTGATAATCGATTCATCTGTTGATTATTACTTCGATTAATCGATTAATAATCGGATAAAAGAGACAAACTACATTTCTATCCTTTCCAGTATTTTATTGGAAAAAAACAGCATACTGGCACCATACTTATTTTGATTATTGTTTGTACATGTTGCAGTTTATAAATAAAGGTTTATTAAAAAATAAAAATTAAAACAAAAAATAAATAAATTAAATTGCCTCTGCGCATGCGCATAGCATAGATCCAAGGAATCGATGACTAAATTAATCGCCAACTATTTTTATAATCGATTTTAATCGATTTAATCGATTAGTTGTTGCAGCCCTAATATATATACAGTATATATATATACAGTGTTTCCCACACATTCATTTATTTGTGGTGGCCCGCCACGAAAGAATTACGTCCGCCACAAATTAAAAATTATTATTATTATTATTATTTTATTTTTAATTTTAATTTTTGTCCTGTCCAGCTTCTCAGGCAAATCATATAGTTGATGTAGATGCCCATATAGGCTGTTCAGATTTACTTTACAAAAGAGAAGTGTAGAATACTTCTCTTGATGCCTTATTTGTATTTGACCACTACTGTTTTCTGTTTATTTGTTACTGACTGTGGCAGGACACCTCTGCCTCTGTTTCACTTTATGTTGCTGGTAAATAATATGGTTGTAGTAGTAGGCTAAAGTTAAATTATTTAGTATGCACTAATTAAAGGGGCAGAGCTCTAAGAGACATTTTAGCTTTTATATTTTATAAGATATATTTTTTGTAAGAACCACAATTAATAAATATATTTCAGTGAATAACTTATTGTTCAAATCTGTATATAAATATGTACATAAAGTGTTGTAATTATATTGTAAAATGGATGGATGGATGGATGGACGTTTAAAACAAAACTGTTATTATTAATTAGTAAGTATACATTTTTTGAGCCTTTTTAGAGAAAATCATATCATTGTAGTAAATTATGCAAATTACTCGATGATGTCATGGTGACCACGCCCCCACCGCCACAGGTATCTTGGCAGTTTATGGGAAACACTGTGTATATATATATATATATATATATATATATATATATATATATATATATATATATATATATATATATATATATATATATATATATATATATATATATATATATATATATATATGTATATATATATATATATATATATATATATATATATATATATATATATATATATATATATATATATATATATATATATATATATATATATATATATATATATATATATATATATGTATGGAGGAAGAGGCCTGATATGATCCAACAGCGTGGCCTCAGGTTCCATAAACTGTGTGTGTTTACTTTGGCGTACACGCCCCTATTTTGGGATCCACATCCGCGTATTGTGCCAGACCAAAAGTGAGAGGAAGAGGAGGAATTTGCATTTCTTTCATGGTCCTCCATTTCTAATTCCCCCCCACCCCCTTCCTCTGATGTGTGCACATTTTTTCCCCCCGCGCGTGTTATGTGAGCGCTCGTCATCACGGTCGCTGTCTGATGCCATCTCTGCCGCAGCGCCGCTTTAATAAAGCGTGACCAAATGGATTAAAGGCAAGGATTTTCTGCGTGAATGCATTGGCGCATCTGTGTTTTATTTTCGTGCCGCCTTGCCATTTTCCTATTTTCTCCTCGGCGGGGTGAAGCGACTTCTCTCACACCACCCCCCCCAACCCTCAAAGCCTTTTAACCCCAGGTTGACGTGAGCTGATCTTCGCCATCATTTTATGTGGCCTCCTCCTGCTGCCTTTCATGTTTATAATTTCCAGGAGATGGTGGTATGATGTCACCACTGCATGCAATAATAACTCAACAAACAGTACATGCACACAAACGTGCTTCGACTGCTCCAAACCTGGCTACACAACAAATGCAATGAGCCCGCAGAAATTGGCGCATCTCCTCGCTCCTCTCCTCCTCGCTCTGCCCCGGGGGGCGCCCTCTCCGTGACGGCGGTTCAAACTCTGGGAAAAGGTCGGCGGCCATGCCAGGTCGGCGCACAGGGCCCGTTGATGCGAGAAACGCGGCGGTCGGGGGGCAGGGGGGCTTGAAATGCCACAGGGAGAGGGGTGCGTTGCTAAGAAATGATACGCACTTAGCCATTTGTTGGGTGCTTTTTGTGCGGCGGAGAAGGCCGAGCAGATCTGGAGTCAGCGTACAGTCTTACATGAATTAAACGCTGCGCTAGTTAGCTAAATGTCAGGAAATATCATTCGGTATTGGAGCACTTTGGTGACCTGTCACTCTGATGCTCCAGTCCAGGCCAAGATTAAATGTCACCCATAGAAAAAGTTACACAAAGTTTGTCATAGTTTGGGACAATCACTTATACTTTATTTATTTGATCATATTAATGTATTTTTTTTCTTTTTTTAATTCATTGTACCGCAAAGTTTATTACTTTAAAGTAGTTGACCAATAAAAACGCAATATACGGGGACGGAAATTTGTCTCTGCAAATTTAAACAAAACAAAACACCGGCGGAAAGTGATAATCGATAATTTAAAAAACACAAGCAAACCGGAGTTTTGACCAAGAGAAGGCAGGGTCATACTTGCCAACCTTCAGACCTCCGAATTCGGGAGATGGAGGTGTGGGTGTTGAGGTTTGGGGGGTAGCGGGGGGTGTATATATTTTCAAGTATATATACAGTATATAAATATATATATATATATATATATATATAAATAATCCGTTCATGAATGAGTATATCCGTTCGGCCACCGTGTTCAATGGGGAAGTCTGATCTACAAAATTTGCAGGCAGCATACCCCTTCCCCTTCGAGCTGTCCTGGATGAACTGAAAATATTTTTTCCAATCATTTTGGAACTTGCGAGCGTACTTCTTCTTCTTACTCGTCGTCGCCATGTCTCTTCTTCGTTCTTCTGCTTCGTCTCTGTTATGTTTTTGGACATTACTACTTGCCGTAGTTTTGAAGCAATGCATGATGAGGATCCGGATGTTGTGTGTCAGTGTATTAACGTGCCGGCTGGAATAAACACACGCTTAGAAATAGCTCCGTGCCTGCCTACTTTATGGGTTATAGATAAACCTATGGATAACGGAGACATATATGATAGTCTCCTTTTCAGGTGAGAGAGGACGCTAAAGGCAATATTGTTTTGTTGTCCGGGTGGAAATCGAGAGAATTTCAGGAGAATGGTTGCCCCTGGAGATTTTCGGGAGGGGCACTGAAATTTGGGAGTCTCCTGGGAAAATTGGGAGGGTTAGCAAGTATGGGCAGGGTCGGTAAAAAAATAAAATAAAATCGGGGACGCGCAGCTTTCCAGAAATGCGTGTCCCTTCTGATTATAATGCGTAAAAAGACTCAAAAAGTGTGTTAACGCCAACAGTGTAATTCTTCTGTTAAATAAATGTGCTGAGGTGCTGGGAGCGATGCACAGACTGAGACCTCTTTCTCTTTCTTCCCATTTCACCCAAAAAACAAAACACACATGGACATAGCAGTTTATCAATGCCGGCAAAGTATTTCAACTTCATTTTAATTTATTGTTCGACTGATTGACTGACTATCGGCCAAGGCCTGGTCACCATTAAAACTTTTTACAAGGAGAGTTATTATCAAATGCTGCTGACGGCGGAGAAATAAAATGTTGATCATGTCGGAGAAAAAAAAACTCCTCCTCTTGCGGTTATTTATCGCACAAATTAAGACCTCGATATCGATTTGATGTCGATTAATCGTGCAGGTTCCAAGTGTACACATGTTGACTAAATTACAAGATTTTGTACAGCCTGAAACCCATTGGGGGTGAAGCTCATTGAGAGAATGCCTAGAGTGTGCAAAGCAGTAATCAGAGCAAAGGGTGGCTATTTTGAAGAAAATAGAATACAAAACATGTTTTCAGTTATTTCACCTTTTTTTGTTAAGCACATAACTCCGCGGACGTCGTGGCACAGTTGAGAGAGTGGCTGTGCCAGCAACCTGAGGGTTCCTGGTTCAATCCCCACCTTCTACCATCCTAGTCACGTCCGTTGTGTCCTTGAGCAAGTCACTTCACTCTTGCTCCTGATGGGTCCTGGTTAGCGCCTTGCATGGCAGCTCCCGCTATCAGTGTGTGAATGGGTGAATGTGGAAATAGTGTCAAAGCGCCTTGTATTCCTTAAAAAAGGTAGAAAAGCGCTATACAAGTACAACCCATTTACCATACCATACCAACTTTATTTATAAAGCCCTTTAAAAACAACCTCAGTTGAAGAACAAAGGGCTGTACACCACAAAGAAATAGAGGCAAAGGACAGACTAAAAAATAACATTTAAAACAGAAGTAAAATACACATTAAAAAAGCAAATACAAATTACCCTACGATCAATTTGTTAGATAAAAAGCAGTTAAAAAGTTAAAAACAGTTAAAAAAGTTAAAAGTTAAAAACAGTTTTAAAACTCATGCTGGGTTAAAAGCCAGTGAATAAAAATGGGTTTTAAGAAGTGTCTTAAAAATAGCCAAAGAAGGGGCCTGTCTCACATGGAGAGGGAGATCATTCCAGAGTTTGGGACCCGCAACAGAGAAGAATTTACATGTGTTCATTCATAGTTGTGATGCCTTCAGTGACAATCTACAATGTAAATAGTCACGAAAATAAAGAAAACACATTGAATGAGGAGAAGGTGTGTCCAAACTTTTGGCCTGTACTGTAAGTCACACACTTAATCAGGAATAAAGTTAATATTGATTGGCAAACACGGGTAAAAGTTTGACACTCAAAAAGAAAGGTATTATTTCTGCGCCGTTTTACTTTCTTGCCCAAGTGGTCCGCTGTTGAAAGGTCAGTGAAAGGTTCTCTCAAGCAGGGCAGATGAAATCATAAGCCCTCCTCGGCTGCAGTCCTCCTCTGAGCCCTGTCATTACTGGCCCTCGGTGGGGCAAAATTACACCTGAGTGACTTGTTACAATCCACACACGACGGTGCAGCACAGAGTGGGGGAAAAGGTTGGCTGCTGGAGGACCTTAAAGTAGTGGAACAAGACAGATGGAGTGGCCGGGAGGGGAGAAAAGCTGTCCACATGTCCAGCAGCGTGTCCGACAGCACACAGCTTCTTCCAGCGAGTGCAGCAGAACATGAGCTGCTATGCAGAGTCTTTGTGCAAAGAGCTGCTTTAGTGGAAACAGATGTAAAGTAGGCAGCTTGGGACCCATTAAACGCTGCATCAGTGCTCCCCAGGTGCACATAAAAGTCGATATTTGTGCAACACACACACACACACGCACACACACACACTCTTATACCCATTGGCCTTTACTTACACACTACAACTCTCGTGCGTAACAACACATCATTACAGGGGTTTTAAAAGTAGTGCCGTCATATTCAACTTTCCATCAAAGAACAAAAAACGCAGCTCGTTCGGAACAGGTGACTTTTTGTCTGAAATATTGAACAAGATTGTGTACATACTACATGTGTACAGCTCTGGTAATGGGTACATTCGCACCCCCCTGCACAAATGTACTTAAAAATGTAACAATCAAAATAAATATGACTTTTTGTTTTGTTTACTAGGGCATGCATATATAATATGCATTAGTTTGACCATTTAAAATCAACGATAATAAAAAGGAGATGCTTGGAAATAGCATAAAAATGCCCCAAAAACTTGGAAAAACGTGACTCATAGCGTTACTTTTTGGTGTAACCATCATGAGCGTTCTGTTCAGGTATATTTCTTTTATATTTTGATAAATCATCATATTTATGTATTACTAAAGGTAATAGGTATTGATCAATCTTTAAGCTGTGTGTATTTGATTTCAGTTTGCTTTTGACATCTTATTTAGAATTGTAGTTGAAACTTTTACAACCTTGTGTTGCGCTCATGATGGCGTAACCAAACTAGATTTCATTTAATGATCTTATTTTGAATATTTATTCCCTTTTTTACATGTAGTTTATTTAAATATTCATTTATAAACATTGAATACATTTCAAATATCAATAAAATGCAATTGCCTTCATCTTATAGGGTAATGTTTAGTTACACCAAGTCATGAGCGTAACACTATGCTTCATCACTTTGACTTGTAATATCTCTAATTCTGGTGGTGTTTTATGCTTTTTTCTTTTTGGAACATGTACTATACATATAATACAATAAAGTCCCATATAAAATTATGTTTCTAGCAATACTTTAATTTTGCCTTTGAAAGTAACTCTCCAATGTCCATTAGTGGAGCTGTACGGGCATTGTATGGACAAAGCAAATAATTACAGCTATTACAGTATGCTATGCTTTTTTCCACTATGTAATAGTAGTAATGTGGTTCGGTCCAGTTCACTTTGGTAGAAAGCCTTTTAAAAATGTCCCACTTTTTTGCACCCACAGTAGACCACTACTGTATGCACGCAGCGAGACACCATGCTGTCAGTTGATTGGCTGACGTGGTATTAGCTGTCACCAAGAAAAATATGTACATACAGTATATTGATACTACACACTACCTAGGTTTTTTTAGTACTCTGTTCCAAAAGACCCAACATAGACCGAATCGTACATCCATCCATCCATCCATCCATCCATTTTTTACCGCTTATTCCCTTCGGGGTCGCAGGGGGTGCCGGAGCCTATCTCAGCTACAATCGGGCAGAAGGCTGGGTACACCCTGGACAAGTCGCCACCTCATCACAGGGCCAACACAGATAGACAGACAACATTCACACTCACATTCACACACTAGGGCCCATTTAGTGTTGCCAATCAACCTATCCCCAGGTGCACGTCTTTGGTCGGTAGAAGGACCCAGAGGGAACCCACGCAGTCACAGGGAGGACATGCAAACTCCACACAGAAAGATCCCGAGCGCAGGATCGAACCCAGGACCTTAAGAGACTGTTCAAACTACAAGTCTTCACAAAGAACAAGAATTATGATAAACATCTTGAACCCTTTTTTTTTCCTTTTATTTTTTTTATTTTTATTGAGACAAAGATTAATTATGTGTTTAATACAAGGCTGCAACTAACGATTAATTTGATAATCGATTATTACTACGATTAATCGATTAATAATCGGATAAAAGAGACAAACTACATTTCTATCCTTTCCAGTATTTTATTGGGAAAAAAACAGCATACTGGCACCATACTTATTTTGATTATTGTTTGTACATGTTGCAGTTTATAAATAAAGGTTTAAAAAAAAATAATAATAATAATATAAAAAAAAAAAAAATTGCCTCAGCGTGCGCATAGCATAGATCCAACGAATCGATGACTTAATTAATCGCCAACTATTTTTATAATCGATTTTAATCGATTTAATCGATTAGTTGTTGCAGCCCTAATTTAATATTTGTTTGCTTACTATGGTATATTATTTATTTATTATTTATTTGTTCACTGTTCTGTTACAGTTGCTATGGTATGAAAAAGGGGTAGGATTAAATAAGCTCTGCTTCTTCCTACACCTTTCCGGACGTGCTGTAATGAAACAACTGGAATTGTGTGATGCATTACATTGTATCGTATGCATGTTCGAAATAAACTGAACTGAAAGTAAGGTGTTGAAAGAACCGGCCGCCCACCCTAAAGCTGTGTGAACATATGTACATAATTTCCTAGTGACATAAATAAAACTAATATCCAGGCGCTGTTGCCATGCTATTTCTGAGAGTTCTTATGCAAATAAGCTGCCGCAAGTATTGCTGAACTCCTCCATACACAAACACGACACACACGCATATCGTCGTTTAGTTAGTTGATTTTCATTGGTATTCATGTATTAATTTATTCGCTCGTGGCAGACATGATGGGTGGGGGAGTCAGGGGAGAGGGGGCTGTAATATGCAGATGCAGGTTTGTTTCTCGGTAGGAATTTTCCGGCCCGCTGCCTGGAGCTGCCACAGATAATAAAGACAGGCAAGGAGGGTGGAAAGAGTGGAAGAGCGAGGAAGGTTGGACTTGTCAGCTCCAGTTTGCCAGCAGGTGTGACGGCGCTGTGAGCGATCTTTGACACGAGGGTGAGCGTGTAGATCCGTCCTCCCGCTTGTTGTCGACAAGACACCCCGCCACCTGTGGGGCTACCTCTGCTTTTGTCTCCCAAAATCATTTCAACTTGTCGACCTTACGGGCCTTGCTGGCTCGTAATAACCCCCCCTACCCCAGCCCCCAACATGCGAAAGTCAAGTACGTTTGACCTCCATGAGGATCAGTCTCTTCTGTACATCTGTGACCAGAGTGCGCTTTATTGGGACCCTCCCTTTAGGAGAAAGGAGTCCACCCAGATCCTTTTATTCTTAGGCTGTCTAAAATGGTGAGAAGTGACTAGAATTAAAGTTTAAAAATGTATTCTACTAACAAGGAGTGTCGTAAATTACTACTTTTTTTCTTACGCTTTGTACCCTGCGGCTTAAAAAAATGGCGCGGTTAATCTATGGATTTTCTTCGCTGAAGGCCTTAATGCAAATATTTTGAAAAAAAAAAACAAGCAAAGACATTGAAAAGGTTTCTTATTGTATGTGCTCTGGCACCATCTTTTAGAGTTGGCTAACTGCAGGAGCTGCAGTGTCCTTCCATTTAATGCTTTCAACCGGTAGTAGAAGTGCTGTTCCGTCTTCTAGTCGTCTGTAGCGTTTCTACTCTCGTATTGTTTCTTAATTAATCACTCCAAGTTTTACAATAACTAAAACTGTTAATACTTTCTAAACCGTCCCATGTGTGATGTCCATAGGAGTGTTTTCATGCATATTTGTACGTGCTATCGTAATGCAATCAAGTCAGCGTCGTTAGCATTAGCTTATATGCTAACACGTTTACAAGTGTCTGTGTTAGTATTATTAACTTACAATGGCATTCTTTTTGTATTGTTTCAGTTTCACAAATTCCTCAGTAAATTCACTAAGATGTCACCATGGAGTTATTGAGTCTGTTTAGCTGATTGGAGCGCTATCTTCCGCAACTAGTGGGTCCATGAGGAAGACTTCTGTTTTGTTTGGTCTGCTGTTATACTGCCGTGTTACAGGCACCGTTTGGAAAAAATGAAGGTATGTGAGTAAACAATTACAAAATATTTTTGTGTTAATAACTAATTTTGCAACATATATATCTGCGGCTTATAGTTTGGTGCGGCTAATATATGGAAAAAAATGTTTTTTGTATATATATATACAGTGTATATATATATATATATACACTGTATATATACTGTGTATTTATATATATATATATATATATATATATATATATATATATATATATATATATATATATATATATATATATATATATATATATATATATATATATATATATATATATATATATATATATATACTGTATATATAGTCACGGCGTGGTTTTCGCAGCTTACTGCGGGGTCGTTCTCCCAGGAAAGCAGACGGACCATTCCGGACAAAGCATGCAGGTAAGAACATGATTTAATTCTCAAAAAATAAAGAAATACAACAAAACGGAACACAAGGCGAAGGCACAATGTGCTGATCGCACTTGGAGCTAAAGCAAATACAAACCCCGTTTCCATATGAGTTGGGAAATTGTGTTAGATGTAAATATAAACAGAATACAATGATTTGCAAATAATTTTCAACCCATATTCAGTTGAATATGCTACAAAGACAACATATTTGATGTTCAAACTGATAAACTTTTTTTTTTTTGCAAATAATCATTAACTTTAGAATTTGATGCCAGCAACACGTAACAAAGAAGTTGGGAAAGGTGGCAATAAATACTGATAAAGTTGAGGAATGCTCATCAAACACTTATTTGGAACATCCCACAGGTGTGCAGGCTAATTGGGAACAGGTGGGTGCCATGATTGGGTATAAAAACAGCTTTCCAAAAAATGCTCAGTCTTTCACAAGAAAGGATGGGGCGAGGTACACCCCTTTGTCCACAACTGCAAGAGCAAATAGTAAAACAGTTTAAGAACAACGTTTCTCAAAGTGCAATTGCAAGAAATTTAGGGATTTCAACATCTACGGTCCATAATATCATCAAAAGGTTCAGAGAATCTGGAGAAATTACTCCACGTAAGCGAACCATCCAGACTGTTATTGACGCAAAGTTCAAAAGCCAGCATCTGTGATGGTATGGGGGTGTATTAGTGCCCAAGGCATGGGTAACTTACACATCTGTGAAGGCGCCATTAATGCTGAAAGGTACATACAGGTTTTGAAACAACATATGCTTCCATCTAAGCTCCGTCTTTTTCATGGACGCCCCTGCTTATTTCAGCAAGACAATGCCAAGCCACATTCAGCACGTGTTACAACAGCGTGGCTTCGGAAAAAAAAGTGCGGGTACTTTCCTGGCCCGCCTGCAGTCCAGACCTGTCTCCCATTGAAAATGTGTGGCGCATTATGAAGCGTAAAATACGACAGCGGAGACCCCGGACTGTTGAACGACTGAAGCTCTACATAAAACAAGAATGGGAAAGAATTCCACTTTCAAAGCTTCAACAATTACTTTCCTCAGTTCCCAATCGTTTATTGAGTGTTGTCAAAAGAAAAGGTGATGTAACACAGTGGTGAACATGCCCTTTCCCAACTACTTTGGCACGTGTTGCAGCCATGAAATTCTAAGTTAATTATTATTTGCAAAAAGACAATAAAGTTTATGAGTTTGAACATCAAATATCTTGTCTTTGTAGTGCATTCAATTGAATATGGGTTGAAAAGGATTTGCAAATCATTGTATTCCGTTTATATTTACATCTAACACAATTTCCCAAGTCATATGGAAACGGGGTTTGTACTTAGCATAGACTATGGCAAGGAAAACTTACCAGCTGTGGCATGAACAAACAAATCTTATGTGGACCAGGCATGAAGCAAACAGTGACGCCAGGCCGACTGATCGGCAAAGGCAGGCTTAAATAATGCCTCTGATTAGTGCTCGGGCAGCAGGTGAGCGGGCGAACACTAATCAGAGGCAGGTGGAAATAATAAGTAACCATGGTAACTAAAACAAACAAGGGTGCACAAAAAACAGAAACTATGGAGTCCAAAATTAACAGAACATAACAAAACATGATCCGGGCCACAGATCATGACATATACTGTATATATATATATATATATATATATATATATATATATATATATATATATATATATATATATAGCGGGTGTGGCTTATATACCCGAGCGCTCTATAGTCTGGAAAATATGGTAAGTATAAACAATAGCAATACTGAGCTGTGTAAAGTCCGTAGCCTTCTCTAAAATGGTTGCTTTGGTCCACCTTGGCTTCCCTTGCCTTGACGGGGGATCAAAACTGAAAGTTAACTTGTCGCATGTGTGTGGAGCGTGCGCACATTTTTACAATTCCTTGTACCTCTTCTTCCGGAACCTAAATGAGATACAATTGTGTGTATTTGCAAGGATAGAAAAGACAGGGTGCATACATGTCTTTGAACACAAAGAACTGTACATGAGACAGCTCACTCTCTCCAAAGGTGGGAAAATATTCCTCTAACAGCTTCAACGACTTTATTGTGACGCTTGCTAGCGAAAAGCAAAGAAGCATTCGGACAATAGCAGGCTGTGTCACGGCCCCGAGACGTAAATAGCAAACGACTGTACGACGGCCGGGAGGCAATTAGCTGTGAGACATGTTTTCTCTTGTTGTTGTGCTGTGGCCGCTGGGGTGACTTCCTGCTGAAAGAGCGTGGGGGGGGGGGTCGCTGACGACCTGCGTTGCCATGCCGGAGGAGTAATGATGTCAACGACAAGACGCTAACAGGCCGCGAAGGATCAACTGGATTTTTTTTATGTCCCGAGATGGTAGAGGCTTCCTTCTTGGTTGACTGGGGGCTGCGGAGGACACGCGTGTTCTGGCAGAGTTTATATGGGGATAGACGAAGGTCATAACACGGATATCATAGTGGAGGTCGCTTAAGTTGGTCCCGCTCATTTTGACGAAAAATGTTGTTGACATGTGTTGTCGAAATGTTAACTTCCTCATTATTACTAAGCAGTAACATAACTACTCTTGAGTTACACAGCAAAAGCAAATTCACTTCCTGTTCAGTGCAAAGTAAGCTTCAATATAAAAACATGACAGTGTTAATCAGCATTTTATAAACATTTTTGATTGTTAGAAATAGAGATGTCCGATAATGGCTTTTTTGCCGATATCCGATATTCCGATATTGTCCAACTCTTAATTACCGATACCGATATATACAGTCGTGGAATTAACACATTATTACGCCTAATTTTGTTGTGATGCCCCGCTGGATGCATTAAACAATGTAACAAGGTTTTCCAAAATAAATCAAATCAAGTTATGGAAAAAAATGCCAACATGGCACTGCCATATTTATTATTGAAGTCACAAAGTGCATTCTTTTTTTTAACATGCCTCAAAACAGCAGCTTGGAATTTGGGACATGCTCTCCCTGAGAGAGCATGAGGAGGTTGAGGTGGGCGGGGTTGGGGGGGGCGGCGTAGGGGGTTGCGGGGGGTGTATATTGTAGCGTCCCGGAAGAGTTAGTGCTGCAAGGGGTTCTGGGTATTTGTTCTGTTGTGTTTATGTTGTGTTACGGTGCGGATGTTCTCCCGAAATGTGTTTGTCATTCTTGTTTGGTGTGGGTTCACAGTGTGGCGCATATTTGTAACAGTGTTAAAGTTGTTTATACGGTCACCCTCAGTGTGACCTGTATGGCTGTTGACCAAGTATGTCTTGCATTCTCTTGTGTGTGTGAAAAGCCGTAGATATTATGTGATTGGGCCGGCACGTAAAGGCAGTGTTTATTGGCGCTCTGTACTTCTCCCTAAGTCCATGTACCACTCCGTACAGCGGCGTTATAAAAAGTCATACAATTTACTTTTTGAAACTTATACCGATCATTTCCGATATTACATTTTAAAGCATTTATCGGACATCTCTAGTTAGAAATATTTGTACTTTATTGTCAGTCATTCGGTATGTGTACTTTTTTTGGCACCGACCAAATCCGACGGACCTACCGGTGACCAATTCAGTTAAAATCATGTTACCGTACCTTGGTTGCGTGACATCTCGCCCGGTTGCCAACTCGGCCGACTTGGCGATCACTCCAGCAGCACTGAGAGCGGACTCAGCCAAACGACCTCTGTAGCCATTTCCAATGCCAACAAAGGAATTGACTCAAAAAACGCTCCAATGTAAGTAAGTAAAATAAGGCTTCACTTTTCCACAAGTGTGCTAGCTTGATGCTAATATACATTGTCTTTGCTATTGAAATTCTACTGATTAGCATTAGCGATTTTACATGGCGATTTCAACACCTCCAAATGTGTTGAAATGCACCTTACAATCAAAACAGCTGGTGCTGAAAAAGTACACTACTCACAGTAGTAACACTTTTTAGGTCGCAACAAATAACAAAAAAAACACACACCACAAACTATACACTTGTGTCATGTAACGTCTTGGACTTGCAACTATAGTTGCAACTTAATGTCATACTTACAAATGAGACTCACAAATGTGATTAAAAAAAACAACAATTTATTTTAACAAAGAGTCATAATCATCTCACTTTTAAAAAAGGAAATGTTATCAACAAAACAAGTAATTCTTGTGTTACTTTAAAAAAAACACTATCTGGCATATGAAGTTGAAAGACGTTTCATGAAAACTGTGTGTGTGTGTGTGCGTGTGTACCTTTAAAAGACGCAACCTGTTCCTAAGTGACGTGTGAGATCAGCAAGAGAGACCAACAGAGCAGCATTAGCTCAGCTGTGTTTGTTAGCTCTTGCTAGACTGCAGCTCCCTTCAAATCTTTTCACTGAATTGTGTTACTTATGGTTAGTAAAAATATTAAATGTGCTTCCATGGCTGTCTTATCGTCTTGTCCACAACAGGGTATTGTAGGATTGCAAATTTGTCACTTCAATCATTGATTTGTTGTTTGTTATTCCCACGTAGTAGTCATTACTCCCTCCGAGGTCTTAATCAAGGCTCAAGTTGTTCGTTTTTCTCACACAGACATTTATTACAGCCACGCCTTCTTCTCGTTAACAACGATGCCAAAACGATGCCAAAATAATGCCGTCAGAACTAATAAATAAGAAAAACAGAACTTACAATTAGTCTGACATCAAATAAAAGAAAACACATTGATTTCACATACATTATCAGAAAAAATCATACCTCATTGGCCTCACAAACTCTGAGGGAATAAAGTTTATTTTCAAGCCGATACTCCATTAATCTCTTCCATCAAATGCTTGCTGTCTCATGCTGCTTCCCTTATTCCGTCACATATTAATTGTCCCCCCAACAATGTGACCAAACCGGAACAAACAATATGTTCCTCTCTAATTTACATGGGTTTTGTAACAAAAACTAAATTAACATATACTTGCATGAAATTACCAAAGAAAATACATTTTGAATCACATTATATGTAAATATGAACTTATATTTATACATTGTGTTTATTTATTCTAACCAACTATGAAATTATATAACATATATACAATGTGCGTCTGTCAGCAACTACAGTAGTAGTAGTGTATGTATGCATGTATCTTGTTTGCTGTGTGATGTTGCCTCTTTCTATTTGATATCAAGTTAATTTTAGTGTCCTGCATTGACCTTGCTGTGCTTGTGACGCTGTCATGTTGACATACAACCAAATAAAAGCATGAATAAAACAAATGGTGATAATAATAAAACAATTTCTTTGACAGAGGTCATTAACAAAATCAATCATAAAGATGGCCAACGTCTTTTGTAGCATGATTGCAGCCAAACTTGATTAAGTTGTACATAATGATAATAAAAATGGTTGCAAATCTTCTAGCGTCAGTCATGCGGGCCAGACTGACATTTGTTCCCTTGCAATTTTTTTCTCGAGGAGCGACACGCTTGCTGTTTACGACGCGGAGCCAGAGCCTGCAGGCATGCGCCCAGGCCAGAGTCCAAGCCGTGTCAAATCAGCAGAGTCTGCACCCGAGGCCAAATTTGTAGCGTATAATTAGCTTTTAATCAGCACCCTCATTCAGGCGAGAAGTAAAGATTAGCCCCGGCTCAGGCTCTGCTTAAAATAAGCGTTCATAAATTGCCTCTGAAAGCCTGTGACCCGATGCGTCCAATCATACGCAGCATGCCCAGCTCTCTGCTTACTGTCCCACGTCTCTTGTTTACTTGGCCTCTCCTTTCCTGGGAAGATGTTAGCGTTCGCCAAGGACGCTAGCCCTACCTGATGCCATGTTTAAAGAGGCCGTGCCGCGGCACTTTCCCCTGCTGTGCACATAATCCAATAGGGACAATTTACCCCGAGTGTCTCCATTAAAAGACACAACACAGTGGTTGGAGAGCGATGAGCTCATGTCGTCTAATCCCCGCTCCTCTCCGCCGTGAGCCCGCTGCATTTATGCCAGTAATGAAGCGCAGTGAGATGAAAGCCTTTTTAATGGGATTTAGTTCAACTGGGACACAAACCAGAAAGTCATGGAGCAGGCGAGGAGAGACCCTTCCCCCGACATCAGCACATGTAATGTAGTGCAAACATCATCTCAGGAATATTTGTGTCACCTGTTCATTTCCTGCAAAATTTGACTTTTTAAAAATTGTTTCTACCTTTTACTATTATTAGTGCATAAATAAGCGGTAGAAAATGGATGGATGGATGGAATTTTTTAGGGATGATAATATCGGCAGTCCGATATTATCGGCCGATAAATGCTTTAAAATGTAATATCGGAAATGATCAGTATTGGTTTCAAAACTATCGGTATCGGTTTCAAAAAGTAAAATGTATGACTTTTTAAAACGCTGCTGTGTACACGGACGTAGGGAGGAGTACAGAGCGCCAATAAACCTTAAAGGCACTTCCTTTGCGTGCTGGCCCAGTCACATAATATCTACGGCTTTTCACACACACAAGTGAATGCAAGGCATACTTGGTCAACAGCCATACAGGCCACACTGATGGTGACCGTATAAACAACTTTAACACTGTTACAAATATGCGCCACACTGGGAACCCACACCAAACAAGAATGACAAACACATTTCGGAAGAACACAACATAAACACAACAGAACAAATACCCAGAACCCCTTGCAGCACTAACTCTTCCGGGACGCTACAATATACACCCCCCGCTACCCCCTACCCCAATACCCCGCCCACCTCACCCTCCTCATGCTCTCTCAGGGAGAGCATGTCCCAAATTCCAAGTTGCTGTTTTGAGGCATGTTAAAAAAAATAATGCACTTTGTGACTTCAAAAATAAATATGGCAGTGCCATGTTGGCATTTTTTTCCATAACAGGAGTTGATTTATTTTGGAAAACCTTGTTACATTGTTTAATGCATCCAGCGGGGCATCACAACAAAATTAGGCATAATAATGTGTTAATTCCACGACTGTATATATCTGTATCGGTTGATAGCAGAATCGGTAATTAAGAGTTGGACAATATCGGAATATCGGATATCGGCAAAAAAGCCATTATCGGACATCTCTACATTTTTTTACATTTAAATGGCACGTAAAAGGTAAGATATAAGGCACATCACATTTGTTTCATGCCTTCATCACTCCTTATGTAAAGGTCAGGGGTGTCCAAACTACGGACCTACGGCGTGTTCTATTTGGCCAGCGAAACAACACGAGTTGAATAAATAATTTGACCGAGGGGATGTATTCATATCATATATACATTTCCAGTGGTCAGATTGCTGACAGTCTGTTGTAATCTGGTGGCCAACAAAAGTAAATCTGCCTTTAAATGGACTTTTAGGTTACAGCATTGACTTATATGGCCCAATCCAAACAACCTTCCCTAGTCACAGTGCAGGGGGAAAAAAAAAAAACAGTACAAAAATTTAGCAAACATGGTCACACATGAAACAACCTGCTCATTGAATTTTGTGGATATTATAAAAATGTCCAATCAACATAAAACATCTAAATGATAGCCATTTAAAGTCATTACAAGGGATGATGGGAAATATGCAAAACACTCTCTCCACACTTACCAAATGTTTGGCATATTTGCTTGATATTTCTGATTGATTACAAACCTTAAGGAGGTTGTCACAGTAGTAAACAAGGTAGGAGTTGAACTTTCATATACTCTTAATAACCAATTCTAATAATTCATAACAATATATATCCATATAATATATATGTATGTACAGGGTTTATATATAAATGTACAGTATAAGCCAAAAGTTTGGACATGGTTTCTCATTTAATGCGTTTTCTTTATTTTCATGACTATGTACATTGTAGATTGTCACTGAAGGCATCAAAACTATGAATGAACACATGTGGAGTTATGTACTTAACAAAAAAAGGTAAAATAACTGAAAACATGTTTTATATTGTAGTTTCTTCAAAATAGCCACCCTTTGCTCTGATTACTGCTTTGCACACTCTTGGCATTCTCTCGATGAGCTTCAAGAGGTAGTCACCTAAAGTGGTTTTCACTTCACTTTGTAGCTCATCGAGAGAATGCCAAGAGTGTATAAATTGCCTGGATTAATGCGTGTGCACACTTTTATACATTAGGGCTGTATGCTTAGCTTTTTCACTTGTACCACCGGTGCTACTAAATTAAAACAAACAGTAGAACATGTTTTGTAGCACGGGAGGAATTTAGTAGCAATATGAAATGTCTCAAATATCACAAATTCATAATGAATTTTGTTAATAATGTTACTAACATGTGCCCTCATACATTTAAACACAATGACATTGTTAGGCCTACTGTATCGCTTAATTAAACACAGAAAACCTCCTTAAACTGTGCTAGCAAAGTTGCTAACACGAGTGTAGGGCTGGGCGATATGGACCAAAACTCATATCCCGATATAATTTGGCCCATAAACTAACCCATACATGGAAATATCCGTTGACGTAACTAAATATCTCCACCATGACTTGATTTTAAATTTCCGGGAGTGATGGGGATCCCAAATACACAAAAAAACAAGTATGAATAAGTATGAAAAGTAGGTTGTGCATAATAGGATCCCAACTTAAGAGGTGTTTTGAGATAAGAAAAAAGAAAAAGCTTTTGATTGATTGATTGATTGAAACTTTTATTAGTAGATTGCACAGTACAGTACATATTCCGTACAATTGACCACTAAATGATAACACCCAAATAAGTTTTTCAACTTGTTTAAGTCGGGGTCCACGTTAATCAATTCATGGTACAAATATATACTATCAGCATAATACAGTCATCACACAAGTTAATCATCAGAGTATATACATTTAATTATTTACAATCCGGGGGGTGGGATGTGGAGGGGGTTGGGGCGGGGTGTTAGGTTTGGTTGATATCAGCACTTTAGTCATCAACAATTATATAATCAGAGAAATGGACATTGAAACAGTGTAGGTCTGACTTGGTAGGATATGTACAGCGAGCAGGGAACATAGTGAGCTCAGAAAGCATAAGAACAAGTATATACATTTGATTATTTACAATCCGGGGATGTGGGATGTGGTGGGGGGAGGGTGTTAGTCAAGGGTTGTAGCTGCCTGGAGGTTTTCTTTTAGTGCGCTTTTGAAGGAGGATAGAGATGCACTTTCTTGGGAGTGCATTCCATATTGATGTGGCATAGAAGGAGAATGAGTTAAGACCTTTGTTAGATTGGAATCTGGGTTTAATGTGGTTTGTGGAGTTCCCCCTGGTGTTGTGGTTATGGCGGTCATTTACGTTATGGAAGTAGTTTGACATGTACTTCGGTATCAGGGAGGTGTAGCGAATTTTATAGACTAGGCTCAGTGCAAGTTGTTTTACTCTGTCCTCCACCCTGAGCCAGCCCTATTTGGAGAAGTGGGTAGGAGTGAGGTGTGATCTGGGGTGGAGGTCTAGAAGTAACCTGACTAGCTTGTTCTGGGATGTTTGGAGTCTAGATTTGAGGGTTTTGGAGGTGCTAGGGTACCAGGAGGTTCATGCGTAATCGAAAAAGGGTTACGCATGCAATAAGCCTTGACAAGTCAAATATAATCTCCAATCTTCTTTAAAAAAACATTTAGCCATGATCAATTCTTCAGCTTACAAAAACACAAAAGAATAAAATGTGAAATAAAGTGCCCTGGTTTAAGGGACATGTTTAAATGTCAGCAGCAACATGAAAATAATTGACCTTTAACAATGGTGTTTTTATAGGTAACCATTATTATAAGTCATACAAACAAAGTTTTGATCGGATCTTATGGGGTTCACTGTGACATTCGCTACCTCAACTAGCGTTGGGGAGGCTTCTAACCTGAACCTAAAATATTGTTGTTGAGAGGCAGATTGTTTCCCAAAAAACTCTTAAATCAGGGCACTTGTAAACTGAGATACCAATGTAATTAGATGTTTTATATACGCCAAGGGCCAATAAAATAAACAACAAAAAACTGCATTGCTAAAAATGGCCCTTATTGGCTACACTTTGGACACTTGTGCTATAACGTATGAGTTTTATCAAGAATAGAAAGATTTGTGTAAAATATGAAATATTAAACATGTATGACATCTTTTCAAAATAGATGTCTCCATCATTTCTCTTTATTTGCTTTATTTTTAGAGTTCCCAAGCGCCACAAATGTCACGGATGACTTGACAGTCTAAAGCACTAATTACAAATATATTTCTGGACGTCATTGTTTTAGTGGACACAGGTTGTTTGAAGCCCTGGCATGGAGCGTTTTAATGTGTGTGTGTGCGTGTGTGTGTGTGTGTGTGTGTGTGTGTGTGTGTGTGTGTGTGTGTGTGTGTGTGTGTGTGTGTGTGTGTGTGTGTGTGTGTGTGTGTGTGTGTGTGTGTGTGCGTGCCTGCCTGCCGCCTATTATTTTTTAGCATTCCTGAGGTCAGCCCCCCGGCTTTAGACGGTCTCTCCACACACTGTGGCTGCGCTAAACAAAGCAAAATGGGATTTGCATAGCGGGGAGCCAATGAGTGTGAAGAGTGTGTGTGTGTGTGTGTGTGTGTGTGTGTGTGTGTGTGTGTGTGTGTGTGTGTGTGTGTGTGTGTGTGTGTGTGTGTGTCTGTGTCTGTGTGAGTGGCTCAGTCCGGGCTTCGCCAGACATGTCCCGCCCGCCGTAGCGACTAGTTTGGCTCATGACCTCCTCGGGGGCCGCGCTGCCGTATTGGCCCCCCGCTTATTGTTCTGTCAACAGCATCTGCTGGGCCTGATAACAGGATTAGAGCGGACCTCTAAAGGCCCGCTGGAGCTAGCTGGGATTAGCTACCAAGGCCCTTTTTCATACATTAGAGACTTTATGCCAGTGTGTGGATGTCATTTTAACACACACAAACACACATTTATTTCCTATTCTGTTTTTCCAATTATAAGCCTTCTCTTTCACTGGTTGGGGCCGCCGCAAGGATGGACATTTATAATGGCGACTGAAGTATGGAGTAAATCAAGCTCCATTATCCCCGGCCATAAATTGGAGTTCAGGTCAAGGTCCTGGCGTGCGTCATGAATATTTGGTTTGTCCGCATGCATTACACGCCACCCTGACTCTCCAGGTAATAGACAGCTCCTCCAGCCAGGTGAGGAGGAGCAGGTGCTTCTTTCTCATGCTTTTTTTTTTTTTTTTAGACAGCCCAACAATAGCGATTTTAATCTTCTGAGAGTGCTGCTGTTGTCACGGTATTTTATCTGTTTGCTTTTTACCGGGCTATCTTGGTTCATTTACAGGTTAGACACACAGATTTGTTTTAAAATGCGACACATTTAACAGGATTATACACGCCTGGCGGGGGATGGAGTCTTCCGCACTACTGTGTAGCAATTGTGGCTTTATTGTTACTTATGAGTATACTTGCCAACCTTCCCGGGAGACTCCCGAATTTCAGTGCCCCTCCCGAAAATCTCCCGGGGCAACCATTCTCCCGAATTTCTCCCAATTTCCAGCTGGACAACAATATTGGGGGCGTGCCTTAAAGGCACTGCATTTAGCGTCCTCTCTCACCTGAAAAAGAGACTATTATATATGTCTCCGTTATCCATAGGTTTATCTATAACCCATAAAGTAGGCAGGCACGGAGCTATTTCTCAGCGTGTGTTTATTCCAGCCGGCACGTTTATACACTGACACACAACATCCGGATTCCCATCGTGCATTGCTTCAAAACTACGGCAAGTGGGTAATGTCCAAAAACATAACAGAGACAAGCAGAAGAACGAATAAGAGACATGGCGACGACGAATGAGAAGAAGAAGTACGCTTGCAAGTTCCAAAATGATTGGAAAAAATTATTTCAGTTCATCCAGGACAGCTCGAAGGGGGAGGGGTATGCTGCCTGCACATTTTGTAGATCAGACTTCCCCATTGAACACGGTGGCCGAACGGATATACTCATTCATGAATGGATTATTTATATATATATATATATATATATATATATATATATATATATATATATATATATATATATATATATATATATATATATATATATATAAGAAATACTTGAAAATATATACATTCCCCGCCCCCCCACACCTCAACAACCCCACTCCCCCCACCCCCATCTCCCGAATTCGGGGGTCTCAAGGTTGGCAAGTATGCTTATGAGGCAAAAGGGACTTTATTGGAATGGAATGGAACTTTATCGCCATTGCACTTAAAAAGTACAGCAAAATTTCATTTTCAGTACAAACCTCTCCAAGAACAGACACACAGTATACAGGGTAGACAGAACAGGAAGACTGATGGCTCGCCACTAGGGTGTGTGTGTGTGTGTGTGTGTGTGTCGTAGGGTTGTACGGTATACTGGTATTAGTATAGTATCGCAATACTAATGAATCATGTTCGGTACTATACCGCCTCTGAAAAGTACCGGTCCACCACCCCCTCATTGTCATCACGTCATGACATTTCTGGTTTACAAGCAGAGGATCATGTTCGGTAGCGCACAATCACGGAGTACTTACAAGCAGACAGAGTGTGTAGACAGAAAAGGGAGAACGGACGCATTTTGGCTTAAAAACTAACGACAAAGGTGAAGCTATAACACTGATGTGGCACATTGGCAAATCTATCCTATTCTCTGAGGTTTTCTAGCATTAGGGGTGTGAATCTTTGGGCACCTACTGATCCAATTCCGATTCTCGATTGAACACGATTCTCGGTTCAAACCGATTTGAGAATGTATTATTTGGTATATTAATTATAATGAAATTTTTTAAAACAAATTACTGGTTAGAAAAATCTCCTTCTGGTTGCATGGAGATGGCCTAAAAACATCTTATTAAAAATTCATTTTTATAAAGAAAAAATATTTTAGTTTTTTCCTTTCAACACAATTATTGGAATTTTTTCTAAATGGATTTTTGGAAAAAAATATGAAGCAATTTAGAATTCAGATGAATAAGAGCTGCGATTTGGATGTGACTTGATTTTTATGTGTGCCCCTAGCTAGCATAGTTATCTGTCATAGTACTGTAAGCATTTTCATTTTGTTGGCATATTTTGTTAGCAAGATCCACTCAAAACTTCCGCAGTAACCTTTCTAGTTTTTGTCTCTCATCTTTAATTATGAATAAGGATGTCCGATAATATCGGACTGCTGATATTATCGGCCGATAAATGCTTTAAAATGTAATATCGGAAATTATCGGTATCAGATGAAAATTATCGGTATCGGTTTGAAAATTTTAAATTTCTGACTTTTTAAAACGCCACTGTACGGAGTGGTACACGGACGTAGAGAGAAGTACAGAGCGCCAATAAACCTTAAAGGCACTGCCTTTGCGTGCTGGCCCAGTCATATAATATCCACGGCTTTTCACACACACAAGTGAATGCAGGCATACTTGGTCAACAGCCATACAGGTCACACTGAGGGTGGCCGTATAAATAACTTTAACACTGTTACAAATATGCGCCACACTGTGAACCCACACCAAACAAGAATGACAAACACATTTCGGGAGAACATCCGCACAGTAATACAACATAAACACAACAGAACAAATACCCATTTTTTTCCATAACTTGGGTTGATTTATTTTGGAAAACCTTGTTACTGTTATGTACGTGAGGGTTGGAAGGAGACGACACCACGAAGAGCTTAAGGTTACCAGGTTTATTGTAACCTTTGATGATTGTGTGGGATGTGTATGCTACTCTAAGTGTTGGTTGCAGGATTAAGTGTAGAATTAACCATGTAAATAATTCAAGAGGATGTTGTACATGCGTGATGGATGAAAAGTTTGTCTGACCAAGAGGGTAGGCACAAGGGAGATCCGGGGACAGGCAGGTGGTTGAAGGCAGGCGGCAAGCAACAATGTCCAAGTCCAAAACGAGTGATCGAGGATTGAGAGAGGCAATACAAGAGTTAACGACGTTCCGGCGTAGGTCCCAAGGAGTGACTGGTTCTTATGCTGTCCTCCTGATTACTGCCAGGTATGCTGATGACTAACCGCCTGCAGCTGCGGCGAAGAGAGGGCGTGATGCAATCGGTGGGGGCGTGTCCTGACATGCTGCCAGACAGGGAGTGTGATCTTGCTGAGGGAAAATCTTGGGTTCGAATCCGCGCTGCAACAGTACCCCCCTCCTTAGGCGAGGCACCCGACGAGCGTCTGAGGGCCCCCGGGTTGGCACAGTAGAAGTCCTCCAGAAGAGAGGGGTCGGCAAGGTAGGAGGCCGGCACCCATGATCTGTCCTCCGGTCCGTATCCCTCCCAGTCGACCAGGTATACCAGCCCCCTATCCTGTCGACGGACCCCGAGGATCTTCCTTACCGTCCAAACCGGATCGCTGTCATCCAGGAACCTAGGGGGGGGGCGGGGTAGGGGTAGGGGGAGATAGAACGCTCTCCACCACCGGCTTTATTTGAGAGACATGGACCACAGGATGTCGCTTGACCGAGGGTGGGAGAGCCAGTTTAACAGAAACTGGGTTGATTAAGGAAATGATGGGAAAAAGGACCAACAAAACGGGGGGCTAATTTTTTAGACGGTACCTGGAGGCTGAGGTCCTTAGCCAGTAACATGACCTTTTGTCCAGGCTGATAAGAAGGGGCCGGGATACGGTGTCTGTTGGCACTGCGACACATCCTCTCTGATGCCTTAACGAGGGCCGTACGAGCGGCTCTCCACACCCTCTGACACCTTTTGATGTGGGCCCTGGTAGAAGGTACCCCGACCTTGAGTTCCTGCTGGGGAAACATAGGGGGTTGATAGCCCAAAGAACACTCAAAAGGGGACATACCGGTGGCAGAGCTCTTCATTGCGTTGTAAGAGTACTCTACCCATGGGATGAACTTGCTCCAGGACGAGGGCTGACGTTGGGCAACGCAGCGAAGCATAGACTCCAGACTTTGATTGGCTCTTTCGGCCTGTCCATTGCTTTGGGGGTGATATCCTGAGGTGAGGCTGACCGAGGCCCCGATCCCCTTACAAAATGTTCTCCATACCTTAGAGGTGAACTAAGGGCCCCGGTCGGATACGATGTCCATAGGAATCCCATGTTGTTTTACGACGTGCAACTTGAGAAGATCCGCCGTCTCGGAGGAGGAAGGCAACTTGCGGAGGGGTATGAAGTGGGCTGCCTTAGAAAAACGGTCGACAATGGTGAGTATAGTGTTATTACCTCTCGAGACGGGAAAGCCAGTGACGAAGTCCAAAGCTATGTGTGACCATGGGCGAGCCGGAATCGACAGTGGGCGTAGTAGACCAGCCGGGGGTCGGTGTGACGGTTTACTGCGGGCACAAGTGGAACAGGCAGTGATGAACTCTCGAGTGTCAGCAGCCAAGGATGGCCACCAAAAACGTCTTCGGACAAAGGATAATGTACGTTGGAACCCAGGATGGCAGGAAAACAGACTAGAGTGGGCCCAATCCAAGACCTGGGACCGAAGTTCTCTGTGAACGAACAACTTGCCAGGCGGTCCGCCCCCAGGTCCAGGACGAGCCTGCAGAGCCTTCTTCACCTGGTCCTCAATTTTCCAGGTGACCATTCCCACAATACGAGCTGGTGGCAGAATGGTCTCAGGGATGGGCGGACAAGCGTTCTCAGCCATGTGCACTCTAGACAATGCGTCTGCCTTCTGGTTCTTGGATCCTGGTCGGTAAGACAAGACGTAGTCGAAGCGAGAAAAAAACTGTTGCCACCTTGCCTGTCCATTGTTGATTCGTCGCGCTGACCGAATGGCGAGAAGGTTGCTATGGTCAGTCAAGATTTGGAACTGGTGCTTAGCTCCCTCTAACCAGTGTCTCCACTCCAATAAAGCCTCGTGGACAGCCAGCAGCTCCCTGTTACCAGCATCGTAGTTGAGTTCAGCCGGGGAAAGTCGCCTGGAGAAAAATGCACAGGGGTGAAGCAAGTTATCAATCTTAGATCTCTGAGAAAGTATAGCTCCAATCCCTGAGTCAGAAGCATCCACCTCCACTAAGAATGGACAGTCCCAATCCGGATGGATGAGGACGGGGGCAGAGATAAAGCTGGTCTTGAGTCCTCTAAAAGCCCTGTCGGCCTCAGGTGACCACAAAAAATTGACCTTAGATGAGGTGAGAGCGTTGAGGGGTGCTGCAATTAGACTGAAATTCCGAATGAATCTTCTATAAAATCCTGCGAAGCCCAGAAATCTCCTGAGTTCTGTCTTGGATGTGGGTTGTGGCCAGGCTACCACAGCCTTGACCTTCTCAGGGTCAGCCCTGACGTGCCCCTTCTCCACAATGAAGCCCAGAAAATCCACAGATGAGGCGTGAAAAAGGCATTTCTCCGCCTTGACAAACAGTCTGTTCTCGAGAAGACGCTGAAGGACCAAACGGACATGCTGTTGATGCTCCTGCGGGTTGCGAGAAAAAATAAGGATGTCGTCCAAGTAGACAACAACAAACTGGTCCAGCATGTCACGAAGAATGTCATTGACCAGTGTCTGAAAAACAGCAGGAGCATTGGTAAGACCAAAAGGCATAACTCTGTACTCGTAGTGGCCAAGGTGAGTATTAAACGCTGTCTTCCATTCATCCCCCTCTTTAATCCGAACCAAGTGGTATGCGTTGCGAAGGTCGAGTTTAGTGAAGATGGTAGCTGGTGCCAGGGGTTCAAAAGATGCGTTTAGAAGTGGCAGTGGGTACTTGTTCTTGATGGTTATGTTGTTGAGGTGCCGGTAGTCAATGCAGGGTCGCAAGGACCCGTCCTTCTTAGTCACAAAGAAAAACCCCGCAGCCACAGGGGATTTAGAAGGGGTTATGATACCGGAAGCCAGAGATTCAGTGATGTAATTCTTCATGGCTTCTTTTTCGGGAAGAGACAGGTTGTACAGCCGACTAGACGGCAGGGATGCCCCAGGAAGCAGCTCGATAGCGCAGTCATATGGTCTATGCGGCGGGAGAGATAGAGCACGTTCCTTGCTGAATACTTCAGCGAGGTCATGATAAAACTCAGGAATGGTAGAGAGGTCGACCTGGTGGTTAGTAGATTGAATAGTTCTGCTGGGGGCCGAGGCTGACTTCAAGCAGTTAGCGTGACAAAGGGTGCTCCAAGCCATTATCTCTCCGGAGGTCCATGAAATGTGAGGATTATGTTGCTTCAACCATGCTCTTCCTAAGACAACTGGAGTGAAAGGGGCCTCCAAAACCCAGAAACGGATGGTTTCAGAATGGTTTCCGGATAAGGTGAGAAGCAGTGGTTCTGATCGGTGTCTGATAGGACCCAATGGACGTCCGTCCAGAGCTTGAGCAGGAAGGTCCTTGTTCAAAGATACCAGAGGAATCTTGTTTTGTTGGGCAAAGCCGTAGTCCATAAGACTATCGTCCGCCCCGGAGTCCAAAAAAACTTTAACTCCAACTCTCTTGTCATTCCAAGTTAAGGACGCGGAAAACAGGATGCCTGGGTTCTCTTGTCCCCGGAGGAGTGTCGAATGGCTCACCAGGATCCCTCTTGCTGGTGAGCCTGGTCTGTAAGTAGTGCCGGACAGTAGCGGACAATGTGTCCCGCACCCCCACAGTAAAGGCAGAGATGTTGCCTAATCCTTCTATCCCTCTCCTCAGTCCCCAAACGGGTTCTTCCTACTTGCATGGGTTCGGTGGTTGAAACCGCAACAGGTAATGGGGTCGGTTGTCCTCCAAATGGCTGAAAGACGGGCGATGAGGTCATAGCCGGGGTTCTCCTAGCGACGCTCCGGACTCTCTCGGTTGCTCGCTCCACAAGTCTCTGATCATACTGGAGTGCCAAGTCAATGAGGCCTCTGCAAGAGGTTGGTCTATCCCTCAGCAGACCGTCCTTGATTTCTTCGGCGAGTCCCTGACGAAAAGCACTTTGGAGGGCTTTGTCGTTCCAGCCACTGTCTGCCGCAATGGTCCGGAACTCAAGGGTGTAGGCTGCCACCGAGCGAGTTCCTTGCTGGATGGTGTGCAAGCGTCCTGCGGCATCCCCCCCATCCTTGGGGTGGTCGAAGACAGCCAAAAATTCGGAAGGCTGAGTAGTCGGTGCCGAGGCCCAGTGACTTGTCCAAAGCTGCAGTAGCCCACTTGAGAGCAGGTCCGGCAAGCAGCGAAAAAATAAATGCAATTTTGGCCCCATCGGTAGTGTAACGCGAGGGTTGGTGCAAAAAAATAAACTCACATTGCACCAAAAACCCCCTACAGAGCTCAAAATCACCCTGAAAAGGCTTAGGGCTAGCAATCTTGGGCTCTCGGCTAAAGGAAGCGCTACCGGAGCTAGTAGCTGGTGTAGCATGCTGTCCAGTTACCAAGTCTTGCACTGGGCTGGGGACTAGCTCGTCAAACTTAATATATAACTTGGTGAAAGCCTTCTCTAAATTGTCCTCTAATGCCTCAAAACGAGTCTGGTGCGTCTTCAGGACTGAGCACATTACCTCCAAGTCCGGATTTCGTGGGATCCGAGCCTGGGGAGCGAGGCTAGGCTGGGGGGTGTCGTCTGGTTCCGACATGGTTGGCCGGAACGTACTGTTATGTACGTGAGGGTTGGAAGGAGACGACACCACGAAGAGCTTAAGGTTACCAGGTTTATTGTAACCTTTGATGATTGTGTGGGATGTGTATGCTACTCTAAGTGTTGGTTGCAGGATTAAGTGTAGAATTAACCATGTAAATCATTCAAGAGGATGTTGTACATGCGTGATGGATGAAAAGTTTGTCTGACCAAGAGGGTAGGCACAAGGGAGATCCGGGGACAGGCAGGTGGTCGAAGGCAGGCGGCAAGCAACAATGTCCAAGTCCAAAACGAGTGATCGAGGATTGAGAGAGGCAATACAAGAGTTAACGACGTTCCGGCGTAGGTCCCAAGGAGTGACTGGTTCTTATGCTGTCCTCCTGATTACTGCCAGGTGTGCTGATGACTAACCGCCTGCAGCTGCGGCGAAGAGAGGGCGTGATGCAATCGGTGGGGGCGTGTCCTGACATGCTGCCAGACAGGGAGTGTGATCTTGCTGAGGGAAAATCTTGGGTTCGAATCCGCGCTGCAACAGTTACATTGTTTAATGCATCCAGCGGGGCATCGCAACAAAATTAGGCATAATAATGTGTTAATTCTACGACTGTATATATCGGTATCGGTTGATATCGGAATCAGTAATCAAGAGTTGGAAAATATCGGATATCGGCAAAAAAGCCATTATTGGACATCTCTAATTATGAACGGTAGTTGCGACTGTAGTTCAGGACTTTCGCAACTAGGTAGCGCAACGACAGTCAATTGCATTTTCATCCACTTCCAGTGCACGATAAGAAATTCAGAATCTGTCTAGTGGGATACATTGTAGTCATTTGCACCTATGCTGTTTGATTTATTTAGTTTAGTTAATCGTTGCAGTCATGAGGTCATTTTGGTCCATTTCATGCATTGAAGGGACACTGGTAGCATCTGTGCCTCTGTAATGTCCGGGTGACCAACAACAGTTTGTATGATTTGGACGTACTGTGGGCAGACACAATTCCCCATTAGAAGATTGGAATCTCACAGGACAACAAGCCTCTTAGAAAAAGATGGAATTCAAGGCAAATTTCAAGGCGAAACAAAACGGTGGGTAAAGTCAAGCATCTGAGTGGTGAGCAGTGAAAAGCGTCTGGGAAGAGTAAATAAAGTGGATGTCAATCATCCTCTCCTCTCCCGTGCTGCCTCCCTAATCTTCTTCCCAGTGTGGAGCCTTCATCAAGGGAGTGGACGTCCAGCTGCTCCAAAGACGACGCTATTGTGAGGATTGGTGTCAAGATACACCATCAAGTCCTCTCTGCTATAAACCAAACCAAATAATTGAAGATATTCCACGGAAAAAAACACTTTTTTAAGGCTGGAGCGCTCAGCAGCGTCGCAGAACGCCGCTTATTCCCCACCGAGGGGATTAATCAGGCGCTATGGTTTGCATGACGTCCTTTCAAGCTCTGAGCTGAAGCAGGGATGGAGAAGAATCTTTGGTCGTATGTTCATCAATTCATTAGAAGTCATGGGTGAAATACTTGGTTTCTGCAAAAACGCCAGTCAAAGATCTTCTGAATGACAGGAACAATTCTGTTTTGAAAGGACCTGCTGCAAAAACACAAGTCAAAAATGTCACGATCCATGGCCCGCATCATGTTTTGTTTGGTTATGTTCCGTTAGTTTTGGACTCCCTTAGTTCCTGTTTTGTGCACCTCCGGGTTTGTTTTGGTTTCCATGGGTACTAATTGGGTTCACCTGCCTCTGGTTAGTGGTCGGCACGCTCACCTGCCGTCGAGCACTAATCAGAGAGCTATTTATTCACCTTTCTCGCCACGCTCAGTCTGGCTTCGTTGTTTGCGTTTGCAACAGTTACGTTGGTATTCTTGTTTCCTGGTTTTGGTTTATGCTATGATTTATGAGAAATAAATAATCTCCTACCTCACGCTTTCGTCCGGAGTTGTCCGTCTGCATCTGGGAAGAACGACCCCGCAGTAAGATGCGACCCCCACGTGACAAAAAATCCTCTGAATGAGAGGAAAACTGCTGTTTTTACATACCTGCTGCAAAAACGCCAGTCAAAGATCCTCTGAATAACAGGAAAATTGATATTTTTTAATACCTGCTGGAAAAATGCTAGTTAAAGATCCTCTGATTGACAGGAACACTGCTGTTTTTAAATACCTGCTGCAAAATCGACAGTTAAAGATCCTCTGATTGACAGGAACACTGCTGTTTTTATGACCTACTGCTATAACGCCAGTTAAAGATCCTGTAAATGACAGGAACACTGCTGTTTTTAAATACCTGCTTCAAAAATGCCAGTTAAAGATCATCTGAATGACAGGAACACTGCTGTTTTTAAATAACTGCTGCAAAAACTGTTAGTAACTGATCAAGGAGTTGACCCCAGGATGCAGAGATGGGAGGCAAGGTTTAATTACAAAAAGGGAAAAATGTAATAAGTCCAAAAAGTGTAACAAAAGGCGATGGGGCAGAAGTGCACACCATGAATTACAAACAAAAACAGGTTGCTCAGTGGTCGGCAGGGGAAAAGGCCAGGGCGCACTGAGCACAGCATAAAGTCCAACACAGAATCCTCTTTACCTCAGGGAGGCTAGGAAACAAACACAAAGAGGTGAGGGATTACAGGACTAGGGAGAGACAACGTACCAGGACTGACGAGGTGAAGCAGGCGCATGAACGTGGGAGGTTCAGGAGACAATAACCGGCAAGACCAAGCTGTCAGTGACGAGCTTAAATACTCCTAGGTTGAAATTGGTTGCAGGTGTGCCTTAGTGTCCGCCCCTCGCTGGGGACTAATGAACTAAAGAAAACAGACATCACAATAAAGGAGAAGGCAGGGAAATGATAAAACACTACAAAAACGCCAGTTAAAGATCCTCTGATTGACAAAAACACTGCTGTTTTTATGACCTACTGCTAAAATGCCAGTTAAAGATCCTGTAAATGACAGGAACACTGCTGTTTTTAAATACCTGCTGCATAAACACCAATCAAAGATCCTCTGAATGACAGAAACACTGCTATTTTTTAATACCTGCTGCAAAAACACCAGTTAAAGATCCTGTAAATGACAGGAACACTGCTGTTTTTAGGACCTAATGCTAAAACACCAGTTAAAGATCCTCTGCATGACAGGAACACTGCTGTTTTAAGGACTTGCTGCTAAAACACTAGTCAAAAACCCTCTAAATCAGTGGTCCCCAACCACCGGGCCGCGGACCGGTACCGGGCCGCGGACCGATTGGTACCGGGCCGCACAAGAAATTAAAAAAAAAATGTAAATTGTTTTTTTTTTTTTTTTTTTTTTTTTTTTATTAAATCAACATAAAAAACACAATATATACATTATATATCAATATAGAGCAATACAGTCTACAAGGATACAGTCCGTAAGCACACATGATTGTATTTCTTTATGGAGAAAAAAAAAAAAAAAAAAACCCCCGGTCCGTGGGACAAATTTTCAAGTGTTGACCGGTCCGCAGCTACAAAAAGGTTGGGGACCACTGCTCTAAATGACAGAAGGCATCTGCTGTTTCTAAGGACTTGCTTAAAAAACGCTAGTCAAAGATCCTCTAAATGACAGGAAGCGTCTGCTGTTTTAAGGACCTGCTGCAAAAATGCTAGTCAAAGATCCTCTAAATTACACGAGGCAGGCATCTGTTGTTTTGAAGTACTTGCTGCAAAAACACTAATCAAAGATTTTCTAAATTTTGAGGACTTTTTGCAAAAATGTTAGTCAAAGATCGTCTATATAACAGGAGGCATCTGCTGTTTTTAACACCCTGCTGCAAAAATGCTAGTCACCTATCGCCCTGCTATTTTTTATGGTTTGCTGTAGAAACACTAGTCAAAGATTCTTTAAAAGACAGGAGCACTCTGGTGTTTTTAAGGACGTATTGCAAAACACTAGTCAAAGATCCTCTAAATGGCAGGAGGCAGGCATCTGCTGTTTTTAAGTACCTGCTGCAAAAATGCTAATCAAGGATTTTCTGAATGGCATGAGCCATCTGCTGTTTTTGAGGACTTTTTGCAAAAGCGCGAGTCAAAGATCCTCTATATAACAGGAGACATCTGCTGTTTTTAAGGAACCTGCTGCAAAAATGCTAGTCAACGATCGCCCTGCTATGTTTTAGGATTTACTGTTTGTTTAAGGTTTATTTGAAATAGGGACAGATACAGAAATATAGATATCTGAAACAGCTATCCAATGTATGCATCATAGTGTTTGTAGCCAAAGCTAATTTACAACCCTTGTCCCTGTAGAAACGCTAGTCAAAGATCCTTTAAAAGACAGGAACACTCTAGTAGTTTAAGGACGTGTTGTAAAACACTAGTCAAAGATGCTCTAAATGATTGGAGGCATCTGTTGTTTTTAAGGTCCTGCTTCAAAAACACTAATCGAAGATCCTCTATATGACAGTAGCGCTGTGCTGTCTTTGAGAATCTACTGCAGAAACGCTAGTCAAAGATTGTCTTAATGACAATGGCTCTCTGCTGTTCTTAGAGATCTACTGTTTCTTCTCAAAAATCCTCCATAAAAACAGAAGCACTCTACTGTTAATTTAGGACCTAATGCAAAAACGACACTAGTCAAATATCCTCTTACTGAAAGGAGTACTCTTCTGTCTTTAGGAACTTACATCAAAAACGCTAGTCAAAGATCTTCCTAATGAAAGAAGGTGTCTGCTGTTTTTAAAGACCAGCTGATCAAATGCTATTCAAAGATCCTCTTAAAGACAGGGGCTCTTAAGGATCTACTGTATTATCTTTTGTCAAAGATCCTCTATAAAATCTGGAGCACTCTACTGTTATTTGAAGACATAGGGCAAAAACGAGAGAGCGTCCCGTTTTGCGACCCAAGCAAATCCATAATGTTTTCAGTCCCCTGATCGTCTTTCCATCTCTCCATTTGTCTCTCCCTGCCTCCCTATCAATAATCCATATCAGTGAATAATTGAACCTCATGGCGGTGGGTGCAAAAAGATGTGGAATGCGTCCACAGCGGAGCTGCGAGGGCGGGCCGAGTCGTTCATTCATCAAAAAGTTTGAAGAAAAGAAAGAAAAAATCAGGAGTGGCGCCTCTCAGGCTGCCTCGCTGAAGTGACACAAGTCGTCGATCTGTCTATTGTCTCGCCTCCGCATCGACTCTCTGTCAACGCCTCCATCCATTATTCCATCTCATGTGTCTGTCTCTCTCTCTGCTCGCCGCCTGCTGTCAAAGCCTTTGTCAAAGCCTTTGTCAATGCTTGTCCTCCACTTTGCTTTCCTACAGCACAGACATCTGTCCACTCATGTGTCTGTCCTGCCACTTCACTGTCAGCTGGCCTCAGGGCTTAACATCACTGCAATGTCCTGTAGTATGATGCTAGGTACTGTAGTATAATGCTAGGTACTGTAGTATGATGGTAGGTACTGTAGTACGATGGTAGGTACTGTAGTAGTATGATGGTAGGTACTGTAGTATGATGGTAGGTACTGTAGTATCATGCTAGGTACTGTACTATCACTGCAAGGTACTGTTGTATGATGGTAGGTACTGTAGTATGATGGTAGGTACTGTAGTATAATGCTAGGTACTGTAGTATGATGGTAGGTACTGTAGTAGTATGATGGTAGGTACTGTAGTATCATGCTACGTACTGTAGTATCATGGTAGGTACTGTAATATTTTCCTAGGTACTGTAGTATGATGCTAGGTACTGTAGTATCATGCTAGGTACTGTAGTATAATGGTAGGTACTGTTGTATGATGGTAGGTACTGTAGTATGATGTAGGTACTGTAGTATGATGGTAGGTACTGTAGTATGATGGTAGGTACTGTATTATGATGGTAGGTACTGTAGTGTTATGCTAGGTACTGTAGTATCATGCTAGGTACTGGAGTATGATGCTAGGTACTGTAGTGTCATGGTAGGTAATGTGGTATCATGCTAGGTATTGTAGTATGATGGTAGGTACTGTAGTATGTTGCTAGGTACTGTAGTATGATGGTAGGTACTGTAGTATCATGCTCGGTACTGTACTACCACTGCAAGGTACTGTTGTATGATGGTCGGTACTGTAGTATCATGGTACATACTGTAGTATCATGCTAGATTCTGTAGTATGATGGTAGGTACTGTAGTATGATGGTAGGTACTGTAGTATCATGCTCGGTACTGTACTATCAATGCAAGGTACTGTTGTATGATGGTAGGTACTGTAGTAGGATGCTAGGTACTATAGTATGGTAGGTGATGTAGTATCATGCTAGGTACTGTAGTATCATGCTAGGTACTGTAGTATAATGGTAGGTACTGTACTTTTATGCTGCTGCTGTCATATGTACTGTATATACTGTAATATTGTACATGGTCATTGATTTATATTGTATATATGTTATAGACATAATATAATATATCTGTATATAAATTATTCTGTACACATATTATGTATATATTCGTATATATGTTAGATTTTTTTATAGCTATATTAGTCTATTTATACCTGCATTGTCCTTTCCATCCTTATACTTTCCATCATTGTAACTGAGCCACTGTGTTGAACAATTTCCCTTGTGGATCATTAAAGTTTGTCTAAGTCTAAGTCTAGTATGATGGTAGGTACTGTAGTATGATGGTAGGTACTGTAATATCATGCTAGGTACTGGAGTATGATGCTAGGTACTGTAGTATCATGCTAGGTACTGGAGTATGATGCTAGGTACTATAGTGTCATGGTAGGTACTGTAGTACCATGGTAGGTAATGTGGTATCATGCTAGGTATTGTAGTATGATGGTAGGTACTGTTGTGTCATGCTTGGTACTGTAGTATCATGCTAGGTACTGTAGTTTGATGGAAGGTACTGTATTATGATGGACTGTACTGTAGTATGATGGCATGTACTGTAATATGATGGAAGGTACTGTAGTATGATATAAGGTACTGTAGTATGATGGTAAGTACTGTAGTATGATGGACTGTAATATATGATGATGGAATGTACTGTAATACGATGGAATGTACTGTAGTATGTTAGAATGTACTGTAGTATGATGGAAGGTGCTGTAGTATGATGGTAGGTACTGTAGTATGATGGAATAGACTGTAATATGATGGCATAGACTGTAATATGATGGAATGTATTGTAATATTATAAAACTACTGTAATATGATGGAATGTACTATAAAATGACATATTGTACTGTTGGAATGTACTGTAGTATGATGGAATGGGCTGTAACATTATGGAAGTTACTGTAATATGATGGAATGTACTGTAATATAATGGAAGATACTGTAATAGGATGGTATGTACGGTAATATGATGGAATGTACTGTAGTATGATGGAATGTACCGTAGTATGATGGAATGTGCTGTAATATAATAGAAGCTACTGTAATAGGATGGAATTTACTGTAATATAATGGAAGATACTGTAATAGGATGGCATGTACTGTAATATGATGGAATGTACTGTAGTATTTTGGAATATACTGTAGTATGATGGAATGTAATGCAATATGATGGAATATACTGTAGTATGACGGAATGTACTGCAATATGATGGAATGTACTGTAGTATGATGGAATGTACTGTAGTATGATGGACTGTACTGTATTATGATGGAATAGACTGTAATATGATGGAATGTACTGTAAAAAATGAAATGCACTGTAATATTATGGAAGCTACTGTAGTATGATATAAGGTACTGTAGTATAATGGACTGTACTGTAGTATGATGGAATATACTTTAAAATCGTTCAAAAGCACAGTGGTATGATTTAATTTACTGTAGTATGATTGAATGTACTGTAATATGTTGAAAATAATAGTCAGTTATTCTTCTGTTGTTTAGATACTTTACATTAGTTTTGGGCAATGTACTACAAATTTCAGTATCGATCCGATACCAAGTAATGACAGGGGCAGTATCGGTTATACAGTACCAATGCTGACACTTTGAATGTTCAACATCATTGAATGATTACATTTTTAATCACAATTATAATCACACAAAAACAAAGGATAACAATATACATTTCATATTCAAAGTATTTCCTTATTCATTTTTATCACATACAATATTTTGAGCAAAATAAAGACAATAGTGCACACTAAGTAAACAAGAAAAAAATATTATTGGCTCTGACCTAAATATTTAAGTTTTTGCCCTTAACGTCCTCATGTGTCCAGGAACTTATTTTTTGGGTTTGTAAACAACAACAAAAACAACAACAACATTTTTTTGTGATAATAAAAAATATTGATCTAACCACTGTAGTATTGACCATGTACTGCTTTGTATCATTATGTAATATAAATGGATGTATACCGAGTACAGGTTCCTTATTAGGTCAGTCCATGAGGAGCGTGAAGATACTGCTATCTGTATTTTTTCATCCAGCAGAGCGACATAATTATGACACGCTGTCACATTCAGTTCAGCTGCTGCTGCTACACATTAAAATCAGCTTTGAATAATGACAAATAAGGAAGCAACAACACACAAAAGTTTGTAACACAACAATATTTCCTCCTCAAAGTCACGCACACTGTATCAGTTTGAAGTGAACGCACGTTACTCACGACGAGTCACGACCGCGTTTCATCAACCGTCCTCCTGGCAATCCACCATTCCACAGGCCAATATGAAACCACTCAAAAAAGTGAAAAATTCAGGTAATATAATAATCCATGAAGTTGTTTTGAAGCTAGATATCATCCGCTGTGACTGACAGGTGTCTGGTTTCCCTCTGACATCACTCCATTGCGCCACGTTTGCGTGTCATTAAAAGGCATATTGCTTATATGTGTTTTAATTAGTTCTGTCTCTTGACTACAAACTGGACATTATATTTGCTCACTTTTTATCTATATAATACTCACATACATCGGTAGCTGTCAACACTCAATATGGCATCCGGTCCGTCACTCAAATACCTGCGTGTGCAACATAAACATTAATAAAAATTCCTATTGTTACAAAATACACACCCACATTACATTCTAATTGGTTGTATTGATTTATATGATACATTTGATATGATATATCATATAAAAGGCTCTGTGCAGGCATGCCATACATAATTATTATTTCCATCTGAGTGTAATTGTAATGAATAGAAACACAGTGATGGATCTGTGTGGTCTTTACAAGAAGATGACATAACTGCATTTCACCTTGCACTGCACACATAGCTGACCTGTTTACCACTTACAGTTTTTCTTTATTGCTAAAACACATTTCACGATACTGCCCTCACTTTTCTCAAAACTCTAAACACAAAACACTTTTCTAAAGCTACCCATCAGACCAAAACAGTTGCTCATATGCTCAAAAGCTCCACATACTGCTCAAAAGCAAACTCTGACACCACAATACCTCTAAAGGCCTGCAAAAGTGTAAACACTGCTCACACACAATAGATACCACGGTAACAATTGAAAACACAATGTTCAGGGTGTGATTTTTTTTATTACATTACGTTGTAAATTGACACTGAAATCATTGGGCAGCATCACGTCGTCAGGCGCAGGACCTCATCAACATCATTGTCCATAGCCCTGAGAAGGTTCTCTCTGGTGTAGGGTTGGCGGTCATAGACCTTCCACTGCCTTGATGAGAATGTGTTGTTTTGCTCGCCCTCCTTCTCCTCTCCCTCCTTGACCTGCTTCTCTCCCTCCTCTGACACAACTCCTCTTCTTCCGCCTTGATCATCCATTTTTGTTAGGAACCTTCAGCAAACTGCACTGACTTATATAGGCGTGGTCACATCATTTGCAACAAGTGTTTTGAGTCATTGTGTTTACTGAATGACACCAGGTATGTTCATTGTGTTCAAGTTCTGCTGACTGTGGATGGCATTTTGCATCCCATGAGCTTCAAAATGCATCTTGGAGCAGAGATATACAGTTTGCAATATGTGTTTTAGCAGGTGAACTGTGTTTGTGGCAAATGGGGGTAGTTTTACTAAATGTGTTTAGGCAACTGGTCATTTGTTTTAGAGTACTGAGTTTTGTGTTTTAGCAATAGAGAAAAACTGTAAAAAAAAAAACACACAAAAAAACAGCTGTTGATAAAATAAGCTCATGCTCTGAGACGTTACAGTACATCATCTTGGAGGTGTTCAACATCATCTGCTAATATAAATGCTAATAAAAAATGTTCACATCTTTATTTACACAAATTACATATGGATCAGACCAGATTGGTTTTAGTTTAACATATATACAGTTTCAAAATCATGCAATATATTTTTTACATTTTACATTAATGTAGTACCGATAAGAGTACCGGTAAATACCGGTACCGATAAGGTATATTGATAAGCGTATCATATCAATAAAATCTTAATAATATACATCCCTAGTAATATATGATGTGAAGTAATTAGAGCCTTAGATATGTAAATACTTCCTAACAACATTGATTTTGACTTACTACTATTTTTTTTAACAATAATCGTTTAAAAAAAATCTGACTAAAGATCTCAAGGATCCAAAAGGCCCCCACTCATAAAGTGTTAAAAATAAGTCATATATATATTATTTTTATCATATTTTTGATTTTTGAAATTCTTCTTATTGCATTTCTTTTATTTAATTTTTTATTTATATATATATTTTTTTACTTTCAACCAGAGATGTCCGATAATGGCTTTTTCGCCGATATCCGATATTCCGATATTGTCCAACTCTTAATTACATATTCCGATATCAACCGATACCGATATATACAGTCGTGGAATTAACACATTATTATGCCTAATTTTGTTGTGATGCCCCGCTGGATGCATTAAACAATGTAACAAGGTTTTCCAAAATAAATCAACTCAAGTTATGGAAAAAAAATGCCAACATGGCACTGCCATATTTATTATTGAAGTCACAAAGTGCATTCTTTTTTTTAACATGCCTCAAAACAGCAGCTTGGAATTTGGGACATGCTCTCCCTGAGAGAGCATGAGGAGGTTGAGGTGGGTGGGGTTGAGGTGTGGGGGGGCGGGGGGGGGGTATATTATAGCGTCCCGGAAGAGTTAGTGCTGCAAGGGGTTCTGGGTATTTGTTCTGTTGTGTTACGGTGCGGATGTTCTCCCGAAATGTGTTTGTCATTCTTGTTTGGTATGGGTTCACAGTGTGGCGCATATTTGTAACAGTGTTAAAGTTGTTTATACGGCCACCCTCAGTGTGACCTGTATGGCTGTTGACCAAGTATGCATGTATACACTTGTGTGTGTGAAAAGCCATAGATATTATGTGACTGGGCCGGCACGCAAAGGCAGTGCCTTTAAGGTTTATTGGTGCTCTGTACTTCTCTCTACGTCCGTGGACACAGCGGCGTTTTAATTTTGAAACCGATACCGATAATTTCCGATATTACATTTTAATGCATTTATCGGCCGATAATATTGGACTGCCGATATTATCGGACATCCCTACTTTCAACCCTTAGATCTGTAGATTAACTTCAGATCTGTAGATCATAATTTTTTAAAAGTTTTATAGTAAACAACTGCCTGCATGGCAGCTTTGTGTTATTAATGTCAATATTGCAACATTTTCTCTTTACATTACACCTGTTTGCTTTTTAATTATTTTTTTTTTTGTAATAGTATTAGAGTCAGCTGTAGTAGGTTCCTGCCTCAGAGTGATCCTGCACAACACAAGCAGTACAATGTTTGATTGTATGAGTGATTTGCTCAAACAAAGAATCCAATCTGCACGGCAAGAGTCCAAATATGGAAAATGTAAATTAAATATCATACCACAGAGTACAAATGTACTCATTACGACAAGTAAAGAGTGAGATTGAACAAAGAAAACCTAAAGCCTTCTCCTATTAGCGCTGAAGTGACACAGTTACGCATGCCTACGTGCACGTACGTGCACTCTCTTTGTATATCTGTGCACATGTGCTTGCATGCGCTGGCAGATTTAGCTCGGTCCACTAGACCCCCTCCCAGTCAGAGCGGAGCTGTCGCAGCTCGTCAGCGTTAAAACCGGCGCGGCGCCCTCATCCGCCCCGACAGCCGTCCGCGGGAAACGACGGGATGCGAAAGCCGCCCACAGCACCCATGTGACCCCTGTGTGCGAGGGTGAATGTGGATGGAGAAGCAAACAAAACACACAGTTTGTTTACATAAAGGATGATAAAGCATTTCCTTGCATCTTCTAATACCATTATTTTCATATGATGGCATCTGAAATACACTTTCTTGGTGGATATTTGATGATTTGATGATAATTCTTTCATGACCTTTTGACAAAAAGGTTGCACGGAGGGGTCTTTTTATTCCATTGCGCCTCTTTTTTGTTGCCTCCGAGTCCACGCTGAGCTTCCTGTCTGGCTGGGAATGGCCTAGATCAGGCAGATAGAGCGCGCATGTCTTTCTTCCTAGACCCAAACCTTATAGCCGCTGACATTCCAAGACCCTTTTCACAGATGGTTCTGTGACGCCTGTCAGATGCTGTCACATTTCCAGAACAGGGCCAAAGATTTCTGTTTCCATATTTCTCATTATGATAGCGTACTATATTATTCATTACATGACTGGAAATGACCTTTGTGGCACCCCCTATCTGTCCTGCCCAAAATGTTTCATAAGACATGCCAGCACACCCGTAATACTGTGGAACCTCAATTTACAAACCTCCTCAATTTGCGAACTTTTCGATTTACGTGCTTTTAGATCAAGCCAAATATGTGTGAACTAGGGTTGTACGGTATACCGGTATTAGTATAGTACCATGATAGTAATGAATCATATTCGGTACTATACCGCATCTGAAAAGTACCGGTCCACCACCCCCTAGTCGTTGTCACGTCGTGTCATTGCTTGTTTACAAGCAGAGGATCATGTTCGGTAGCGCAATATCACGGAGTACTTACAAGCAGACACAGTGTGTAGACAGAAAAGGGAGAACGGACACATTTTGGATTAAAAACTAAAGATAAAGGTGAAGTTATAACACTGAAACGCCCTCAGGAAGAGGTGCTTTAAGACATGGCTAGCTAGCTAGCAGCTAAAGTCCAGCCGCTGTCGGCAGTGTTTTAGCTACTTCTAAATCACTAATCCTCGCCTCCATGGCGACAGATAAAGTACGTTTCTTACAAGTATCATCCCTGCAGGACGAGGAATAGCTAAACATGTTTCACTACACACCGTAGCTCATCGGCGTCAAAATGTAAACAAACGGCATTGATGGATCTACACCTGACATCCACTGTAATGATACCAAGTACAAGAGCTTATCTAGTCGGTACTACTATGATTACGTCAATATTTTTTGGCATCACAACATTTTCTTTCGTTTAAAAAAATATATATTATGTTTATAAACTCAGAAAATATGTCCCTGGACACATGAGGACTTTGAATATGACCAATGTATGATCCTATAACTACTTCTTATCGGATTGATACCCAATCTTTTGGTATCATCCAAAACTAAAGTAAAGTATCAAACAACAGAAGAATAAGTGATTATTACATTTTAACAGAAGTGTAGATAGAACATGTTGAAAGAGAAAGTAAGCCGATATTAACAGTAAATGAACAAATAGATGAATAATTCATTTTCTACCACTTGTCCCTAATAATTTTGACAAAATAATAGAATGGAAAATGACACAATATGTTACTGCATATGTCAGCAGACTAATTAGGAGCCTTTGTTTGTTTACATACTACTAAAAGACAAGTTGTCTATTATGTTCACTATTTCATTTAAGGACAAACTTGCAATAATAAACATATGTTTAATGTACCCTAAGATTTTTTGTTAAAATAAAGCCAATAATGCCATTTTTTGTGGTCCCCTTTATTTAGAAAAGTATCGAAAAGTATCAAAATAATTTTAGTACCGGTACTAAAATATTGGTATCGGGACAACACTAGTGTGAACCGTGTTTGTACGAATGTTTTGTGGGCCGCTGGAAGCCTTATTGTGCTGCCATTTTGGAGATGTCACTTCTTGTGCATGTGCACAGTACAGTACGGATGGGATCAAACATTTTGGAGAGGCGGAGCCCTTTACGTCGCATCCTGTTGACGCAGTCCATTACACGGTCGCGACTTCTCAGTGCTTCAGCATAAGTTTCTTTTCTCGCCATTCACCAAGTTTTGTTTATTTTGCTTACTCAATATAGGTCTAAAATAAAACAACACAACAGCCTGAAAAGAAGGCTGTTGGACTTAGAGAGGAGAGGGAACCCACACACGGCCTCTCCTACCCACCCTCTTCTCTTAGCCTCCCGTCCCTTCTCTGCCATTGTCGTCTGACGTTAGCTGACAGCAAAGTGAAAAGGATTTGACCTTGTAATATTTTTTAAATTATTGTAACCACATGGTTGTTAGCGTTTTTGAGAGCATCAAAGAGATGTTTGTGTGTGTGTGTGCGCATTGACATCTGATTTTGCCGTTGTTGTCAAGTTATTTTGATAATAAAGAGATTGTTGATCCATTATCTTATTATGTTTGTATGGTGTCTTCCAAGTGTGCATTATTTTACTAAAATATGGACTTTTGTCGAGACGAGAACCAATTATTAATGTTTACGCTTTTGCCGCATACTTGACATATTACAGTTGTCTGTTCAACATCTTCCCGCTTGAAGCCAAGCCACCGCCCGACGATGGACCCAGTGCTGTTTTTCTTGGGAATTAATTCTTCTCCCTCCATTTGTCACCAGATTCACACCTTCTCTCTCTCGTATTACCACTTGCACCGCTCCGCTTGCACCACCTGCCACAGCTAACGTTACCCATGCCGCTACCGCTGTGCTCGGCGAGGGCATATGACATTGCACGCGTGACAGTATGTGACATATGTAAGAAAGTGCGCTTGTTTCATGTCACTGTGAGAAGGAGAGACGAGACAGAGTGAGAAGAGCCTGTATGTAATGCCCGCAGCTAAAAACAACTGCGTGAGAACGTATACTCGAATACTCACGAAAAAGTCATTTTCCACATCGCACAGAGACAAACCCGCCCAGCCCTAGTTGCAGTGCAGCTTTTTGCATACAGAAACAGAAGTAAAATGTAATGAGAAACTAAAAATGTTTAATAAGTAATACTTTCTATATCTTCTGCCAGCATTTAATTTTCCTGTGGTCACTAAACATTACTGGCATTGGCAGATAAACAAATATACATTATTCATAGTGAATAAATTCAAATTTTCCAATTAATCAAGTGAAATTGGTCATTAAAAAAACACCAAATGATTAATCAGTTAATCAATGAGTTAGTGGCTGGGCTGCATTCCTTAGTTCTCGGTTCTTTGTCTCAACAAGACGCAATAGTGCGCCTCCAACTTTGTGGGAATACATTTGGGAAGGACATTTTCTGTTCCCATTGCATGTTGAATGTGGAGGCGAGGACGTGACTAATGTCTGGAATATATTTCCATTCATTCAAGATTCCTCCTCTCGTCCAGGTTTATAATTGGAACATTCGAGTTTTTGCTTGCCAATGTCAGCTGTACTCGCCCACCACATTTGGGCTCTTATGTAAACAGGGGAAGTCTTGCTGCATCAACACATGATGTCGCGTACGGCTCAAGCCAGCCATCCCATGAATCATTTCACTTATTTGCTAAGGTGATCGGGCTTAACCATTTTGGAAAATAATCGAGTTGCAAGTTCTTTTTTTGATAATGCGATCGAGATTTATTATGCAGGGTTTTTTGTATTTTTCAACAAACACAAGCCATAAATCCATCTGAATTATAATAAACATGACATATTTACCATACATTGTTCTTTCTTATAGATAATACGTTGAAAAACTCACTCAATACTTTGCCGTCCTGTCAGCAATGCACTTTTAGTGTGAAAGCCGAAATTGTGTTCTTTGTCTTTGAGCACTGACTCGACTGACGGTGAGACGAAGCTGGACGTTATTAAAGTGACTCCTGAAATCACCAGAATCAGAATCAGCTTTATTGGCCAAGTATGTTGAACACACAAGGAATTTGACGTGGTAGTGGGCTTTCTTTGTTTGATGTAAGAAATAAAGAAACACGCAGCAACTACAACAGTGGCGCCATCTTGGTATGAGAAACAAGAGGGAACCATTAAAGGACATAAAGGACATTAAAAGAGCACATAGCTGATGCAACCAGCTGCCACCTCAGCGGAACCATTTCTACATACAGCTACAAAGTAAAACACAATGAAAAAAAATTTAAAAAAGCAATAATTGTAGATATTGCGCACATACGATTGCACTATGCTTAAACAATAGAACAAAACAAACAAACATTTTCATTAAAGCTTTGTGAAAGCTTTAATGAAAACAGCTTATCCCTGATAAGCTGTTAATAAGCTCAAGCATCTATATGTATGTAAGCTATATATATGTATATATATATGTGTGTGTGTGTGTATATATATATATATATATATATATATATATATATATATATATATATATATATATATATATATATATATATATATATATATACACACACTATATATATCTATATTATCTATATATATGTAATATATATATATATATATATAAATATATATATATATATATTATATATATATAATATATATATATATATATATATATATATATATATATATATATATATATATATATATATATATATACATACATATAGCTTACATACATATAGATGATGCCTATTTCAGATGCATTCTAAGTTTATTTGTATCAAAGTGTTACTGTTCAAACTGTGTAATGTTACAGTGGCCAATAATATGAAAAATAATTGTTTAATAAAACCCCTGCCTTGTTTTTAATGAATATTTATGCCTAATACCTTGCTGTATTTTAATGATGGCGGTACTTAGAGAGCCAGGTGTTCTCTGAGGTGGTACTTGGTGAAAAAGTTTGAGAACCATTGTCCCTATTGTGATATGCTATTTTAATTCGGTGTGATTATTTATGTGTGTGAAAATGATACAATAATATAATAGAATAATAAATAATAAACAGCATGGTTCTTTGGGTAAGTTTGTTTAACAAATGAGAAGTTAGGGTTCAAAAACGTGTTGCCAGCTAAAACATAATCACCGTGCAGTATTTGTCCCATAGGAGTCTTTTACTTATTTGTTTAATTAAATCCAGGTGGTGACCTGTTTTTTGGCCATGCTACAAATGAAGGCTTAAAAAAATCCACCTAATTACGCACTAATCTGATGCCTGGAACCCTCTGTAGTTGAGTAAGTCATTGTCCCCAAGCTACAATATAAGACAAATCTGGTAAACAGATTTTGTCTATTTAAACTGTCTGTAACACGAGACTGTTTTCACAAGACTCACCAACAAAAACAGGTTTAAGTGTTGCCTTTAGGTGCCTTCAAAGGTAGGGCATCTGCCTCCCATTAGCGTACATCTCGCCTTCAGTTTAGTTTGGCCGCTCGCTTTCGACCAAATCAAACCGCTGTCAGTCCTCCTGTCACTTAGTTAGTGGGTAGTTGCTTATGGTCGGACTTGCCGTCAAGCTGTCACACTTATCCGACGCGTTTCAATTTATTTGTTTGTTTCTTTGTTTAGGTTTGGAACAGAGATAAATTATGCTGATTAGGCACAACATTGTTTACTTTCTGCTGTTCAACAACAAAAATGTTTGGAGGAGACGTCCAAAGACGGCTGAGATTGCCCCTCCGTTTACGTTGACAAAGAGGAAATTGTTGGCTCAGAGCGGCAAAGAAGGCTGTTTATTGGCCTCCTAAGCTGCTGTCAATCATTGCCTAGTCGGGTTGGCAGCAGGTTGACGAGGCGGACCGAGGATCAGAACGTATTGTCTCATGCTCCAAATATTAGCCTCGCACTTATGACGCCTTGCCTTTTAGATGATATCACAACAAACTGAAGCAATGGGGACCATAGGGTGTCCAAAGTGCAGCATGGGGCCGTGTGTTGTTTTTTTAGTGGCCCGCAACATAACAGAATGATAATACAATAAAAACAACCCACACTGACAATATTATGAAGAGGTTTTTGGGCAAGATTGAAAACAAGGGGTACGAGAAGTTAGCATAGGCGTTGTATGTAAGGCTGCAGCTAACGATTATTTTTCTATCGATTAATCTATAGATTATTTTTTTCGATTGATCGGTTAATCTATAGATTATTTTTTTCCGATTAATCTATAGATTATTTTTCCTTTTGCCGATTATTTTTTTATTCAAAATGAAGATGAAAAAATAAATGTAGGCCAGTTTTTTCAAAAGGAATGGCTTTTATTTACAAAAAAAAGAAGTATGGCCACTCAGTCAACATTGACAACAACATGACTAAATATTCTGTAACAATGTAAACATTTAAAACTTTTAACATTTAACAAAATTAAAAGTAGCTTATTTGCTTTTAATGTGCAAATATTAAAGTCAACATCCAGTGCAAATCTTAATATTCTGCAATAGTATAAGCATTTCAAAGTAAAAGTATTGCTTATTTTGCTTTAAAATGTGCAAAAATAAAGATAAACATCCAATACAAAAAAGTGCAAACGAATATTCTGTAACAACAGTGTAAACATTTCAACAAAGTGAAATTATTGCTTATTTGCTAAAATGTGCAAAAATAAAGATAAACCATCCAATACAAAAAAGTGCCAATCTAAATATTTCTGGAGCACTGTAAACATTAAGTATTGCTTTTAAAATGTGCAAAATAAACATCCAGTCCAACACAGTACACAATAACCAATTCTACTCATTCCAGTGAGTGACTAACAGTTGTAATGAAGAAAGGTTAGCATGTCTACATGCTCTGGTTCTTTTCTTGTTTACAATATTCCCAGCAGCTGAAAATAGGCGCTCAGAAGGGGTCGATGTGGCTGGAACTGAGAGGTAATTAGCCTTCACCTCAAGCCAGGACTGCGAGCGAGCTGAGCTGCAGTTTAAGTTCTAGAAGGTCAACGGGCTCATAGTGATGTTACTAGTAGTTGACTGGGAGGTGTTTATTATCATTTGGGAGAGTCCGCTGCCTGATGCTCACCTGATAAACACCTATCTGCTCGACGCTGAAGCCCCTGACTACATGCGCTCTGAATACGCACTGCTGATTGGCTGATAACGCTCTGAATACGCACTGCTGATTGGCTGATAATGCTTAGTGTGTACCAATCAGATGGTTGTGTGGTGGGACAATGCTGCGTGCTGAGACAGAGGCAGAAGGAGCAAAGCAGCTTGTTAAGACTTTAGCTTTAGCTTAGAAACTCGTTCGGTACACCCCCGTACCAAACCGAAAGCCCCGTACCGAAACGGTCAATACAAAACACGTACCGTTACACCCCTAGCAGATACAAATGACACATTCATGTTTTTGTGTAATGATGACAACTTATGCTCACGCGGACGATTGACTAGTTGATGGTTTTCTTTTCAATGTTCGTTCATAGCCGTTGTGCTGCTATGATAGGCCATTTCCGCTCGACACAGCGTGCATACAACAACATTATTAGGCCGTTTATTGAAATACTCCCACACTTTTGACGACTTTGGCGTGCTTTTTCCCCCTCGCTCGCTACCGCTCGCACCGCGGTCCGCCATGACGGTAGTGTGACGTAAATATGCGACGTGTCGACGCACAAAAACGGCGTGACGTATTTACGTAACCGATGACGTCGACTACATCGACGCGTCGTTTCAGCCTTAGTTGTATGTATTAGCTGATAGCTGATAGCTATTTATTGCCGCCACGCAAATAACCGATAGCTAACATTAGCATTATCATTTTGATTTGAGCATTGAAAGCACTTACGAGTCCAGCAGGAACAGAGCCAAAGCAGCATCAATCGGAAATCCCGCCTCATCTTTGAGCTCATGCCAGCCGGGTCAATGTTGATCCTTGATTGTCCTTTTATCCGGGAAGCCTCTCTTTTTCTTATTTTTGTCTCCTCAGGTAAAACTTTTTGTTCTTTGGTTGTTTTGCAGTATCTGGCATAATAGCAGTAATTGCACTTAGGCGTTCTTCTTCCTTCTTTTAGTTTTCTGGTGGCATGCAGGCGTTCGCACCGACATCTATCTCTTTAACGATGGGAAAAGCGGGAGTGAGGGATGCCTTCTCAAATTGTTAAGTGCCTGTGAGAGCGATACAGACCCCTCAGGCGATGACAGAAGTGTCCTTAAACTAGTTGTAAGTCCATGTATGTCTTCCTGAAATTTTTGGTGGTGGGTCAGGGCATCGGGAAGACGTTACCCCCAAATGTCATGCGTGCCGGCCGACTTGCATGAACCTTGCGATGCAATAGGGGCCGAGGGCCCATTCAACGCCCGTTCACTTAATTATTTTTGTAATCTAATCTTTGTGATTAGTACATGGTTTTATAACATTTGACAGGGTTGTTAACCTGTTTAAAATAGGTTAGATCGAATTATTGAATATGATTAAAATCAAGAGTAGAACTCAGTGTTAATATTTGTGTGGGCCCCCCCCCTTTGTACTGGAAACGTTGGAGTTTAGAACCCCCTGTATTAAACCACCACCCACTGTTCTAAATACACATGATTGGTAAGTATTAATAGATAATATGTTGGTATTATTTACAGTTATACTTACAGCACAGGTGTCAAACGCTCGGCCCGGGGGTGAAATCTGGCCCGCCACATCATTTTATGTGGCCAGTCTAAAAACGATTGATTAAAAGCATGTTTCATTCTTTCAATTTTGACAGAAAAATGTACTCCATCCAATTGCATATGTTGTTCACTTCAATATCATCTGATCCTGTAACAAGCAAAGGAAGCTATTCATCAATCTGTTAATGGAAAATATAATAATCAAAGAGTTTCCTATGCAAATTTGTGTAACAGGGCTATTTTACATTATATTCACAGTTACATGCGGCCCCCTGAGGGCAGCCATAATTGCGATCTGGCCCTTGATGAAAACGAGTTTGACACACTTTGCACACTTTGCACTATGTGGGCTCTGTACCGAGGATGTCCTTGTGGCTTGTGCAGCCCTTTGAGGCACTTGTGATTTAGGGCTATATAAATAAACATTGATTGATTGATTGATTGATTTACTTTACTTACACTTTTAGGGCGCAACAAAAACAAAAAAACACATCATAAACTATACTCCACTACCATCTAATGTCTTCGACTTGCCAACCCAGCAGGCACAAGACATTGATACAACGTTGATTCATACAACATGTCCTTTAAAACTTACTTTGAAACAACGTTGCAAAATAGTTGTATTTGTAAATTGAGATTGATATCCAACGTTGGATCCACGTTGTTGGTTGGAAAATGACCAATTTCAATGGTCAAATCAACGTCACAACCTGACATCGATTAAACGTTGTCAAAAAGCATGTTGTTTCTACTTTGTATATGTGTTGTAGAAATTGGTTGGAAATCACCAAAATGCAATGGTCAAATCAACATCAGAACCCAACATTGATTAAACGTTGTCCAAAAGCTTGTTGTTTCAATGTAGGTTTGAGTTGCTCAACGTCTGGACATATAATCCAACAAGTTCTCAACGTTGTTTTAATACTTGCAAATGATAACATGATGATATTAAAACACAATTTAACAACTGGACAGCAGTTCTCATAATCAGATCATTTTTAAATGTCGCAATAAAAGATGAGATTTTATAATCAAAAACAATTCATATTTATTGGGGAGGAGATCTTGCCCAAAGTGGAGGAGTTCAAGTACCTCAGAGTCTTGTTCATGAGTGAGGAAGAGTGGATCGTGAGATCGACAGGCGGATCGGTGCGGCGTCTTCAGTAATGCGGACGCTGTATCGATCGTTGTGGTGAAGAAGGAGCTGAGCCGGAAGGCAAAGCTCTCAATTTACCCGTCGATCTACCTTCCCATCCTCACCTATGGTCATGAGCTTTGGGTTGTGACCGAAAGGACAAGATCACAGGTACAAGAGTCCGAATGAGTTTCCTCCGCCGGGTGGTGGGCTCTCCCTTAGAGATAGGGTGAGAAGCTCTGTCATCTGGGAGGAGCTCAAACTAAAGCCGCTGCTCCTCCACATCAAAAGGAGCCAGATGAGGTGGTTCGGGCATCTGGTCAGGATGCCACCCGAACGCCTCCCTAGGGAGGTGTTTAGGGCACGTCCGACCGGTAGGAAGCCACAGGAAGACCCAGGACACGTTGGGAAGACTATCTCTCCCGGCTGGCCTGGGAACGCCTCGGGATCCCCCGGGAGGAGCTGGACGAAGTGGCTGGGGAGAGGGAAGTTTGGGCTTCTCTGCTTAGCTGCTGCCCCCGCGACCCAGCCTCGGATAAGTGGAAGAAGATGGATGGATGGATGGATGGATAGTATATACTGGTACCATTGAGTACCAGTATCGATTTCCAGTTACCAGGAATTGGTACCGTATTGGTTCAAATGTATACAGTACCCACTCCTAGGTATGATACCGGTTTGTTGCGCACAATGATTGGCTGTACGATAACCAACACGGTATACAAAAATGAAAAACATTTTGGTCCGAACAGAATCAGTAGAAAAGTGGGGTGACAAAATCCGTACTTGCATTCCTTAAAATAATTTAGTTTTGCAAGCTGTTTTCGAGGCCATACAAAATATTTTTCTCTAATTATGTGTGACAGAGGACTATTGGATGTTTCAGTTTGTAAACCTCCAGAAACCTCTTACCTTTTCAGCCAGGAAGAAGAAACATCAAAACCCAGCTAAGTCTCCTCACACTCTTGCACGTCTCTTGCATATTCCAAAGCGAAGAGTAGCAACGTGGCAGCTATTGATCAGGTGGCGCCAGGCGAGGCTTCCTGGAGGGTTTTGTTGCTGTGTTGTTAATGGCCAGCTGGCATACGTGAGGAGAATGAAGGAACGGGGCAGCAGTTTTGCGACTTTGTAGAGGAGGCGCTGATGAAAAGATGTCACCGTATTTCACACCTTCTCCTGCAGGTCTGCCAACCTCGCTGTGGCTTTGTTGCGCAGCTCCCTCGGCACCCTGCTGCTAACACCACAGCAACATCATTCCAGTCCAAACGTTACTTGCAGTACTTTATCTGCATCTTTCTTTACACAATTGTCGAGTCGTCGATTTATACCACACTCCTCCACTACATTCTGTTTTTAACATGTGTTTTTGCATAAGCTAACAATTATGCTCGTAAGACGCTGCACACAAAAGTATGAACATTTGTGAGAATGTGCGTCCCTACACTGCAAAAACTGAAATCTAAGTACGATTAAATATCTCAAATAAGGGTGATATTTTACTTATTTTCTGTCAGATAAGATAATTCTTCTCACTAAGCAGATTTTATGTTAGAGTGTTTTACTTGCTTTAAGGGTTTTGGTCCTAAATGATCTCAGTAAGGAATTACAGCTTGTAGCTGAGATTTTATGACCTATATTGAGTAAAACATGCTTGAAACTAGAATATCAACTGTTACAAAGCTGTGTCATCAAGTATAAAACTGCTTTTTTAAAGCAATAATTTCTTATGTAAAGAATGAAAAAAAATCATGACTTTGACACAATTGTGTCTGATAATTAAAACAGGTGACAGCCAAATGGACTTTGCTGTTTTATTTTCAATGAAACAATAGAAAACACGTACTCGTATAGTAGTACAGTTGGCACAGCACTGTAAACTGACAGTTAATATTTAAACAAACAATTTTGAACAGAAATAGTTAATGTACATTCAGATGAATTCTTCAAAATTACAGTTAAAAAAATTTTGGCCGGGGGCCGGGCTGTATATATGCGCACTAATTGACTGAAAGAGCACGCACTTGGCGTGATGATGTCAGGTTATCGATGGAAAAATGCCTTTTTAGACAATATGATTTGCCTGAGCGGCTAGGAGACCCCGAGAGTAACAAGCGGTTGCCTTGTTGCCTTTCAATTAAGAAAAATAAACTAGTTTTTAGTATAAGTTTGCTGGTTTCAAGAAATGTAATGCAGAGCGCATATCATTATGTCAAGATAATGGCACTAGCATTTACTTAATTTAAGAATATTTTTCAACATATTGAGCAAAAAGGTCTCTTTTTTTTTCTACCAAGAAAAGTGCACTTGTTATTAGTGAGAGTATACTTATTTGAAGGTATTTTGGGGTTCATTGAAGTTAGCTAATTTTACTTGTTTGGAAAAGTCTTGACAAGCCAAATTTTCTTAACGCAGATAATTTTGATTAGTTCAAATAAAATACCCCTCATTGTTGTATTTTTTTGACTTTTTGCAGTGTACTGCAATTCTTGTGATATTATTTTTCTGACAAATGCACGCTGGCTCTGTTATTAAACCTCAAAGTTCGAAACGCACTCACTAAAACACCCATTGTAACTTTACAATGTTCAGTCTTTTCACGGGATACGGAAAATAGAATGCCATAGAAATGACTTGTTTGGGCCTTGGTTTTGCTCGAAGAAGATAAAAACAATGATGTCACCACGTTTCTAATCTATACAAACACACACACAAACTATTCCCTGTAGTTTGATGGTGTAAGGATGTATACAACAGGTGCGGAGAGTGAGAGTAGACAAGAATGTGCGTTTGCTCAACACATACACCAAGTTAACTTTCAGTTTCGGTATCCACCAAGGCGAAGCAGCAACATGGACAAAAGCATATGTGGAGAGTGACCATTTTAGAAAAGGCACCAGACTTTAGACAGCTTGGTCCTCTCTTCAGCACTGGCATTGCTATTGTTTGTACTTACTGTAGTTTTCGAACTATAAGGCGCACTTAAAATCCTTTCATTTTCTCAAAAATCAACAGTGCGCCTTATAACTTGGCGCGCCTAACATACGTTTGAATTCTGGTTGTGCTTACCAACCTTGAAGCAATTTGGTACAAGGTGACTGTGGAGGAAGATGTTGTCAGCGCTGCCTGCAGGAGCAAAGGTCACCGCCTCTGTCCATGGTGCTGAGGACAGAGCACCATCAGACGGGGGCGTGGCAGTGCTGACGGCGAGACACAGCTGGCAGGTGATTAGATTTCACAGGTGGTACGTGTTAATCTAATCATCTGTTGTCTTTAACAGTAAGCGGCCGGGAGTAGAGGGAGAGAGAGGATACGAACGTGACTGAAAGGTCACATTCTACTGGAGAGAAAAACTTGTGTTGAAACAATATCATTAAAACCTTGTTAAAACCTGCACGCTTGGCTCCTGCGCCGTGTCTGACAGTGGGACCGCTAGGAAGTGACTTCCACAGTGACCAGTAGATGGTGTGGACTGCAAGTTGACGCCTGTTCAATAAATGACTCTAACAAGTACAGATTAGCAAGCAAGCCCAAAACTTAAGTTTCATTGAGAATATAGAACATTACACACGGCACTCAAAAATCTGTCAAAATGTTTTAATACGACTTTGGTAAGCTACGAAGCCGCATCGCTTTATGGATTGTCGGCGCATTACGGCTACCGTAGTCAGATGTACTGTGCTCCAATATACAGCTATTATTATGGAATGACTCCAAAATACCTTTTGGTACCCGCTGATATGTATTTGGGCTCTGCGTAAGTCCCGACGCTGTAGTCAATAATCTTCTTATTGTTCTATATCAGTGGTTCTTAACCTGGGTTCGATCGAACCCTAGGGGTTTGGTGAGTCGGGCTCAAGGGTTCGGTGGAGGTCAAAACACACCCGACTCATCGTGTAAATAAAAACTTCTCCCTATCTGCGTATTACGAATACGACAACAGCAGAAGTCACACTGATTTGCAGGTGTGTAATTTGTTGTGAGTTTATGCACTGTGTTGGTTTTGTTGTTTGAACAAGGTGATGTTCATGCACGGTTCATTTTGTGCACCAGTAAAAAAACATGGTAACACTTTAGTATGGGGAACATATTCACCATTAATTAGTTGCTTATTAACATGCAAATTAGTAACATATTGGCTCTTAACTAGTCATTATTAAGTACTTATTAATGCCTTATTCGGCATGGCTTTATTATAACCCTAACCCTCTAAATGGTAAATGGGTTGTACTTGTATAGCGCTTTTCTACCTTTTTTAAGGAACTCAAAGCGCTTTGACACTATTTCCACATTCACCCATTCACACACACACATTCACACACTGATGGCGGGAGCTGCCATGCACGGCGCTAACCAGGCAGCGAGGGTGAAGTGTCTTGCTCAAGGACACAACGGACGTGACAAGGATGGTAGAAGGTGGGGATCGAACCAGTAAGCCTCAGATTGTTGGCACGGCCACTCTCCCAACTTCGCCACGCCGTCCCATCTAACCCTGGCCCTAACCCTCTAACCCTAACCCTAACCAAATAACTCTAAATGAAGTCTTTGTTACTTATAATATGTTCCCCTCGTGTCCAAAAAACTCTAAATTAAGTCTTTGTTACTTAGAATATGTTCCCCATACTGAAGTGTTACCAAAAACCTATAACTTTGTCTTGAATTTGAAAAAATATATATATATATTATTTTTCACTAAAGAAGGGTTCGGTGAATGCCCATATGAAACTGGTGGGGTTCGGTACCTCCAACAAGGTTAAGAACCACTGTTCTATATCCTCTTGTTGTGGGGTCTTAGTTGTAGTTTTCCTTAAGATATTGTAGGTGTCGAAATCGCCATGTAAACTTGCTAATGCTATTAGTAGCATGTCAAAAGCTAGCACATTTTTGGTGAAGTAGAGCCTTACTTTACTTACGCTGGAGCGTTTTTTGAGTCCTTTGCTTTGATGGCATAGGAAATTGCGACATTACCGAAAGGTAGTTTTGCTCAGTGCTCTTTCAATGCTGCCGGAGTGATTGGCAAGTGCTGAAGTTGGCAACCGGGCGTTACGTTACGCGCAGCCCAGGTACCGTAACATGGCACTGTTTGATTTTACTTGAATAGGTGCTCGGTAGGACCGGCCGGATTCGGTCGGTGCAGAAAAAAGTACCGGATTTGTTACCTATCCCTAGTAATGGGAGATACATAGCAACTGATTTTTCATAACTCAAAGACCATTTGTCTAAATTTTATAAAATCCTGAGGCTGTCTGTATTACATGTATGCTAGAATGTCCTACAATGTGTCTTGAACACAACCCATTGGGGGTGGCACAAACATCATTTACTGTCATGTGGAAAACAAGAACACCATGGTAGTTTTGTAAATGACCGAATGTGGCAAACAAACACTTACACTATTAATTCACATTTCCACCAAGCGACGAATAAACCCTCGCGTTTTCGCCATTACACACATTGCAGAATTCTCTGTAGACCAACATCTACAACTAGTATTTTTGCTAAAAAGTGGTAGTTAATACGTAAGTAGGATTTTTTGGTGAAAATTCTAAAAATGTACTATAAAAAACACCTTGTACTACTGTATTCTGGTTGGGGGAAACAGATGTTTCTGAATAATACACTTTTTGTTGTCGCTATGTTTATTATTGTGGTTGGAAGTTGACAGCCTTTAACATTCCTGTTAAACATTCCTTATTGAACAGGAATTGACTTAGTTTCTCTTCCAATGTTGCATAAAGCAAATTCAAGGTGTGTGCTCACACCGTCTTCTCGAAGAACTGCTCGTCAACCATGAGTAGATTTACCAGGAATCTCCAGGATCTAATGAAGCCGTTAAAGCCAGCACTATTTTAGCAGACTTGACTGGAGCGTGACAGTTTGACCTTCTCTACTCATCAGCCATCACCATAGCTACTCGACTCTAAATGCCCTCAGTGTTAACAATTACCACTCGCAGCAGAGTTTATTTGCTCTGCTGAGCTGATCCAACAAGCGTTGTTTCTCATGTGGATGGCAGCCATGGAACGAGGCGACCAGCAAACACTAACGCTGATTGGATTTTCACGTTACTACTTTTGTGACTCGCTCAGGCCAGCACAAACATAATCACTAGCTGCGCTTTAGTGCGTTATTATTGGTGAAAAGGGGGCAGGCTTTAAGGGCTATTCTAAGACTCGCCACAAGGGGGCGAGCTAAAGAGCACCAGAAGTTTGGATTCGCCAACATAAGACTGTCACAAGCAGTCCTGATGTTACGACTTTTTGTGTAATGACATCTTGTGATACAACATTTTGTGGTTATGACGCAATCCGGTGAATTATTACCTGTTTACGTGTGTTCAGCGGAAGAAATTTTAGATGGCCTTACATGTAAATGCCGTCCTCTTTTTACGACCTTTTGTGTTACGACTTTGTATGTTTTGATGTTTTTGTGTTGAAGAGTTTTGAGGTTATGAAACTCTAATAAATTATTACCGTACTTTTCGGACTATAAGTCACAGTTTTTTTCATAGTTTGGCCGGGGGTGCAACTTGTTTTCAGGAGCGACTTATGTGTAAAATTATTAACACATTACCGTAAAATATCAAATAATATTATTTAGCTCATTCACGTAAGAGACTAGACGTATAAGATTTCATGGGATTTAGCGATTAGGAGTGACAGATTGTTTGGTAAACGTATAGCATGTTCTATATGTTATAGTTATTTGAATGACTCTTACCATAATATGTTACGTTAACATACCAGGCACGTTCTCAGTTGGTTATTTATGCGTCATATAACGTACACTTATTCAGCCTATTCTTTATTTATTTTAAATTGCCTTTTAAATGTCTATTCTTGGTGTTGGGTTTTATCAAATAAGTTTCCCCCAAAAATGCGACTTATACTCCAGTGCGACTTATATATGTTTTTTTCCTTCTTTATTATGCATTTTCGTCCGGTGCGACTTATACTCCGGAGCGACTTATACTCCGAAAAATACGGTAATACTCTACAAAAAGAGAACTCGATGCATGCGCAAAGTAAAAAAATGTAGGTGTAATAATACGTAGTCATTACAAGTCCTTTTGTTACATTTTGTATTTCGACTCTTTGTGTTGTTATGTTTCATGTTATGGCTTTTCGTGTTACTGAGTTATTATTATATTATATATTTTGTATATTATTTTATCATAATTGTTAATACTGTACAAAAAGAAAAAAATGTGCCACATTCAGTTACATTAAGGGAAACACTGCTATACAAAAAAGAAAACGAGAACTACTTACATCCATGGCAGTATAATTTGTAAGCAGAGTGATGCGTTGTTACGACATTTAATGTTACGACTTTTTCTGTTATGTTTCGTGTTATTGTGATTATAAATTGTTAATACCGTACAAAAAAAGAGAACTCCCTATATCCACAACAATTTGACGGCAGAGTAACATATTGTCGCAAACCTTTTTGTTACAACATTTTGTATAATGGAGTTTTGTGGTTACGACACACTCCGATAAATTATTAATACTGTTTACAAAAAAAGAGAACTACTTACATCCACGGCGTAATGATTTGGAGGCAAAGTGATATGTAGTTGCCATTCTTATCGTTAGGACATTCATGACACAACTTCTTGTGTTATGTGTTGTGTTACGAAATGTTGTATTATGGAGTTTTGTGGTTTTGACACACTCCCATAAATTATTATTACCGTACAAAAAAAGAGAACTCCCTCGATCCACAATGTAACAATTTGTAGGCAGAGTAAAATGTAGTGGCAAACCTCTTTGTTACAACTAGAGATGTCCGATAATGGCTTTTTTTGCCGATATCCGATATTCCGATATTGTCCAACTCTTAATTACTGATTCCGATATCAACCAATACCGATATATACAGTTGTGGAATTAACACATTATTAGAGATGTCCAATAATATCGGCAGGCCGATATTATCGGCCGATATATGCGTTAAAATGTAATATCGGAAATTATCGGTATCGTTTTTTTTATTATCGGTATCGTTTTTTTTGTTTTGTTTGTTTTTTTGTTTTGTTTTTTATTAAATCAACATAAAAAACACAAGATACACTTACAATTAGTGCACCAACCCAAAAAACCTCCCTCCCCCATTTACACTCATTCACACAAAAGGGTTGTTTCTTTCTGTTATTAATATTCTGGTTCCTACATTATATATCAATATATATCAATACAGTCTGCAAGGGATACAGTCCGTAAGCACACATGATTGTGCGTGCTGCTGGTCCACTAATAGTACTAACCTTTAACAGTTAATTTGACTAATTTTCATTCATTACTAGTTTCTATGTAACTGTTTTTATATTGTTGTACTTTCTTTTTTATTCAAGAATTTTTTTTAAATTTATTTATCTTATTTTACTAATTTTTTTAAAAAGTACCTTATCTTCACCATACCTGGTTGTCCAAATTAGGCATAATAATGTGTTAATTCCACGACTGCATATATCAGTTGATATCGGTATCGGTTGATATCAGTATCGGTAATTAAAGAGTTGGACAATATCGGAATATCGGATATCGGCAAAAAGCCATTATCGGACATCCCTACACATTATTATGCCTAATTTTGTTGTGATGCCCTGCTGGATGCATTAAACAATGTAACAAGGTTTTCCAAAATAAATCAACTGAAGTTATGGAAAAAAATGCCAACATGGCACTGCCATATTTATTATTGAAGTCACAAAGTGCATTATTTTTTTTAACATGCCTCAAAACAGCAGCTTGGAATTTGTGACATGCTCTCCCTGAGAGAGCATTAGGAGGTTGAGGTGGGCGGGGGTGAGGACGGGGTTGAGGTGTGGGGGGGAGGGTAGTGGGGGGTGTATATTGTAGCGTCCCGGAAGAGTTAGTGCTGCAAGGGGTTCTGGGTATTTGTTCTGTTGTGTTTATGTTGTGTTACGGTGCGGATGTTCTCCCGAAATGTGTTTGTCATTCTTGTTTGGTGTGGGTTCACAGTGTGGCACATATTTGTAACAGTGTTACATTTGTTTATACGGACACCCTCAGTGTGACCTGTATGGCTGTTGACCAAGTATGCCTTGCATTCACTTGTGTGTGTGAAAAGCCGTAGATATTATGTGATTGGGCCGGCACGCAAAGGCAGTGCCTTCAAGGTTTATTGGTGCTCTGTACTTCTCCCTATGTCCGTGTATACAGCGGCGTTTTAAAAAGTCATAAATTTTACTTTTTAAAACCGATACCGATAATTTCCGAATTAATTAATTAATGAATTAATGGAATCATGTGGTAGCGACACACTCCGATAAATTACTAATACTGTCCAAAAAAAAGAGAACTACTGAAATCTGTGGTAGAATAATTTTTAGTGTAGTAATAGGTATTTACGATCGTTTTTGTTATGATCGTTTTATAGAGTTTTGTGGCTACGACACACGCCCATAAATTAATAATATTGTAAAAAAATAACAATAAAACTAGAAACGTTTTATATGTCCTTCTTGGGTTCTGTGTACAGTAAAACCAATTTAAGTGTTCATTTAGGTATAATTTAGGTATAGGTTGCAACTTAAAACAGTGTCGTAGGAACAAACCGGTGCGTAGACCGAGGGCCTCCTGTTTGTCAGCGCACTTTCATATGAATATTTATTATTCCTGGATGTTGGCAACAGCCATAAGGCGTTCCTGGAAGAGAAAGAAGAGCCGCACAGCTGAGGAGGCGAGCGTTCGAATTAGACAGATGCACATTTTTGAGGGGACAAAGCAGGATGCTGCTGCAGTAGAAGAGGAAGTGTACGAATGGAGAGGCGGAGAGGGAGCTATTTAATGCTGTAATTAAGTCCTGATAGCACCCTCCATGCTCTGGCGTGGCTCCAGGACAGCTCAGCATTGCAGCGAGGCTCTTCATCACCCCAGCTTTCACACGCACACACACACACACACACCATTTAAACAAGCAGAAATCAAACAACTCTCAATCCTTAAATCGGTGCCATGCTGTGATGAGGATGCATGGACAAGAAGAGACATAAAGGAGGAGCAGCGAATCATGGCTCACTCTTAAGCTCTCGCACACACACACACACACACACACACACACACACACACACACACACACACACACACACACACACACACACATTAATATGCTGCCTTTACGTCAACAAAGGCGGGAACTTATTCCCACATATTTACACACTTTCTAAACGCCTCGTTTTGCCTTCCTGTTCTTTTGCTACTGCTTGCGTTTGGTAGGAAGGTCCCCTATTATGAAGGAAGTGACTTATTAATGGAGTTCTAACGGTAACATCCTGCTAATAAGCACCAAATGTGATAACAATCGATCATCCTTCTCAAGCGCTCACTTTAAAATAAAAAGGACTTCGCTACACATCTTAAAATGCAGGCTTGAGCTCTGCCAACCTGGAAGCAGTAAGCAATGTTGCTACAGTTACTTTGAAAAAGTAATCTGATTACTCCTTTAAAAAGGAACTTACTTAATTTTGTTAAAGGTAACTACGTTTGGTTACAAAAGACTTTATTAGTTACTTTTTCCCCGGCACAAAGTCTTCAACGAACCTTAATGTTGTAATCTTTATCCGACAAAAAGTCAAAATAATGGCTGTATTTTTAGCGAGGAAAATGCTCATCTGACTCTTTCCATTTGTTTAATGTTTGTGTTGCTTCCTGCGCAGTATGCATTACATCACTGGCACAGATGAGATTTTTGAGCAGGGGGAGACCAAATTGATTTCAACTAAATGAGGGTTTTTTTCTTCTCCATGCCTTGGCAAAATGTGTTATTTTAAACATTTGTATAACTAGTGTAAAAAACCACATAGGTATTATACATAAATAAATGCGCTGTAGCAGAAGTAAGTAATTGTAATAATTAGGGATCTGTACAGTTCATGTTTGAACCGATATGGTAACAATTCCTGGTACCTAGGAATTGATACCTCAAGTACCTCAAGGGTACTAATTTTTAGTACTTCTTTTTGGTTTTTGATAACTGCTTTCCAGTTGTTATATCTTGTTTTATTATCATCATATAATCATTTGCAATTATAACATTAATTTGCAATTACAGTTTCAAGTCTAAGACGGTGGATGTTAGTAGTGTGTAGTTTATAGTGTTTTTTTGTTTTTTGTTGCAACTCACCAGCTATTTGATTGTAACGTAGATCTTAGTTGTAGTTTTCATTAACACATTTGGAGGTGTTGAAATCGCCATGTAAAATCGCTAATGCTCATCAGTAGCATGTCAATAGCAAAGCCTATGTAAATTAGCATCAAATAGCACATTTTTGGAAAGGTGGAGCCTTACTTTACTTACGTTGGTGCGTTTATTGAGTCAATTTCTTTGTTGGCATTAAAAATTGCAACATTACCTAAAGGTAGTTTGTCTGAGTCCGCTCTCAGTGCTGCTGGAGTGATTGGCAAGTGCCGAAGTCGGCAACCGGGCATGACGTCATGCACAGCCCACGTACTGTAACATGGCATCGCTGAATCAGTGCCAGGTAGGACCGGCGGGATTCGGTCGATGCCAAAAAAGTACCGGATTTGTTACCCATTCCTATTAATAATAGAAGTAACGAAGTAAAGTAGTACTTATAATAGAGAAGTAATATTGCAGCCAAACAAATCTATCTAGAAGAACTTGAAATATATATATATTTGAAATTAAATCCCAGTAAACAAAGGTCTGATCAGGGGCGCGTTTGAGGACAAATTCATTTTGGGGGTTTGATTGCCACATAACAAAAACAACATCTTAAATTAGCATGTTAGAAACCACCAATTTGTACCAATTTGGTACAATGAGTTCCACTTATTCACATGTTTGTAATCGATAGGAACAATAGTCAACATTTAATATAGTTTACAATTTCGAGCACTTTAGTACTCAAACTTTTGTGATGAAACGCTTCAGTCTTCCCATAAGAAGAAAGAAAATATAAATTTTTGCTCAAGAAAATGACAAAAATTGTAGCGCACAGTGACTTGGACGAGTTTATTTAATCTGATTACTGCTTTGAAAATAGTAACGCGTTAGATTACTCGTTAGTGAAAAACATAGTTATATTAGAGTAGTGTGTTACTAAGTAAATGCTATTGACTTGATCCTTTTGTTTTCCGTCAGCGAACAAGCTAACCTAGCATGATGCTGCTCCTAAAAGTTGCTGACATAGCTATGCTTTGTAGCGTTTGTGTTTTCTTAATGTTATGTTGTTGTATATATGGCATTATTATTATTACTAACAGTTACAGTGTTAGAGAAAAAACACATACTAATTAGCATTGTAGCTTCAGATGATGTTTCACTAAAAGCTTTTTTAAATTGTATAAATTCCATCATCAAGGCTGGATTATGGACTGTACAGTTCTGATCTACTATTGTAGGTTCCATTCTCTATCTATTCCTCGCCCGCCAATAAATGCAATGCTTTGTGTCTAACTTGGTCGGATGCCAACAAGTTGTACAGTATAAATTCCTTTCTTTTTTTCTTTCTTTCTTTCTTTCTTTCTTTCTTTCTTTCTTTCTTTCCTTCTTTCTTTCTTTCTTTTTTTGCCTTCACATTCTTTAAAGCTGTGGAAAAAAGAGCACTTCACTGAGCTGCCAGTTTTTTTATCGTAAAATATTTGATAATTTTTTTACAGTGCATTACCGTAAAATCAGTGCGTGCGTGCGTGAGTGCGTTTGTTAGGGCTGTGAATCTTAGGACATCACACAATTTGATTCTTGGGGGTAACAATTCAATTAAGAAACACGATTAAATATATATATATATATATATATATATATATATATATATATATATATATATATATATATATATATGTGTATGTATGTATGTAAAAAATGTGTATATATAAATATATATATATGTGTGTATGTGTATATATACAGTCGTGGTCAAAAGTTGACATACACTTGTAAAGAACATAATGTCATGGCTGTCTTGAGTTTCCAATAATTTCGACAACTCTTATTTTTTTGTGATATAGTGATTGCAGCACATACTTGTTGGTCACAATAAACATTCATGAAGTGTGGTTCTTTTATGAATTTATTATGGGTCTACTGAAATTGTGACCAAATCTGCTGGGTCAAAAGTATACATACAGCAATTTTAATATTTGCTTACATGTCCCTTGGCAAGTTTCACTGCAATAAGGCGCTTTTGGTAGCCATCCACAATCTTCTGACAAGCTTCTGGTTGAATTTTTGACCACTCCTCTTGACAAAATTGGTGCAGTTCAGCTAAATTTGTTGGTTTTCTGACATGGACTTGTTTCTTCAGCATTGTCCACATGTTTAAGTCAGGACCTTGGGAAGGCCATTCTAAAACCTTAATTCTAGCCTGATTTAGCCATTCCTTTACCACTTTTGACGTGTGTTTGGGGTCATTGTCCTGTTGGAACACCCAACTGCGCCCAAGATCCAACCTCCGGGCTGATGATTTTAGGTTGTCCTGAAGAATTTGGAGTTAATCCTCCTTTTTCATTGTCCCATTTAATCTCTGTAAAGCACCAGTTCAATTGGCAGCAAAACAGGCCCAGAGCAGAATACTACCACCACCATGCGTGACGGTAGGTATGGTGTTCCTGGGATTAAAGGCCTCACCTTTTCTCCTTCAATCATATTGCTGGGTATTGCGGCCAAAAAGCTACATTTTTGTTTCATCTGACCACCGAACTTTCCTCTAGAAGGTCTTATCTTTGGCCATGTGATGTCAGATGAAACAAACATGGAAGAAACAAATCCATGTCAGAAACCAACAAATTTAGCTGAACGGCACCAGTTTTGTCAAGAGGAGTGGTCAAAAATTCAACCAGAAGCTTGCCAGAAGCTTGTGGATGGCTACCAAAAGCACCTTATTGCAGTGCAACTTGCCAAGGGACATTTTTGTTTCATCTGACTACAGAACTTTCCTCCAGAAGGTCTTATCTTAGTCCATGTGATCAGCAGCAAACTTTAGACGAGCCTTAAAGGCCTACTGAAACTCACTACTACCGACCACGCAGTCTGATAGTTTATATATCAATGATGAAATCTTAACATTGCAACACATGCCAATACGGCCGGGTTAACTTATAAAGTGCGATTTTAAATTTCCTGCCACACTTCCGGTTGAAAACGTCTATGTATGATGACGTATGCGCGTGACGTAAACGGTTGATAGAAGCATTGGTACCCCATTGAATACAATACAAAAAAGCTCTGTTTTCATTTCAAAATTCCACAGTATTCTGGACATCTGTGTTGGTGAATCTTTTGCAATTTGTTTAATGAACAATGGAGACTGCAAAGAAGAAAGTTGTAGGTGGGATCGGTGTATTAGCGGCGGACTACAGCAACACAGCCAGGAGGACAGAGATGGATAGCAGACGCGCTAGCCGCCGAACTCACCTTAACTTCCTCCGTCTCGCCGACCGCATCTGTGATCGGGTGAAGTCCTTCGTCGCACCGTCGATCGCTGGAACGCAGGTGAGCACGGGTGTTGATGAGCAGATGAGGGCTGGCTGGCGTAGGTGGATAGCTAATGTTTTTAGCATAGCTCTGTGAGGTCCGGTTGCTAAGTTAGCTTCAAAGGCGTCGTTAGCAACAGCATTGTTAACCTTCGCCAGGCTGGAAAGCATTAACCGTGTATTTACATGTCCATGGTTTAATAGTATTGTTGATCTTCTGTCTATCCTTCCAGTCAGGGATTTATTTATTTTGTTTCTATATGCAGTTAAGCACGATGCTATCACGTTAGCTCCGTAGCTAAAGTGTTTCGCCGATGTATTGTCTGGTAGATAAAAGTCACTGTGAATGTCCATTTCGCGTTCTCGACTCTCATTTTCAAGAGGATATAGTATCCGAGGTGGTTTAAAATACAAATCCGTGATCCACAATAGAAAAAGGAGAGAGTGTGGAATCCAATGAGCCAGCTTGTACCTAAGTTACGGTCAGAGCGAAAAAATATATGTCTTGCACTGCATTCTAGTCCTTCACTCTAACGTTCCTCATCCACGAATCTTTCATCCTCGCTCAAATTAATGGGGTAATCGTCGCTTTCTCGGTCCGAATCGCTCTAGCTGCATTGAAAACAATAGGAAAATGTGAGGAGCCTCTCAACTGACTACGTCACGCTACTTCCGGTAGAGGCAAGGCTTTTTTTTATCAGATACCAAAAGTTGCGATCTTTATCGTTGTTGTTCTCTACTAAATCCTTTCAGCAAAAATATGGCAATATCGCGAAATGATCAAGTATGACACATAGAATGGATCTGCTATCCCCGTTTAAATTAAAAAAAATAATTTCAGTAGGCCTTTAAGGTGTCGCTTCTGGAGCAAGGACTTCTTTCTTGCATGGTAGCCTCTCAGTCCATGGCAATGCAAAACACGCTTGACTATGGACACTGACACCTGTGTTCCAGCAGCTTCCAATTAATTGCAGACCTGCTTTTTGGTGGTTCTCGGTTGAATCTTGATCATCGTAACCAATTTTCTCTCAGCAGCAGGTGATAGCTTGCATTTTCTTCCTGATCGTGACAGTGACAAAACTGTGCCATGCACTCTATACATACAAACAAATGTCTGCACAGTTGCTCTTGGGACCTTGAGCTGCTTTGAAATGGCTCCAGGTGACTTTCCTGACTTGTTCAAGTCAATGATTCATTTTCTCAGATCTGTGCTGAGTTCCTTTGACTTTCCCATTGTCGCGTTTGTAACCGAGTCTAATGACTGCATCACATGAGCCCTATTTAAATGGGCTCAGAGAAGTCAACAGGTGTCGTCAATCATAATCACTCACATGAAGTTAAGGGGCCATGCCATGAAGCGAATTTGATTTGATTGTAACTTTTCTACATCACCAAAATTGATAAAGTATGTTGCTGTATGTATACTTTTGACCCAGCAGATTTGGTCACATTTTCAGTAGACCCATAATAAATTCATAAAAGAACCAAACTTCATGAATGTTTTTTGTGACCAACAAGTATGTGCTCCAATCACTCTATCACTGTATATATTGTGTGTGTATGTATGTATGTATATATATATATATATATATATATATATATATATATATATATATATATATATATATATATATATATATATATATATATATATATATATATATATATATATATATATATATATATATACATATATATATATATATATATATATATATATATATATATATATATATATATATATATATATATATACAGTATATATAGATATGTGGGATCTGAACCGAGGATGTTGTTGTGGCTTGTGCAGCCCTTTGAGACACTTGTGATTTAGGGCTATATAAATAAACATTGATTGATTGATTGATTGATTGATTGATTGATATGTATGTATATATATATATATATATATATATATATATATATATATATATATATATATATATATATATATATATATATATATATATATATATATATATATATATATGTTTTTGTTATTGTTGTTTTTTTCATAAGAAAATGTTTTTAGTAATACGTTTTTAGGCCATTTCGATGCAACCAGAAGGTGCTTTTCAAGACTGTCACCTGTTTTTAAAAAAAAAGTTTAATTATAGTTATTATACCAACTAATACATAAATCAAATTCAATCGAGATTCAGGTTGAATCGAGAATTGATATTGAATCGAATCATCACCCCAAAAATCAAAATCGGAGCAAATTGTTAGGTGCCCAAAGAGTCACACCACCAATAAATATTTATACAATTTGGTAGCCACCCTTTAGCAGGCCAAACTTTGGGCATCCTTGGTCTATTGCCACCCTTTTAGTACCCCTGTTGGTTACAATCATTTTGGTTCCTTCTAAAAACATTTCAAATCACTGTATGAAAAGAGCGGTTCGTTAAAAAGCTGTGTTTTGTGTTTCTTTGCATTTCCGTCCCTGTGGTTGCATAACCCTGGCCCAATGAGTACCCTTCCCATACTAACGAGGTATATTGGTACCCTCAGTCACATTGGACTATAGAAATACAGCAGGATCTCCTGACTCGAACCGTTGAGACCTTGCCGGAAGTGATGCTAGATGCTAAATGTTAGCTGGCATATATTAGAGATATCATATTGTCATCTGTCAGCTGAGAGAGAGAGCGGCAGAGAGCGAGCGAGAGAGGGGAGGGAGGGAGAACCAGGTTGTTCTGCCGGCTTCCTCTCCGTAGCTTCATTCCTCGCCTCCTTCAGGCCGAGACGAGCAGCGGCACCGGGAGGAATTTAAACTGAGGATAACACACTTCCTGAGGATTGGACAGCAGAAACGAAGAGGAGGGTGAGGACCAGTTGCCTGCACAGAGATCAGTCGGACACGTTTGGAGGCTTGTTATTTTTCAGATTTTTTTTTTTCTTTTGCACCTGTGCATGTGCTCGCCCTTGTGGGGCTGAAGACGCGTGAGAGTGACACGGACACGCTGCCACAGACAACCATGCTCATCGGTGAGTTCCCTGCTCTGTGTTAAATAGAAAAGTAGACATCCCTGCCTTCCTGACGCGAAATCAGTCTAGAAAAGAGCAAGGAGGCATGAGAATGGTGAGATATGTGAAATTGTGGTCAATATTGTTGTTGGGGGGTTCAAAAATTTAAAGTAAATCTGGCAAAATTTCACTTGAAATATTTCAAAACTGGAGAGCATAATTTTGCGCTTAAGTTTAAATGTGGTATTTTCCCTAATAATAGATCCATTTTCTACCGTTTGTCCATCCCGGGGTCGCGGGGGGGCTGGAGCCTATTCCAGCAGGCAGGGTACAATAATTATTATTATTTTTTATTATTTATTTGTATTTATTTGAGAGGCACACGCGGTAGGAAATAGATGGATGATTGTTACTTATTTGTATTATATAGGACGCTGGTTCGTTGGAGGATATGGAATGTGTTAATTAGTCTATTAATGTATATTTGAATATGATAACTATTACAATAGAATAGAGTAGAATATAAATATGTTTTTAAATAATTTTATATATATATATATATATATATATATATATACATATATATATATATATGGAAATATGAGTTATAGTTAAATATATGTTGTGCAAATACTTAGTTATTTTGTGTTTTGCTGAAATTAGTCTTAAAAAAATTATTTGTCCTATTTAATTGTTTAATCTTGAAATGTGGAAACTAATCATATTAAAAAAAGAGATTTTTTTTTTATATATATAAATATGCAAAATATACATTCAGAATATATTAATTCATTATTCTGACCCCAGTTAGACAACATCATGGTCTCAAGGTGAAGTGTCACTCCGTCTTTTTTTTTTAAAGGTTCAACCTTGTCTCTAATGTGCTTTTTTTTTTTGAAAGATCTTGTGTTCCGTGTTGTTGACGCGGACACAAAATAGTCGTGTTTTTGACGTTTTACGAATGCGACAAATTCAGACGTCGAGGCTTCGCTGGGCCTGCGACTCCTGCCGCAAATGGACGCCGCGACATTTCGCCGTAAAGGAGCCACCAAAAAAAAATCATCTTTGATGGAAGTTTTTGTTTCTTTCTGTTTTTGATTGTCTTCTTGTGAGTCACGTGCAAGTTGAAACATGATGTCATTTTGGGAAGGGCTTTTTTTTACACACAAGCTAATCATAGAGCAGGGAAATAAGGGCTTTTTAAGGACGTGCGTGGGGGTCGACTCCCCTGCCGTCCCCCCAAGCAGCAAAGAGCTTGACGGGCTGATTACAGGCCTGTCCCTCAGGGAGTGGGTGCCATTTTTGCTAGTCTATCAGCGGGATCTGAGATGATGGTGCACAGGAGGGTAATCTGCACTAAACGAGGTCCCGGGCACAATCGGGGCTAATTACTTTTGGGGGCGGTGGGGGTTGGAGTTCCCATACCACACTCTGTGAGAGATTAGTAGAAATTGAGCGGACTTACAGGATAAACTGACATATTCTTGGTGTTTACTCACACAGCTGTTAAGACTTTTTAAATGATTAGGAAGTCTAGACGGTGATTTAGAGCAGCGAGGACACTCTGCAAATATGTACGAAAAGGAACTGGAATGCTCTGAAAGTTTTGGCGTGAAAGGACATGTGAAATCTTAGAAAGTCCAAGGACAACCATGTGACCTTTGTGGTACAGGGGTACTCAATGGGTTCTTGAAGCGATGTCATCTTAAAGTTTGTATAGTGAAGCATAGTTCCCCATACCAAACTATGTAAACATGGATATCTGGTTATAGCCTCGACAAAAGCCCCCTTTTAGTGAAAGAATGCACACTTTGAAGACACTACACCAGGGGTCGGCAACCCGCGGCTCTTTGACCACTCTGATGCGGCTCAACTGCATACTTGCCGAACCTCCCGATTTACCTGGGAGACTTCCGGATTTAAGTGCCTCTCCCTGTAATCTCCCGGGGCAATTATTCTCAGATTTTCACCCTGTCAACTATAATAAGGAAATATTGTGATGACACAGCATTTAGCGCACTCTCCAGCCAGCAGTATCAACGTGCTAGTCCAGGTACATGTTGTATGCAGCTTCTGCTTGTACACGTTTATGACAGCAAGGCATACTTGTTCCACAGCCATACAGGTTACACTGACGGTGGCGATATAAACAACTTTAACACTCTTACTAATATGTGCCACACTGTGAACCCACACCAAACAAGAATGACAAACACATTTCGGGAGAACATCCGCACCGTAACACAACATAAACACAACAGAACAAATACCCAGAATCCCATGCATCCCTAACTGTTCCGGGCTACATTATACACCCCCGCTACCACCAAACCCCCCCCCCCAACCTTGCCCGCCACACATCAACACCCCCCCCCCCTCCCACTCCGTGCGTCGGTTGAGGTGGGCGGGGTTTGGTGGTAGCGGGGGTGTATAATGTAGCCCGGAAGAGTTAGGGTATTTGTTCTGTTGTGTTACAGTGTGGATGTTCTCCAGGGATGTGTTTGTCATTCTTGTTTGGTGTGGGTTCACAGTGTGGCGCATATTAGTAAGAGTGTTAAAGTTGTTTATATCGCCACCGTCAGTGTAACCTGTATTGCTGTGGACCAAGTATGCCTTGCTGTCACATACGTGTGCAAGCAGAAGCTGCATACAATATGTACCTGGACTGGCACGTAGTCAATGCTGGTTGTAGAGGGTGCTATTATTTATGTTTGGGTGAAAATCAGCAGACATTCGAGAGAAAAGTAGACTTAAATTTCGGGGATCTCCCGGTAAAATCGGGAAGGTTGGCAAGTATGACGCTGTCAAGCGCCATTCATATAAAACTCGCGGGCCGCACTAACATTACATTTTCATATTAAGATGCGGGCTGCGTGTTTGAAACCCCTGGTTTATACATAGCACAAAGCAAAAAAAAACTTTGTATGCAGTGTTATTTCATTTTAAATTTCAAAACAGGTTTGTGGCTCCCATTGTTTTCTTTAATTTGTGAAACTGGTCAAAATGGCTCTTTGAGTGGTAAAGGTTGCCGACACCTGCACTACACTAACATACCAAGGGGGTGATGGATCAACAATCTCTTCATTATCAAAACAACACAACCGTAACATGTGCACACACACTCAGAAGTCTCTTAGGTGCTCTCAAAAACGTTAACAACCATGTTGTTACTATATATATATGTATATATATATTTTAAGACTTTAGAAAGCAAAATCATTTTTATCTTGCTGTTTGCAAATTACTTACAATGTGCCATCACACAGAGAGAGGAGGGTGTGAGGAAGAGAGAAAGTTTGTGTGGGTTCCCTCTCCTCTCTAAGTCCACAGCGATTCCCGTCTTCTTTCCAGGCTGCTTTGTTGCCTTTTCAGACCCACATTGAGTCTGAGTCTGACTCTGTGTTGTAACATGTGTATATGTGCTTATCAGATATGGAGTATTTTTTGCTAGCCTCTGTCTCTGCCCCACCATAGGAGCCCAGTCTGAGATCGACTTTTGTTTTTACTCATCTTCCCCCCTCCCCCGTGTCCACCTTTTCCCACCTTTTTTGGGGCGCCGTAAGTGGCGACCCATCAGCGTTCCTGTTCTGTTACCCTGTACAACAGGAGTTGCCCATCTTTCGATCGCGATCAACCAGACGATCTATGGGACCCTACCGGTCGATCGCGAAAATATTAGAAGAAAAAACAATATTAATATGACATCAGTGATACCCCCACCAGGAGAGTGATCAACAGACCCGCAAACAGGCACACATTTAACCCCTGAGCACGCCCGCACATCTGCGCCTCCCTCTCACATCTGCATTACGGCTGACTGTTGCAACGCATTGGACATTAGCTAGCATCCAACGTCAAACAACTCTTCCCTCAACCACGAGTCCTTAACCGTCATCGCTTGCCTGCAACGGGAACTAACAAACCAGATAACAGACTTTGTGAACATTGCTTCAAAGTACGTTTTTGGGGTTGATTTATTGTGCATACAAAAGTAAACACGGACATGCACAGAAGCAGTAATAAATAGAGATGTCCGATAATATCGGACTGCCGATATTATCGGCCGATAAATGCTTTATAGTGTAATATCGGAAATTATCGGTATCGGTTTCAAAAAGTAACATTTATGACTTTTTAAAACGCCGCTGTGTACACAGACGTAGGGAGAAGTACAGAGCGCCATTAAACCTTAAAGGCACTGCCTTTGCGTGCCAGCCTAGTCACATTATATGTACGGCTTTTCACACACACTAGTGAATGCAACGCATACTTGCTCAACAGCCATACAGGTCACACTGAGGGTGGCCGTATAAACAACTTTAACTGTTACAAATATGCGCCACACCGTAAACCCACAAGAATGACAAACACATTTCGGGAGGACATCCGCACCGTAACACAACATACACACAACAGAACAAATACCCACAACCCCTTGCAGCACTAACTCTTCCGGAACGCTACAATATACACCCCCCGCTGATTTGACTACTTCGGGCACTGAAGTGTTTGTGCTGAAAATAAAATGTTGTTGTACCTGTGCAATGACAATAAATACTTTTTTTTTTTATTAACACAAGCGGTCAGTGTTATCGATCTCTACATGCGCTTTAAAATGTTGGTCTGCAAGTCATGCGTGTTACGCTTTGTTGTACGGTTCTTCACGATGAACTCATCAGCGCTATTAATGGGACTGTTTGCAACCTTTACGCGCTAACTGTCCAAAGTGTTTTACACACTGTACCCCGCCTTTTTCCGGCTTTTAGCATGTACTGAAATAAACTAGGACCGTGCATAACACACATATTTGTGTGTTGTCCGCTAATGATCGCAATTTAGCAAAGTTTAGCGACTAACCTGTTACGTTTCGATGTTTGTTTGGACCTGGGGATGTAAAGACAGCAGGCAAGTACTTTTAAGTACTTTTTAGTAAAAAAAAAAAAAAAAAGGCAGGTAACATAAAAACAAACCAGGGAAATGCACAAATGGAAAACAGGTGTATAAAGCGCAAACAAACACAAGCATGGTGATGAATGCTAAAAAGCATTATGATTGGCAACTAAGGACTAAGGAGGCAACGCTCAGACCAGATGTAGAAAATCAAGGCAAACAGGAAGTGCAATGAAAAATAAGAGTGTTGGACAGGAAATAATACAAGACACGAATAACAACTGCATGAGAGCTCATGACATAACAATGTATATTCTATCATAACATTGTTATACTTAGACTTAGACTTCCTTTTTATTGTCATTCAAATTTGAACTTTACAGTACAGATAAGAACACAATTTTGTTGCATTAGCTCATGGTAGTGCAGGATAAAAAAGCAATAAGGTGCAGATATAAATAAATAGATTACTGTACAGATAAATGTATTGCACTTTTGCATATGCATCCAGGTTTATGGATGTATGTTATAATGTCTTTATATTGTGTATATTGTATTTATAATGTGTATGTGCGGGTGTGTGAATGTGTGCACGAGACAAGCCCGTTCAGGGACAATTCCTCAAGCAATTTTTTTCAATATAATCAGTAATTTCACAAATATAGACACTTTGGAAATGGATATGTTCTCTTATTGGAAATGTTAAAGGGGAACTGCACTTTTTTTGGAATTGTGCCTATCGTTCACAAGCATTATGAAAGACATGACGATGGTTGTGTATTGTTTTTTTTAATGCATTCTAAATATTAAATAAACGTAAATAAAAGTCTGCCTACAGCGGAGCCAATGGGAGATCCACTATTCCACCCATAAAACCCAATACAAAACTATCCAAAAAGCTCTAACAATACTCCATTTACACTTTGTGACTTGAATATTAACCAAGTGTTAGTGATATTGTTATTATAAGCGCAAACGCAGACAAACTATTTATAGCTGCGCCGTGATCACTTCTGTGTGGGCCTATGTTTACATCACATAGTGGTAGCCTGCTTCTTCACTTCCTTGCTCGTCAAACTTGATTCTAGATCTTAATTCATGCCTGGATAGTAGAAGGACGAGGACGTATTCCGACAAGTTGGTACACTTTGACGGTCATTTATTTTATTTTTTTTGTAAAATGTTACCTTTCGCAAACAGCACCTTTAATGCTGACTTAGCGCCCTTTAGCGGTATTACAACATTGGTTCTGTTTACAGAGCGACCGATATGTTTTTTTCAGGGCCAATAACTAGGGATGTCCGATAATGTCGGACTACCGATATTATCGGCCGATAAATGCTTTAAAATGTAATATCGGAAATTATTGGTATTGGTTTCAAAATTATCGGTATCGGTTTCAAAAAGTAAAATGTATGACTTTTTAAAACGCCTTGAAGGCACTGCCTTTGCGTGTCGGCCCAATCACTTAATATCTACGGCTTATGACACACTCACAAGTGAATGCAAGGCATAATTGGTCAACAGCCATACAGGTCACACTGAGGGTGTCCATATAAACAACTTTAACACTGTTACAAATATGCGCCACACTGTGAACTCACACCAAACAAGAATGACAAACACATTTCGAGAGGACATCCGCACCGTAACACAACATAAACACAACAGAACAAATACCCAGAACCCCTTGCAGCACTAACTCTTCCGGGACGCTACAATATACACCCCCTAGCACCCCCACACCCCCACCTCAACCCCGCCCACCTCAACCTCCTCATGCTCTCTCAGGGAGAGCATGTCCCAAATTCCAAGCTGCTGTTTTGAGGCATGTTAAAAAAAATAATGCACTTTGTGACTTCAATAATAAATATGGCAGTGCCATGTTGGCACTTTTTTCCATAACTTGAGTTGAAATTGTTCTCTTATTTTTGAAAACCTTGTTACATTGTTTAATGCATCCAGCGGGGCATCACAACAAAATTAGGCATAATAATGTGTTAATTCCACGACTGTATATATCGGTATCGGTTGATATCGGCATCGGTAATTAAGAGTTGGACAATAACGGAATATCGGATATCGGCAAAAAAGCCATTATCGGACATCTCTACCAATAACTATTATTAGTCCTTAAGGAGGCCAATGACCGATATTTAGAGCCGATATTGATTTGCAGTAAAAGTTATTTAAAACACAATAACTTGCCATTTACTCAATTTTATAGCAGTTTATGGATTTAAGACATTGTAAGGTTTCTACATTGGGAACCATGTAATATCGCCAACATTTAAATAAAAACAATTCTGGCGCTCCTTCACGTAGATTATAGTTGAGACATTTTTTAAGCTGACGATGATTTTTTCCTGGATGTTACAAAAAGTATAACAATGTGTGAGCTGCTGCCTGCTCTTCTTCACTTATATAATGAGTCTCCTATTTGTCAAGATATTTACACAAAGTTTGGATTTTTTGGCGTAGATATATTTTCTGTCGTCTTCATGTCCATCTATCTCTATCGCGTTATTTGATTGAATCACCGAACATGAACCTCGCTGTGCTCCTTTAACGAGCCCACGCTCGTGTGTACAAAGGCGTGACCTACTCAGTGGCCTAGTGGTTAGAGTGTCTGCCCTGAGATCGGTAGGTTGTGAGTTCAAACCCCGGCCGAGTAATACCAAAGACTATACAAATGGGACCCGCTACCTCCCTGCTTGGCACTCAGCATCAAGGGTTGGAATTTGGGGTTAAATCACCAAAAATGATTCCCGGGTGTGGCCACCGCTGCTGCCCGCTGCTCCCCTCACCTCCCAGGGGGTGATCAAGGGTGATGGGTCAAATGCCGAGAATAATTTTGCCACACCTAGTGTGTGTGTGACAATCATTGGTACATTAACTTTTTAATGTCGAGCAACTCCATCGCCAAAAACAAACAAAACAGGACGGTTCAGGAAAGAAGGCCAAAAACTGGATTTCCTAGCAGAAATTGTACGTTTTGACAGGTAAGCAAATGAGATGTACTGTAGGCCGCCTGAAAATTCTTACAAGAACTCAAATATGTGCCTTGTCTTGGGGAGAATTACTGGCGATTTTTTTAATTCTGAAATGAATTAAATAAATAGAAAATTGGACTCCAGCTATAAGAGAACTTTTTTCATGCAGGACAAACGGGCTGGTGCTACTTCCTAAATTATCCATTTTTTTAAACACTAAAGACTGTCATTTGGGAGCCCTGAGTTCGGCATCTGGTCAGAATGCCCCCCGAACAACTCCTTTTTTTAAAAATTGTTGTATTTATTTATTTGAATTAGGACAATGCATATTCATCAACATAGAGCAACAATGTAAATATGCCAGAGTTAGCACAATAGCCAATTTATATCCGTTGTCCTAAGGCAGGTCAATACAGTAAACATTCAACTGGTCATGATACAAAAGAATACATAAATATATTATAGCGTCCCGGATGAGTTAGTGCTGCAAGGGGTTCTGGGTATTTGTTATGTTGTGTTTATGTTGTGTTACGGTGCGGATGTTCTCCCGAAATGTGTTTGTCATTCTTGTTTGGTGTGAGTTCACAGTGTGGCGCATATTTGTAACAGTGTTAAAGTTGTTTATACCCTCAGTGTGACCTGTATGGCTGTTGACCAAGTATGCGTGGCATTCACTTGTGTGTGTGAATAGCCGTAGGTATTATGTGACTGGGCCGGCACGCAAAGGCAGTGCCTTTAAGGTTTATTGTCGCTCTGTACTTCTCCCTACATCCGTGTACGCAGCGCCGTTTTAAAAAGTCATACATTTTACTTTTTGAAACCGACACCGATAATTTAAAAACCGATACCGATAATTTCTGATATTACATTTTAAAGCATTTATCGGGCTGACGATATTATCGGACATCTCTAGCTAATACCGATATACGTCAAATTGCCAAATATTGGCGATAATTGGTTGCTCTCTAGTTCTCTTGCTGATGTGTTGTACTTGTTCAAAAATTTGCTTTTGCTCAAAGAATGATTGGTTTTTATTTTCATGCACAAAATGATCGTGACTTTTTAAATTTGGGAAATAAAATATTCTCTCCAATTATGGCTGACTTCCAATTTATGCCCCCGTCCTCTTTGAGGGTTAAAGAATTAAAAAAAATTAACATGCTATAATTATAACTTATATTAAAAAAAAGTTTTAAATAGTGGTAAAGTGGACTTGTGTGGGTGTTTTTTTGGGAGGGGGTGGTGGTTTGAACAGCGTGGACATTTTAAAGCATGAGGCTATTACTGTAATGGTCGAATGATTGGCGTCCATGAGCGTAATCAATCAATCTTCTATTTTCCTGCTGTCTTAACCGCCCGCTCTTAACCTTGAGACGTGTCCTTTGTTCTGCCGTGAAGAGGTTGGGGGGGTGACTGAGAAGGTAAAAACGCTTGCTGACGCCGACTTTTTGGGCTAGTTAATGTAGTTGAATGTGTGTGTGTGTGTGTGTGTGTGCGTGTGTGTGTGTGTGTGTGTGTGTGTGTGTGTGTGTGTGTGTGTGTGTGTGTGTGTGTGTGTGTGTGTGTGTGTGTGTGTGTGTGTGTGTGTGTGTGTGTGTGTGTGTGTGTGTGTGTGTGTACATGTGTAATAATAATAATAAAAACACAGAAAGGTGCAAGGTTGGATGATGGATGAATCTCCTGAGCCTCCTGCCTTTGTGTTCATCGTTGTTGGGCCTGAGGCGTGAAGGTGGCTGCTCGCTCTCGCACACACACACACACACACACACACACACACACGCACACGCACGCACACACACATACACATACACGATCTGCCGTCTAATTTTGTTAGCTCAGCTCTTGTCAGCGTTTGCCACCTCCAGAATGAATGACTCATCTGTCAAGGCTAAATATGCGCTATAATAATAATTGAATGAAAAAAAAAGGTAATAATATTATTAACTAAATATGAATAATTTCACATTGTAAGTGGAGATGTTCCACAATGAGTGCGGCTCCTTGCCAGAAACGAGAAGCGTCATAACGGTGATCTTGTCCTGTTTGATGTATTTATGTGTTAGTGTATGTGTCGCAGTGGGTCGTCGCACACAAAAATTGGGGTCTGATGTTGTTTGATTGTTTCATCTCTCGCCTGAAGTCTCCACCAGGTGATGGGAGTTTAGCGAACGAGATACTATTCGTGGAAACTCTGTGCCAGTAAATCATCATCATCTTCGTCTGATGTTGGCTGCTTTTCAGGAGTGCTTTAGTGTGTGTGCGTGTGTGTGCGAATGTGTGTGTGATGTTGGAGAAGCGACACACAGTCCCACAATACAACATGTCCTATTGTGTTGTCTATTTTTGCTCACTCTTTTATTTTGGTGCATGTTGTTAATTCATGAAGATTTCTCTTCAGGCTTCTTTGTGATCGCCTAAACATGTTTATATAAATAGTGCACATATATACAACTGTCCTATATGGAAGTATACATATTTTACAGTCATTTGTATTTTAAATAGAATAAGCCCATTGAAGAGGCTGAAGTAGTTTTGTCGCAGTTTTATTCCAACATATGTCAGATTTGTCAAAATAGTAATTATTAGAAATAGTCTTTTGTACCAATAACTTTATATATGAACATTATAATACAAAATAAACTCTAATAGATTACAATACACTTGTTTTTATTTTCCTGTTAAATGTTTTAGGTAGATTTTACTGCTACCCATCCATCCATCCATTTTCTACCGCTTATTCCCTTCGGGGTCGCGGGGGGCGCTGGAGCCTATCTCAGCTACAATCAGGTGGAAGGCAGGGTACACCCAAGTCGCTACCTCATCACAGGGCCAACACAGATAGACAGACAACATTCACACTCACATTCACACACTAGGGCCAATCAACCTATCCCCAGGTGCATGTCTTTTGGAAGCTACCAATTAATTGAAAAAAAAACTTTAAAAAAAAATTAAATCTAAAAAATATTGTTGAATAAAATAATGGATTTTTTTTCTACATTATAAATTATTTCATTTCAATTGTAATGTTTTTTTTTTAATTTATTTTATATTTTAATGCTAGAAATGTATTTAAATTATATATTCAAAAAAGTAAAATAATTCTAAAAATATTGTTTAAAAAAATTATTTATTATTTGTGTGTTTTTAATAAATAAAAGTATAATTGGTGATTATTGTGGGGGTTTTTTTGCGTTTTTTTGTATTTTATCTATACAAAATCTTTTAAATTAGAAATGTTTACAAATTCATTATAAATAAATAAATACTGTCCAAAATAATCTAGTATTTAAGTTTTTTATAATAATAAACAATTGTAAATAATAATAATAATAATAATGCAAATTCAAATAAAACTCTTTTTTAAATGTGCAAAAGTTATGCATTAATAATTGCATAAAATAATTTTTGAAACCACACTTCTTCAATTTTGCCAGTAACTCCTTTAAATTCTAATACATTTCTTTTAAAATGGCAATTTGTTAGTTGCTGTTATTTGCCTTCCTAATGTGATAGGCTTCTTTCGTTAATGCAGCACCACCGGAAATTACTTACTTACTTACTTATTTAGGGTTTTACTTAACAAGCTCATCCTTGGACACCTTTAACCTTTGACGTTTTTTTGCTATTTCACCTTTTGAAACATCTGAAATAGTTTTGTTGTAGTTAATTAAGGCCCAGTATTTTTGCTATAATGCAGTATTGCAACTAAAGACAGCTTCCATGCAGGATATACTCACTGTACCCCACTATTAATAGGCTGTGTAGAAATGTGTTTGCATGCATACTTCATTTGAAACACTGGCTGGCCCCCAGGTCCCGCCGAACCCCATATGGAGTGAAAATGGCGTCCTGTGACTGACAGTCCGACTCCTTTTGCTGAAGTGACGGCGGCATGCTTTTGATTGGCCCGTCTGCTGAAGTGATGGCTTGTAGATGCTGCCAGCTGTAGGCATATGTGAGGCCCCGGCAGGCGTGGGGGTTCTGACAAGATGAGAAATGGTCCGACAAACACACGCGCGCACACACATACACAAAGTCAGTTAGCCTGTGGAGCTAAGGTTAAAGACGCGGGCCTTGAAGGGAAAGAGCAGCAACACATCACCTTTCTTGATGCTCTAAATGTGTGTGCGTGTGTGTGTGTGTGTGTGTGTGTGTGTGTGTGTGTGTGTGTGTGTGTGTGTGTGTGTGTGTGTGTGTGTGTGTGTGTGTGTGTGTGTGTGTGTGTGTGTGTGTGTGTGTGTGTGTGTGTGTGTGTGTGTGTGTGTGTGTATCCAGCTGTCTCCTGCACGGAGAAGGCAGCTTTGAGGTTCAAGTGGACCACTAGTCCTCCACTTGAAGGACTGACCTTGACTTAAATGAGCCAGAAGAGACTTGAAGGAGAGCGGAGTTGAAGGATGTGGAAAAGATGGAGGAAGGTAGAATTTAAGTAGCGCAAAGGGAACGCCAAATCCCAGCCATTTGTCGGCGCACAATATTAATGCACGTTTAACAATCAACTATTACGGGAATAAGCAATTACATGGCAGCCATGGAAACAACAGCAATGTCAAAATGGAGACATTAACGCAGATGAACCCTTCATCATTGATCATCTGATGGACAATTTGAGCACAATTAACCAATGCACAGTGCAGAAGGACTCAAATCCCTGAGACATTGATTGATTGATTGAAACTTGTATTAGTAGATTGCACAGTTCAGTACATATTCTGTACAATTGACCACTAAACGGTAACACCCGAATAAGTTTTTCAACTTGTTTATGTCGGGGTCCACGTAAATCAATTCATCTCCACCAACATGCACATTGGAAATAAAGTTTGAGGCACATTCTGCAGCTTCAAATAGCACATTTCTTATGGCGGATAATATATGTCTTTGTTACGAAAAAAAATGAATTCATGAAACATAATTTTTTGCATTTGAATTTTGTGAAAAGCATAATATGTCATATTATGCTGAAAATGTCATTTAAAAAAACTGTGTTTAAAAAATATCAGTTTGTTGAAATTACAGTTTTAAATGTATTGTGTAAAAATTCAGTGCAGATATATTGGTTGCTGTTTTTTTTTAAAGCAACCAATATTTCTGCACCGAATTTTACTACACTGAAATCTTTCACATGGAATTTTAAAACACTGTATTTTAACAAACTGAATTTTTAAACCACACAAATTTTGCTCAAACATTTTTATTTAATCAAATTGTCACCATAATAAAAAAAATAAAACTTTGTGAGCCAAATTTGTGTTTTAATGAAGCAGTTTTTTCAAATACATTGTGTTAAAATTCAGTGTATAAAAACATATTCGACTAAATTCAGTACAGAAATAGTTTTTAAACCAACCAATTGTTCTGCACCGAATATTACTACACTGAAATGTTTCACATGGAAGTTTAAAGCACTGTATTTTAACAAACTGCATTTTTAAACCACTCAGACATGTAATCAAATTGTCAGCATAATTACAATTTTTATAATTAATACATTTTTAATAATTAATTTGTGAGCAAAACTTGTGTGTTTAATAAAGCAGTTTTTGAAATATGTTGTGTTAAAATTCAGTGTATAAAAACATTTGGAGTTTGAACAGTTTCTTAAACTGGATGATATTAGTACATTGTTTATGAATCCATTCCATAATTTACTTCCACATACTGATATACTAAAGGTTTTAGGTGTTGTACGTGCATACAAATGGTTTGTGTTACATTTTTCTCTAAGGTTAAATTTCTCCTCCATAGTTGAGAAGAATTGTTGTACATTCTTGGGTAGCAGGTTATAGTTTGCTTTGTACCTCCTTTTAGCTGTTTGCAAATGCACCACATTATTACATATCAATATTTTGGATTCAATAAATAAAGGGTTTGTATGTTTTCTAAATCCAATAATGTGTATTATTCCAACTGACCTCTTGTGTGATGAATGAAGTGTACTTTTATACAAAATGATATCCGATTACTCGATTGAGGGAACAAACTACCATATTTTCCGGACTGTAAGGCGCACTTAAAATCCTTTTTTTTCCACAAAACTCGACAGTGCGCCTTATAACCCAGTGCGCCTAATGTACGGCATAATTCTGGTTTTGCTTACCCACCTCGAAGCTATTTTATTTGGTACGTAGTGTAATGACAAGTGTGACCAGTAGATAGCAGTCACACATAAGAGATATGTGTAGATTGCCCTATGATGGCAATATGACTCAAGTAAACCACACCAACATTTTATATGTTCCATTGAAAATATAGAACATTACACACGGCACTCAAAAATCTATCAAAATGTTTTAGTACGAATTTGGTAAGCTATGAAGCCGCACCGCTTGTTGTGCTTCAACATACGGGTATTATTATAGTGTGTGTATGAGGTAAGACATATTATCTGGTATTTTGTTTCGCAATATTATGCAAAAGCAACTTTTTTTTATCTTCTAGTACCTGCTGATCTGTATTTGGGATCTGCATAAATCCTGAAAAATTGAGCGCGTCCGCCTTTTTCGATAAGCTTCTTCTTTTTCTCTATCTTCTTGTTATGGGGCATTCATCCTCTGCTGTTGCCATTTCTAATATAAAGTAGTGTAAAGTTGTTACTTATATCTGTCAGTAAACTCTCCATGAACGCGCTAAAACATATTCCGGTGTAGTGAGTTTACATTATTCACCCAAGGAACTTTAGTTATTAGAGTGTTCCGGTCGGATGGTTTTTCACGGGACACATGTCCGGTGTTGTTGTTTCCGGATGAGAAGATGCTGCTCTGTTATTGATTTAAGTAAAGCCTGAATGTCAATAAAACAGTTAGCTCCATCTTTTGACACTTCTTCCACTCCCGTCCTTGCACGCTACACCGCTACAACAAAACGGCGCACTCAGAAGCGACTGTCAGAAAGCTACTTGGAAATGGTCTGTAAAACATAATCTATGCAACATTTTGACCAAAGAACCACCATTACATGTTATGTAGACCAGTGTTTTTCAACCACTGTGCCGGATACAGTCTGGTGTGCCGTGGGAGATTGTCTAATTTCACCTATTTGGGGTAAAAATATTTTTTGCAAACCAGTAATTATAGTCTGAAAATTACGTGTTGTTGTTGAGTGTCGGTGTTGTCTAGAGCTTGGCAGAGTAACCGTGTAATACTCTTCCATATCAGTAGGTGGCAGCCGGTGCTAATTGCTTTGTAGATGTCGAAAACAGCAAGAAGCAGTGTGCAGGTAAAATTGTGTCTCATGCTTAAACCAAAAATAAACAAAAGGTGAGTGCCCCTAAGAAAAGGCATTGAAGCTTATGGAAGGCTATGCAGAACAAAACTAAAACTGAACTGGCTACAAAGTAAACAAAAACAGAATGCTGGACGACAGCAAAGACTTACTGTGGAGCAAAGACGGCGTCCACAAAGTACAACCGAACATGACATGACGATCAACAATGTCCCCACAAAGAAGGATAAAAATAACTGAAATATTCTTGATTGCTAAAACAAAGCAGATGCGGGAAATATCACTCATAGGAAGACATGAAACTGCTACAGGAAAATACCAAAAAAAGAGAAAAACCCACCAAAATAGGAGCGCAAGACAAGAACTAAAACACTACACACAGGAAAACAGCAAAAAACTCAAAATAAGTCACGGCGTGATGTGACAGGTGGTGTGACAGTACACCTACTTTGAGACAAGAGCTATGTTGATGCATGCTTTTTCAACGGAAAAAATGTGTCTTGGCTCAAAAAAGATTGAAAAACACTGATGTAGACCACAAGGAAATGTTCTAAATTTACAAAAAAATAATAATATGACTCCTTTAATGTGCCCTATAATCCGGTTTGCCTTATACATGAAAAAATATTTTAAAAAAATAGACCATTCATCGGCAGTGCACCTTATAATCCGGTGCGCCCTATGGTCCGGGAAATACAGTAATTGTTAAATGACTAGACGACTAAAATAATGCACACAACTGTAAGTCAAAGAAGAAAAGAGCAACTCCAGACGGTATTGTCTTTTATTCACACACCCACATACAAACGCACGATTCCATGTGGCTTTATTGTGAAATTGAGCTGCAAAGTGTGCAGAAAACGGAACAAAAGACGAATGAAATGCTGCACTTAGTATAAACAAAAAACTATTTACATGAATAAATAAAACCAGTTGTGCTGTGAGGACGATATCCTAAACTGTCTAGTGATAAATGTGCTGTGTTTGGTTCATTTCATGAAATAGTTGGCCTCTTGTTTTGCTTTTAAAGTTAGTAATTGAGTGTTGAATCAATAGTTTGGGTAACTTATAGTAGAACCAACTGTGCTTTTTTTTTTTTTTACATTCTTTTTGCATTTCAGCAGAATATATATATATATATATATATATATATATATATATATATATATATATATATATATATATATATATATATATATATATATATATATATATATATATATATATATACGTTAGGTCATAAAAAAACACGGAGGCTATTTCATCCCTACAAGCCTTTTTCGCAGGGAAACCTGCCCTTCAGGGGATTTTTTTTTTTTAAATAAAATAAAATATTCCGCTCTACTCCGGTATTGAGCACTGTATAACGGATAAACCATTGTAACCTCGACTATATATATATATATATATATATATATATATATATATATATATATATATATATATATATATATATATATATATATATATATATATATATATATATATATATATATATATATATATATATATATATATATATATATATATATATATATGTATATATATATATACTGTATATATATATATATATATATGTATATATATATATACTGTATATATACATATATACTGTATATATACATATATATATATATGTATACACATTTTTATATATGTATATAAATACACATTAATATTGACCCGACACACTGTACTGTAGTTGCACTGAATAATTATATTGTATTCATGTTAGCCTTTAAGATAGCTAGCGATTAGCGCTCCAGTTGCCGCTTAGCGATTAGCGGCCCCAGCTGCCAGCTCGCGATTATCAAGCTAGTGGCCAGCTAGCGATTAGCGGCCCTAGCTGCCAACTGGCGATTAGCGTGCTAGTTGCCAGCTATGGATAGGCTGCCCTAGTTGCCAGCTAGCGATTAGCACACTAGTTTACAGCCAGTTATTAGCCTTACAATACTGTATTATTTGGGCATCTTATTAATTAATGCACAATAACAAGGTGCTTTTATGACAGTTTTGATTTTCTACTACAACACAGTTTTATACTACATATATACCAGACCTGGGCATTGTGCGGCCCATGGGCCGCATCCGGCCCTTTGTACGTCCCTGTCCGGCCCGCGTGAGGCCAATTATAAATTACAAAATAAAGTTAAAAAAGCATCTATTTCGAGTGTGCAATACAACGGTGCTGCTTTTGTTTTGAAAAGCGTTATTTGTATTACTTCCGTGTGGACGTATATGCTCGTGCGCGCAGCGGCAATCTCAAATTACAAAATAAATTTAAAAAAACATCTTTGTCGTGCGTGCAATACAACTGTGCTGCTTTTATTTTGAAAAGTGTTATATGTGCGTATGTCCTGTGAGGGAAGGCGCACAGCGACAAGTGATGCCCGGTTATCCCCGAGACGCCAAAAAGAGAAAAGTTGATGACGAATGGCGTGTTTTCAACAAGACATGGACTGCCAAGTAAAGGTAAAGCCGTGTGCTTATTTGTGGTACACACGTTGCTGTGTTTAAAGAATATAGTGTAACGACCTGCTGAAGTAGATGTTGTCTTCTTGAGTTGCGTAAATGAGTGAGGAGACGTGCGTGTGGAAGGAACGAGATATGTTGAGCTGTGTTAGTATAGCTTGCTCAATAAAAGTTTAAAAAGAGCGTCAGACTTGATGTGCACTTCTTCTGGACGCTACAATTGGTGGCAGAAGTAAAACTTTGCGCATGCTGCACTGTTTGTGTGCTACGTCATCGGGAGGTACGTGCCACGTGAGGAGCTCGCCGCAAAGAGAGAGAGAGCGTTTACAGGTGCAGCCACGCTGCTTGCCACATGGGGAATTCCGCCCTCAATGAAGACTCCCAGGTTTGATGGCAAGGCGAACTGGGAGGCATTTCATCCCACTTCTGACATCAATTGTAGCGTCCAGAAGAAGTGCACACCAAGTCTGATGCACTTTTTAAACTTTTATTGAGCATGCTATACTAACACAGCTCAACTTATCTTGTTCTTTCCAAAAGGAAAACCAATCCTCACTCCTCATTTCCGCAACAGCAACGCTTCCTCCTTCTTCGCCAATCACCTTACAGGCGTGCTACGTTCACAACAAAGAGGATGCAGGATAAAGTGACAGAAATTGAAATTTTTGTATTGTAATATACATCAAGAAGTGTTGTGTAAGAAAGTGTTAAAAATAAAACCATCAAAAGCCATCTGCTTTTGTATAAAGATAAGTTAGGTTAAATTAAAATATTATTATTATTATTATTATCTATCTTACGGTATATCAAAAATAATTTGAGCAAAATTTAATTGAAATATTGTCGGTGTGGCCCTCCAGCAGTGCTCGGGTTGCTCATGCGGCCCCCGGTAAAAATTAATTGCCCACCCCTGATATATACAATGAGCAGTGGGGTCCCTGCGCCGTCCCGCCATCAGTTTGTGGGTCCTTGGCCTGGAAAACATTGAAGACCCCTGCACGACAGCATCACAATTTATTCAATTTTTCCTATTTCTTTTATTCTATTTATAATATATTCCTTATAGCCTTTTCTATTAATTTCCTATTCTAATCAAATTATTGCATTACTGTAGTTCCTGTGCTTTTCCAAGGTCGTACTGCTACTACTTTTTCATATACATTCATATAAAAGGTGCTTATTTTAACAAATGTATCAAGATGTAAAAATGTGTGTGTGTTTGTGTGTGTGTGTGCATGCGGGCATGTGTGTGTTTGGGAGTGTACCCAAGAAGAAAAAGTGCTTCTATGACTGATAGTACAGTATCTTATAAGACAGTATTAACTACATGCGAAGGACATAGCATTAGAAAACATTCACATTTAAACAATTTTGGTGTATTGTATTCACCCACAAAAATGATGTCATACAAAATAAGGTGAAATGTATGTGGTCATGCACTCCTACATCACGCTAGCTATATGAAGCAGCTTCTTGGCCGCTCCATGACAGACCACCTCCTCCAAATTCTCTACTTCTTCATCCTTCGATCCTCTCCTTCTCCTCCTGCGTCCCCCCGGCAGGCCCGGCTTAGCGAGAGCTTCCGTCACTCTCCCAGCTTATCTCCCTGAAAGCCTCCTCTTTCATCGGAGCGAACGCCTTCATTCCCGGAAGATGATAAGAGGTGTCTTTTATCCACAACCCATCCCCCTCCTCTTGACTTCCAAACTACCGTCATCATCAATGTGGGCGCTGCCATGTGTTTATACGCCCGCACAGCATATGCACAATTATAGCCAGACGCCATGTTAGCCAGGATAATAGCGGCCGATTCCATTTCTGTGACGAGCCCCAATCACTGCAGGTGGCGCTGATACAAAGGGTGTTTTTGCCTTTCCATCTACAGAGAATATGCATTTCAAAAACTACAGCAAACTTTTTCTACTGAGGGCCGCACACTGAAAAATGAAAGCATGCGAGGGCCATTTTGATATTTTTCATAGATTTTTTTTTAACCTTTAGAGCTCCCTTCAAGTTTGGTCCCGGAGACCCACAAGGGTCTTAGTTATAAAAAAAGACATACACAATTTGTATTCATTTATTTAATTTAACACTTACATCTCTAGATCAGGGTGTCTTAACTTTTTGACTGGGGGGCCGCATTGGGCTTTAAAAATTTGCCGACTGCATCCAAAGTAACTATATGTGTGTGTGTATATATATATATATATATATATATATATATATATATATATATATATATATATATATATATATATATATATATATATATATGTATATATATATATATATATATACATATATATATATATATATATATATATATATATATATATATATATATGTGTGTGTGTATATATATATATATATATATTTATATATATATATATATATATATATATATATACATATATTTATATATATACAGTATATTCAGTATATAATTACATATTATTATAATAATAAAATGGATACATCAAATCAAATCAACTTTATTTATAAAGCACATTTAAAATTTACCACAGGGGTGTACAATGGGCAGGTTAAAAGATAATACGAGAACCGAGCAAACACAACACAACACAAACAGAACACGATAAAAAATAAATAAATAAAACATAAAAACAGGTTCACAGCAGGTGTATTATGGGGCGCCATTGCAGGATGGATATCACTCAGTGTTAAAAGCCATGGAATAAAAGTATGTTTTTAAGAGATATTTAAAAACAGGAAGAGAGGAGGCTTGTCTAACACTCAGAGGTAGGTCGTTCCAGAGCTTGGGAGCATCAGCGGCGAAAGCTCTGTCACCTCTAAGCTTCAGCCTTGTGTCTGGGACCGTCAGTAGCAGCTGATCGGCTGATCTTAGGGATCGGGTGGGGCAGTAAGGCTGAAGGAGGTCGGAGAGATATGTTGGCGCGAGGTTGTTTAGACATTTAAAAACAAATAAAAGGAGTTTAAAATTGATTCGGTAACGCACAGGGAGCCAGTGAAGGGACGCTAATATAGGGGTGATGTGCTCACGTCTGCGGGTCTGTGTTAGCAGACGAGCAGCAGAGTTCTGCACGAGCTGCAGGCGGGCGAGGGAGGCCTGGCTAATGCCTACATACAGGGCATTGCAGTAGTCAAGATGAGTCGAGATAAAGGCGTGGATTAATTTTTCGAGATCATATCCTGATAGAAGCGGTTTCACTATAATAATTAATATAATTGGTTATCAAGAGTATGTGAAAATTCAACCCCATCCCTTGTTTACTTCCGTGACGACCTCCTTAAAGTTGTTTAATCAATCCGAAATCTCAAACAGCTAAAATGCTCCCAACATGGATAACTGTGGAGAGAGTGTTTTGCATTTTTCCCATCATCCCTTGCAATAAATTTAAATGGGTGTGCTGATTGGACGATTTTATAATATCCAAAAAGTTGAATGAGCAGGATGTGTTATGAATGTTATGAACACAATATGTTACTGCATATGTCAGCAGTTAAACTTGTGAGCTACTCAGTGGCCTAGTGGTTAGAGTGTCCGCCCTGAGATCGGTAGGTTGTGGGTTCAAACCCCGGCCGAGTCATACCAAAGACTATAAAAATGGGACCCATTACCTCCCTGCTTGGCACTCAGCATCAAGGGTTGGAATTGGGGGTTAAAGCACCAAAAATGATTCCCGGGCGCGGCACCACTGCTGCCCACTGCTCCCCTCACCTCCCAGGGGGTGAACAAGGGGATGGGTCAAATGCAGAGGACACATTTCACCACACCTAGTGTGTGTGTGAGACAATCATTTGTACTTTACTTTAAATTAGGAGCCTTTGTTTGCTTACTTACTAATAAAATAAAAGTTTTCTTGTATGTTCACTATTATATTTAAGGAAAAAATTGGAATAACAAACATGATAATGTACCATAAGATTTTTTGTTAAAATAAAGCCAATAATGCAATTTTTTCTAGTCCCCTTTATTTAGAAAAGTATCGAAAAACATTTTGGTACCGGTAACGGTACCAAAATATTGGTATTGGGACAACCCTAATTTGTTATATTAATTTAAGTGGGACAAATCACTTATATTAGAAAAAAAAATTAATGAAAATGACTGTTGTCATCTGATTATTAAAATAAAACATTTAACTTGTTATTAAGTCAGTTTGGGACAGGTGTGCTGCTAGTGTGGCCATAGTGTGCACGTCTGATGTTGCTCACATGTGCTCCACTGAATGCTCAGAGAGTTTTTGCGTTTTGCTCACACACAAGCAGTTAGAGAGAACATTAAACCCAACGTATCTAGTTAATATCTAGTAGTATACAGTATTTCATTGACAACTAGAAAATGCAATTTTGATAGAAATTTTGTGTGAATGCTAAAAAGCCAAAGTCAAGTCAAACTAAAATTAGCACGTTAGCACGCTAGCTAGATAGTGTTACGTAACAAAACATATGCCTATTGTTTGTATACCTGCAAAATAAGATAGTATATGAACATATTAGCATGTTAAAAGTTAGTATGCGTGACATTGAAAAAATACTTCACTCTGAGGCAAAAACCTGCAAAATTAGCTTAAAAGTTATAATGAGTGCATAATGTAAGAAAATATTTGACTCTGGCGGTGTACAGTACAGGCCAAAAGTTTCATTCAATGCATTTTCTTTATTTTCATGACTATTTACACTGTAGATTGTCACTGAATGCATCAAAACTATGAATGAACACATGTGGAGTTATGTACTTAACAAAAAAAAGTGAAATAACTGAAAACATGTTTTCTATACTAGTTTCTTCAAAATAGCCACCCTTTGCTCCGATTACTGCTTTGCACACTCTTGGCATTCTCTTGATGAGCCTGAAATGGTTTTCACTTCACAGGTGTCATAGTTTTTATGCCTTTCGTGACAATCTAGAATGTAAATAGTCATGAAAATAAAGAAAACACATTGGAATGAGAAGGTGTGTCCAAACTTTTGGCCTGTACATGCATGAAGTAACGAAATATATGACTCTGAGCTGTATACTGGCATAGAAATGGTGAAAAAGCTATTATTTGCATGCTAGCAACATTATCAAGGAGCATTGTGACTTTGATAGAGTAAGGTGGAAGTACCATGGTAACAGTTTTTAAAAGAGAATAAGTGTTACAGGTAGCTTGAATGTTCTGAACAAGTGGAATATTTTGATAGTGGTGTGGTTGAAATAGGTTGGAAAACGTGGTATTAAAAAGTGGGAATTTTAATCCTTCACACAATAAATGTATTCTATTTCCACAGTACGCTTAGAGCCTGCAAAAAAAACGAGCTGTGAACTTTGGACACCCGTGTTCAAACCTGCTGAGTGTCACATTTCCGTGATACGTCTCGCTGTGCTTCTCTGATCCAAAGCTTTCCCTTCCCGTTATATTACGGGGCCCAGAGAAGCTCAATCCGTCTATTTGGATCGACATTTAGCGGCCTCTGGCTCGGAGCTGCCGGCCTCCTGGGGGGACGTATGAATTAGATTTGTAAAGCTATCAGAGGCAACGGCGCTAAAACACTCCCCAGTGTTCTCTGCCGGAGGCCAGCAGTAAACACTCATGTGAATATTAGAGCAGCTGCAGCTTCTGCACTTGATCATTTGCTTACTAAAGATTTGGGATTGAAGACTTCCATCCAATAGTCTCTTCTGTGCCACACTTACACTTACTCATAATCAAATGAATGTGATCCCTGACAAAATGTAATTTATTGGATCGAATTGTTCCCTCTTTGCTTTCAATCCCATCATCTTGATTAGTTGTTGTCTTGAGTCTCTGTCCCGGATCAAAGGCTCTGTTACTTCTGTAGTACCTGGAGAGGTCTTTGATACTCGCTAAATTTAGTCTACGTTAACAATGAAGGGTAGGATAATAATAATAATAATAATGGATTGGATTTATATAGCGCTTTTCTAGACACTCAAAGCGCTTCACAGAGAAGTGAGAACCTATTATTCATTCCCACCTGGTGGTGCCCTGGGATAGACTGGCGGAAGCGTGGCTGCCAGTTTGCGCCTACGGCCCTTCCGAGCACCACCTATCATTCATCATTCATTCACCGGTGTGAGCGGCACCGGGGGCAAGGGTGAAGTGTCCTGCCCAAGGACACAACGGCAGCGATTTCGGATGGTAAGAGGCGGGGAGCAAACCTGCAACCCTCAGGTTTCTGGCACGGCCGCTCTACCCACTACGCCATGCCGCCCCTTATGTCTAATTCTGATTTTTTTTTTTGTTGAATCCGATCTTTTTATGTAGTTTGACCTGGGCCGATATTGGATAAGTCAGTTGATCGAACGGTAAATAACAATGAACTCGATAACTTTGCCAGCCTCGATAATCGCCATGTGACTTTTTGACTCGGGGGCCGCTTTGGGTTAAAAAAATGTGGCCGGGGGCTGGGCTGTACATAGATATATATGTATGTATATATATATATATATATATATATATATATATATATATATATATATATATATATATATATATATATATATATATATATATATATATATATATATATATATATATATATATATATATATATATATATATATATATATATATATACACATATATATATATATATATATTCATATATATATATATATATATATATATATATATATATATATATACATACTTTTATCATATATTATATATATACACACATATGCATATATACATATGCATATATACAGTTGTGCTCATAAGTTTACATACCCTGGGAGAATTTATGATTTCTTGGCCATTCTTCAGAGAATATGAATGATAACACAAAAACCTTTCTTCCACTCATGCTTAATGGTTGTGTGAAGCTATTTATTGGCAAACAACTGTGTTTACTCTTTTTAAATCAAAATGACAAGAGAAAGTACCCAAATGACCCTGATCAAAAGTTTACATACCCCAGTGACTTTGATCTGATAACACGCACAAAAGTTGACACAAACAGGTTTGAATGGCTAATCAAGGTTCCAATCCTCACCTGTGACATGTTTGTTTGTAATTAATGGGTGTGTATAAAAGGTCAGTGAGTTTCTGGGCTTCTGACAGACCATTGCATCTTTCAGTCAGTGCTGCACAGATGTTTCTGGATTCTGAGTCATGGGGAAGGCAAAATAATTGTCAAAGGATCTGCGAGAAAAGGTAATTGAACTGCATAAAACAGGAAAGGGGTATAAAAAGATATCCAAGGAATTGAAAATGCCAATCAGCAGTGTTCAAACGCTGATTAAGAAGTGGAACATGAAGGATTCAGGTAAACCAGCAAAGATTTCAGCCACAACTGCCAGGAAAATTGTTCGAGATGCAAAGAAAAATCCACAAATAACTTCAGCTGAAATACAGGACTCTCTGAAAAATTGTGGTGTGGCTGTTTCAAGATGCACAATAAGGAGGCACTTGAAGAAAAATGGGCTGCATGGTCGAGTCGCCAGAAGAAAGCCATCACTCCAAATTACTTTGTTCCAGAAGTTTTGAGGCTTGTCTCTGTGCTGTTTGGCGTAATGTAAGCGGGATACTTTGTGACATTTGCGCAGAAATGGCTTTCTTCTGGCGACTCGACCATGCAGCCCATGCCACATTAAAATTATGGGTCTGGCCACATTTAAATGAATACACAATAAAATGATGTGGCGGACCACATTATAATTTTGGGATGGTCCACGATAAAATTATGAGGCGGGCCACAATGAAATTATGGGACTGGCCACTTCAAATTACGTGACGTTCCACAATAAAATAATGTGGCGGTCCCCGATAAAAGGATGTGGCACACCACATAACATTTTGTGGCGTACCAAAATAAAATTATGGCATGGCCACATTTGAATGAAATGGTCCATATTAAATGATGTGGCGAGCCACATTAGAATTATGTGGTATGCCACTTTAAAATTATAGGAAGGGGCCATATTTTAATATTATGGTACAGGCCACATTTAAATGAAGTGGCGGTCCACAATCAAATGGAGTGGCGGTCCATAACAAAATGAAGTGGCGGTCCACATTAAATGATGTGGCGGGCCCTGTTAGAATTATGGAACAGGCCACATTTAAATGAAGTGGCGGGTCACAATAATATGGTGTGGCGGACGGCATAATTTTGTGCGGCATGCCAAATTAAAATTGTGGATCTGGCTATATTTAAATCAAGTGGCAGTCCACGATAAAATGGTGTGGCAGGTGAGATTTGGCCCGCTGAGCCTTGAGTTTGACACCTGTGGTTGCACATGTTGCTGCCATAGCTAATTAGCAGTCCATGTTGAATGATTAGTTTAGCTGTTTGCTTCTACGTAATCAAACAGGAGACACTTTCAGGCCTTCATCAAGTCGCACATCACCCTGCACTTACTGCAGACGAGAAATTTATGCCTCTATATTCAAATGAGGATTACAAATAATGAGGATTTATAATGGAGGCCTCCTTAAAAACATGGCCGCCCGCAAGTGTTCATCAGTCTGGCACGGCAGTTTATTCCCTGTCATCTCTCTGGTCGTCTCCGTTGATGCTTGAGGACACTTTAGCAACTTTCAATCAGGATGAATCCATCTTTGGGGTCTGCCAAGGTCCCCTTGGGAAGGAGGAGCACGTCGCTGAGAAAACGGGGAGGAGGAGAGACGAAGATGCTCTATTCTGCAGCCGGAGGTGACGGCTCACTTTGTCGTCTGTCGCCCAGGGCTCAGTTGATTGGGGGAGATGTTAGTCTCAGGGTAGGTTTTCTTCAAAGAAACCATGGTGCGTTAGCTGTCCTAGCCTGGTTTCTCTGGTCAAGTGTAAACTCCGTCATCCACTTACACATACGCACAAGTGTGTACGTGAATGGATAAAAACTCCTTCGTGCTCAAAGACAACCTTATGAGCAAATTTCGCCGCCATGTTGCCAGCTCTCCAGCGATGACGACAGGGTCACGTGGCTGTCGAACGCCAAAAAAAACTGAATTTCATTTTAAACTCAAGTGTGCCAAATTATATAGTTAGGTTTATTTTTATACAATTGTGGAGGTCTTGCTCCTCCGGGTTCTTCAGACCACCAAGGACGGACATGACAGCCTCGTTCATCGTTGTGAACAATGGTTTATTTTTCAATACAGAGTTCTTGATATGCTTTTCAGCCATTGGGTTGAGTGTCAGTCCTCGCTCTCGCTCGTGCCCGTGCTCGTCTTCGCTCTCCATCATCAACAACTCCCCTCTCCTTCCCGGCTGCTGCCTTTAACAGAGCGACAGGTGATCAGACAAACACTCCCAGGTGGGTCATCTACGCACCTGTCGCTGATCTCGAAGCCGGTCCTGGCACACCCCGCTTCGCTGCAGATCCGCAGGCCACGCCCCCCCCCCCCCACACACACACACACACACACAACAATATACTACCATACATGGCATGTATGGCAGTATATTGTATAAAAATGTTGTCCCACCAGCCGCCTGGCTCTCACAACGACCATATGCACCATGAAGTGCATTATGTATTATCTGTGGTGAAACTAACCGAAATAAATGTTATTTACTATGTAAATACTTTTTTTTATTATATAGATGTCCGATAATATTGGACTGCCGATATTATCGGCCGATAAATGCCTTAAAATGTAATATCGGAAATTATCGGTATCGGTTTCAAAAAGTAAAATTGATTACTTTTTAATACGCCGCTGTACGGAGTGGTACACGGACGTAGGGAGAAGTACAGAGCAGTTGCGTCTCCCAGTCATACTTGCCAACCCTCCCGATTTTCCCGGGAGACTCCCGAATTTCAGTGCCCCTCCCGAAAATCTCCCGGGGCAACCATTCTCCCGAATTTCTCCCGATTTCCACCCAGACAACAATATTGGGGGCATGCTTTAAAGGCACTGCAATTGCGTGGCGGCCCAATCACATAATATCTACGGCTTTTCACACACACAAGTGAATGCAACGCATACTTGGTCAACAGCCATACAGGTCACAGTGAAGGTAGCTGTATAAACAATTTTAACACTGTTACAAATATGAAGTGAAGTGAAGTGAATTACATTTATATAGCACTTTTTCTCAAGTGACTCAAAGTGCTTTACATAGTGAAACCCAATATCTAAGTTACATTTAAACCAGTGTGGGTGGCACTGGGAGCAGGTGGGTAAAGTATCTTGCCCAGGGACACAACGGCAGTGACTAGGATGGCAGAAGCGGGGATCGAACCTGCAACCCTCAAGTTGCTGGCACGGCTGCTCTACCAACCGAGCTATACCGCCCCAAATATGCGTCACACTGTGAACCCACACCAAACAAGAATGACAAACACATTTCGGGAGAACATCCGCACCGTAACACAACATAAACACAACAGAACAAATACCCAGAACCCCTTGCAGCACTAACTCTTCCGGGACGCTACAATATACACCCCCCCTCAATACAACCGTGACGACCAACATTAAAATACAGTAGCGTAGTAGGCCTAAGTGTTCATTTAAATAAGGCAGAGGTTTTATTTAACAAGTCTATTTAATATTTTTGGCCACTGTAACATAACACACAGTCTGAACAGTAACACTGTGTTTGAATATTTAAGTAAGTGTTTCTTTGGTGTACCACCAAGATGGACTGCGTACCAAAGCGAAACAGGACATAAAAGTGAAAAATAATTTCTTTGCTCAAATCTTTCAATGACCAGAAACAAAAATACCAAACATTTTTAAACTTTTAAAGGCCTTTTGGTCAAATGATGTTACATGTATCAATTAGTATAAATATTGCATAATATGAGTTATTTCACTCATTTAAACCTGTGACATTATCTGATAAAAAAAGGCCATCAAAAGTGTCAAAATACAAAAAAATATGTTTTCGTTTATGTTTCCAACTGACGTCTATTGAGAAGTTTGGGGAAAAAAATCAAAAAGTCCCAAAATGTTTGTACACCTTTCAAAAATGTAAGGATTTTTATATCCTGTTTGGCTTGGAAGATGATTCAAATCAAAATTCCCTATATGGTTAAATAACTCTTAACACATAATATACCGCTCACAGTTATTAATGAGGTAGAGTATCACATTTAAGAAACAAAGTACATAAATACAGTATACAGTACATGTACTTAAAAAAATGTATAGTTACACAAACACCGCATCTTGTCAAAACAACTGACTTGTGAGACAACGCCCTCTGCTGGACTCACAGCAGCACCATTTTCTCCCTGCAGATAGTGCCATACAACCACTTTCTATTTAAGTTATAAGGAAAAAATAATGATTTTGGTATAACTTAAAACAGAAAACATAACTGCAAATTTGCAGCGCAATGAATGCCAAACTTGCATACATGTTATTTTTTACCCCCTGTCAATAGCGCCATCAAACCACTGTCTATTGTCAAAAAACATTATAAAAAAATATTTATTTCACTTATTAACAATTTAAAGCAGAGAAAAATAATATGCATTTATGCAGAGAAACACATCAAATCTATTGTACATTATATTGTTATTTTTATGCTCTATGCTGTAATTCCACATATCAGAGAAAGGCTTCCTCATTACTCTAAATGTCACTCTTGAGTTTATGACTCCACATTTCAGGAATGTATAAATAGCAGAATATATTCAATAAGGTACGAATTCCACTTGAAACACGGCATTTTGATTTGGAATATTCGAGTTAATCAAGAAATATCCTCTCTCGAACCAGCATCCTCTGCAGTGGACACTTGTATGTTGCTTAAAGGTGAAATGCACTTGTTTTGGAATTTTGCCAATTATTCACAATCTCTGTGTAAACTAAGCACACATATGTTTTGATGTTTTTATGCATTCTAACTCGTAAAATATGGCATACAAGGTGGCTAACAATGGGAGTACACTATTATGCCCATAAAACCCTCTAGAAAATACATCCCAAAACCGCCAGAAATACTCTATCTAGATGTCGTGACTTGATTATCAACCAAGTGTTAGCTGTATTGTTATTATAAGTGCTAATGCAGAGAAACTACTTTTAGCAGCGCTGTCATCACAGAGCGCTAACTAGCTAAAGCTGCAATATTGACATTTTGAGCCCGGTGAGCTGCTGCATTGTCTCTTAGTTGGTGAAAGTTAATTATAGATTATAAATCATGCCTCTCACCTGGACAGTAGAAGATTGTGGCCATAAACCGAGAAGTTGGTCAACTTTCACATGCAACTTATACACGGAGATGGCAAGAAAGACACAAAAAAGACGCTCGTTTGCGGCATCTTGGTTTTTTGTTTTTCTTTTACTTGTGTGAGGATTATGATTAATTCTTCGTCTGAACAGGACGATATAAACATCCCATCAGTCGACATCCCGGTGAGAGCAGACATGGTTTTATTATGTTCATAGTTTGTATTTCTTGTTTAGCATTTAGCAATTTTGCTACTCTCTGGACATGGTTATCATCCTCTTTATATCCAGGCTCAAAAATTTAAGGTTCTAGATCATGGGTGTCAAACTCTGGCCCGCGGGCCGCCGTGTAATTTCATTTGGCCCTTGAGGCAATATCAAATTAACATTAGAGCTGGCCCGCCGGTATTATACTACCACCAAACCCCGCCCCCCCAACCCTGCCCCCGCCCACCAAGTTAATGTTGATATTTACCTCAGAAGGCTGCAAATAGAAAAGAGGCATTCAATTGTTTATTTACATTTTATTTAATATACCATTGATGTTTTTTTGTTTGTTTTTTGAAACTTGATTTTGCACTCTTAAGTTATATAAGCGTTGCTTGTTCCATATTCAGTGTTAAAGCAAATCAGTGTAGCAAACTGAGCAATAATTAACGTTTTATTCATGCACTTTCTCTTGCTACTTCAAGGCTTGAATGTTTCATTATTGTTATTTTATTTTCAAATTTATTATTAGCCTGTGGAAAAAGTTTATTTTGATATTTACCTCAGAAGGCTGCAAATAGAAAAGAGGCATTCAATTTTTATTTAAATTTTATTTGATATGCCATTGTTATTTTTCAATTATTATTATTATTATTTGAAACTCGATTTTGCATGTCACTATAAAGTTATATAAGCCTTGCTTGTTCAATATTCAATGCAAAACTTGTTTGGGTTTGCTATTAAAAGGTTAATTTGTTCAACCTTGGCCCGCGGCTTTGTTCAGTTTTAAATTTTGGCCCACTCTGTATTTCAGTTTGTTCTAGATCGTAATTTATCCTAAAGTAGTCTTTGTTGTCTCTCGTGTAGTCTACCATGAGTAGTAGTGTTGTTGTTGAAGGGAAAAGCGAACATTGTGATGCGTCTGTTGAAATGAATACGCCGTTGTACGCTTGAAATGAGCAAAATACGTAAATATTACATGTTATTATGAATGTGTCTGTTACTACATTACATAAATACTTACAACGTGTATATAAAATGATGGAGGTTTTCGGATGTTTTTTAGAGCGCTTTATTGGTGGAATAGATCGACTTGTATTAATTACATTTTTATTTTATTTTATTTTATTTGTATTTATTTTTTTGTCCTGTCCAGCTTCTCAGGCAAATCATATAGTAGATGTAGATGCCCATATCGGCTGTTCAGATTTACTTTACAAAAGAGAAGTGTAGGATACTTCTCTTGTTGCCTTATTTGTATTTGACTTTATTAAATGTATTTATATTATCATTTGGTGCAGCCGGGCCGGAGCAGGAGGGGATAGAAAGATAACAAAAGGAAGGCAGAGGGGGAAATTGTGGGGACAAGAGGGGGATTAGACAGAGAGACAAAAACAACAACAGCAAACACAACAATAACAACAACAACAATAGAGCAACATCAGCAAATACGACATGTACAAATATGATGGTAAAAGTGATAGCAAAGAAGCAGTTAGCGAAATAAATAATAATACAGAAATGACAGTGAGCATTATTACACTAAAAATGGAGCAATACAAATACCAATAGAAATAGCGCTATTGATAATGAACAATACCGATAATTTACCTCTATTATCAACAATACAGTTGTTCAAATGCAACAATACATATACGTAATGATAACTAGAATGCAGAAGAATGGAGGGGAAGAAAGAGAAGACTTGTATTAATTTAATTGTTAGCTGACTTTTCCTAGCGTTTATTTACTATCTAGAATGCATAAAAAAACAAATGGTTTCTTGTCTTACATAAGGATTGTGAATGATAGACGAAATGCCCAAAAAAAGTGCAGTTCCCATTTATTGGGGCTATTTTTTTCAGAAACGTGTAACTCTGACAAAAGAAACCAAAACTTTTTGCACATTTTTGGTGTCTTCTCATTGCCTGGAGGTGAAATGAATACCGTCAGTGGAGCTCGACTTCCACCTGGCACCCCCTCCCCTAGTCTACCCCCTTCTCCTCCACACTCATGAGCACTCATCACAGAGGTCACGCACCTGTCGCCCGCCGTAAACAGGAAATGAATAATTCACGCTCGGTGGCGACGGCAACATCTGACGTTGTCTCCCGCGGCGAGCGAAGATTCCTCCTGGAGGATTCGCATCTTAATCTCCCGGTCTAAAAGTCACTTTAATGAGAGGCCATCCGCCGAGACAACATCACTTGACCTTCCCGGGCCCGGGCGTTGGCTTAAGAAAACAGGACAGGAGGTTTCCATTTGCATCGTTACCCGACATGCGTGGACACAAGCGATGCTGTCTGCAGGTGAAGAGGTAGGAAGTCGCCAGTGGAGGCTGCAGGCTTTCTCCACTGATTGCCTTTGCCTTCTTATCGCCACACCAGCAGGTGTACCTCTCACAGTGATTACACCCTCGCCACATAGCAACACACACACACACACACACACACACACACAATCCTTGCCCGTCTCCATACTCCTTGCGACTCATTTCCCGCCGCGCTCCTCTCGTCGGGTGAAATCCCGCTGGCTAGTAAAGATCCTGTTATGGCTTCGCCTGCACGGCGTCTGATAAGAGTCCTTATCTGCTCAGCCTCAGAGGCAGAGACGCCACGTATGACTGGTCCTGGTCACCTTGCTTTGGTCTTTTTTTTTCATCCCTGTCATCTTGGAGGGCTTTCGGTATCGCATCAAAGGCAGGAATGTGTGCAAAATCCAGGACAGTAGAATCTGATGGCATCGAGGACATCTTCCTTCTTGTTTTTGTTTTCTTCCCATTCTCTAAGTGGCCATGCTCTGGCCACCAATTAACTCACTGCAATGTGTCTGGCTCCGCCCACTTTTAAGTAAACAGTAATGGGGACGGGTACCGACCTACCGGGCACGGATTTACGTAAATTCCAATGTGACGTCACGTCCGGTTGCCGAATTACTTCGGCACTTGCCGATCACTCCAGCAGCACTGAGAGCCGACTTGGACAAACTACCTCTGGGTAATGTTACAATTTTCAATGCCAACAAAAAAACTGACTCTAAAACGCTCCTATGTAAGTAAAGTAAGGCTCCACGTTTCCAAAAATTATCTAGCTTGATGCTAATATACATTGGCTTTGCTATTGACATGCTAGACGTTAGCATTAGCGATTTTACATGGCGATTTCAACACCTCCTAATGTGTTAATGCAAACTACAACAAAGATGCAGTCGGGACCCGGTGTGGACCGCTCGCCTGTGCATCGGTTGGGGACATCTCTGCGCTGCTGACCTGTCTCCGCTTGGGATGGTCTCCTGCTGGCCCCACTATGGACTGGACTCTCACTATTATGTTAGATCCCCTATGGACTGGACTTTCACAATATTATGCTAGACCCACTCGACGTCCATTGCACCGGTCTCCCCTAGGGGGATCTGCGGTCCTCTCCAAGGTTTCTCATTGTCATCTCACTGGGTTGAGTTTTTCCTTGCCCTGATGTGGGATCTGAACCGAGGATGTCGTTGTGGCTTGTGCAGCCCTTGGAGACACTTGTGATTTAGGGCTATATAAATAAACATTGATTGATTGATGTTAAATATAGCAAGAAAGTCGCTAAGTTAGCAACCCTCAGCCCCCTGCTCAGTCTTCTTATTCTCTGGCAGACCAGGGGTGTTAAATTGTGTTTATAACACTGCCTTTCATTTCATCATCCCTCCAACAGCAGGCGTTTAAACAAAACAGCAATGGTCCATATGTTAGCATAGTGCACGTAGGAGGTGTACAACCATTATTTCCAGAGTGTGCGCACGTCTCCTGGCATTTACCCACCATTACCTCACCTTTGTTGGGGAGCGCGTGTCACGCGGCGGTGGAAAACAAAAGAAAACGGATCGGCCAGGCGTGACGCTGCGAGGCGTTCAGATGTTCTTCTCTAGATTTTATCTCTGCTCAGGAGCGACGCTTCCAAAGCGAGACAAGGACGCTGATTTGAAGCAATGAAGGCATAGGTCGCTGCCGATTGACAAACGTTTACAGGAACGAAAAGTGTGAGATCATTGTTTTGGGGTTTTAAAATGAAGCTTTGCACCCAAGCGTGGACGATGTTGAAATGGTTCAGACGACAAATGTGTTTTTGTTTGTGGGTAAAACAAAGTGTTTTATTCAAATGTATGCTTTCCCCCTTAGAAGCCAGGCTAATTTATGCATTAGCAACGTGCGAGGCTTGCACAGCTGCAGGGCTTTTATTGCCACTTCTTTAATTCTCATGTAAGTGCGTTTCCTTTCACTGTAAAGTAAAAACCTCTCAGTTGCTGTGTGCATTTGTTAAAAGCAAGGGGGGGAAAAACACTCTTTCCATGTAAGAAGCTTTTTATCGCCATTAGCCGTTTAATTTAGCGTTGCTCGCGCCTGACTGTTGCATTTAAAGGCGTCATAAGAAACATACACTGGCACCATCTTAGCATGTGTTGTGTATCAGTGCATGACACATTATTTTAATGAGTCCACACCAGAGTAAACACGCTTACAATGTGCTCAGAAGGAAATGTTAGTCGTCTTTGGTGTCGTTTTTTCTTTCCCGAGTTGAGCAAAGCATAGCAGTAAGTAACATATAACGTACTTTCGTGACTAAAGAAGCCAATCGTAGCACCATATTCGCACCATATTCGTCCTTAGAGTTGTGTAATTTTCGGCTTGAATTTATTCCTTTTCTTTTGGAGTTAAACAAAGCATAGCAGCATGTCATGCACTGTCTTGTCTTTATACCCACTGCACTGTCCTTACTTAAGTAAAGCGCCTTTATTTCTCCTCAGATTCATGCAATTTTTGACTCTATTTTTTTTTTCCTGGATTCAGCGAAATATAACCCTATTATGCCATTTCTTTACTAAATAAGTCCATACACTAGGGCTGGGCGATATGGCCTTTTTTTAATATCTCGATATTTTTAGGCCATGTCACGATACACAATATATATCTCGATATTTAGCCTTAGCCTTGAATGAACACTTGATGCATATAATCACAGCAGTATGATGATTCTATGTGTCTACATTAAAACATTCTTGTTCATACTGCATTAATATATGCTCATTTTAAAATTTCATGCAGAGAGGAAAATCACAACTAAGTCAATTTACCAAAACTGTATTTATTAAACAGTTATTAAGCAGTGGCACAAACATTCATGTCATTTCCAAACAGAAAGTGCAAGATTGTCAGAGACATTTTAAAACAAGCTATGAGTGCACTTTTGTGCATGATGTCACTAAGATGACATATCAAAACAACACTAAATTAAAGTGCACTTTTTGTACAGAACGCCACTGCAATAGTTTAAAACAAATAAAGTGCACTTTTGTGCATGATGTCACACAAGATATTTCAATAACTGTCCAATAAGAATGAGCTGCATAATAGGAAATCAAATAGTGTATGTCCTTCGCTATGTGGTAGGTTCCTGCGGACGTTATCTCCTTATGTTGTTGACTATTTTTTTAATACGGTGTTGATCTGGAAATGGTTGCCTCTGCATTTTGTTGGTGTGACACCGAACGGAGATGTTGACATGCGGAGTAAGCACTCTTCATTCTCTAGCAGGTGACTTGCTACATATTAGCAGTAATGCTACTTTTTGTAGCAACGCTTTTTCCCCACTCTTGACAAATTACGGTTGTCTGTTCGACATATTCCCACTTGAAGCCAAACCACCGCCAGACGATGGATCCCCTGCTGTTTTTCTTGGGAATTAATTCTTCCTTCATTTGTTACCAGATTCGCACCTTCTTTCTCTCGTATTACCACTCGCACCACAGCTAACGTTACCCATGCCGCTACCTCTCTGCTCCGCGAGGGCATATACGTATGTGACGTATGTAAGAAGGTGCGCTTGTTTTATGTCTCTGTGAGAAGGAGAGACAAGAAAGAGTGAGGAACGCCTGTAGTGTGATACCCGCAGCTAAAAACAACTGCGTGAGAACGTCTACTCGAATATCACGATATAGTCATTTTCTATATCGCACAGAGACAAACCCACGATATATTGTGTATATCGATATATCGCCCAGTCCTACCGTACACTTGCTTTTTTTTTTTAATCCAATTTTTTTTTTTTTTCTTACTAGGTTTACCGAAACGTACTGTAGCAGCAAGCAGCATTTTATGCAGTGTCTTTACTAAAAAAGTCCAATGCAGCGCCGCTTTTTGTCCACAGATTTCTGCAAATTTGGGGTTGAATGTCATATCTTCTTTCTGTGTTAAGCAAAGTATAGCGGCGAGCAGCATTTCATGCACTGTCTTTACTGGAGAGGTCCACTCTCGCTCCTATTTGTTTGCAGATTAGTGCAAATATTTGGGTCAAGTGTCTTCCTTTTGCTGCCTTGGTTCAGCTAAGCATAGCGGCAAGCAGCATGTCATGCACTGTCTTTACTAAAAAAAAAAATAATCTCAATGTACACTAGCACCTCTTTTTGTCTAGAGCTTTGTGTACAATTTTGAGTTGAATGTCTTCTTTTCTTCTGGGGCTCATCAAAGCACAGCAGCGAGCAGCATTTAATGCACTGTCTTTACTAAAAAAAAAAAAAGTCCATTGTAGTGCCTTTATTTGTTTGCAGATTTGTGCAAATATTTGGGTCAAGTGTCTTCCTTTTGCTTCCTGAGTTCAGCAAAGCAACACTGTAAGCGGCATGCCATGCACTGTCTTTACTAAAAATAAATGTCTCATTGTACAGTAGCACCTTTTTATGTCTAATCATTTAGAAATGTCTGTGCACATGGAAACACCTGAAGAGCCTATCATATATAGCATGTCTACATCGGCTGCTTTTAGACTGTTTACAAAATGACTAATATCAAGAATCCTTTCCTTTTTAGTGGTGGAAGTTTGGACCCCTCTGTTCTGAAGGCTTGTTTACGTTTTTGTAGAGTCACTACTAATTTGTAGTGGAGTGTGTGCCATGCAATTCTCTGGCAAAACACTACGGGTGGTGTTTTCAGGAGAGTCAACTCAGTCAGCAACCATGACACTCGTTGACTGTTTCGCCTGTTAGCTCCCTCCATCGCACAGTAGCTATTAAAAGGGACTTTTACTGGACTTTTATTACAACTGGGACTGTGAAAGTTAACGCAATAATAACCAGTGAACTAAAGTTTTCTTTTAACAGCACAATGTATTTTATCGTGCGATTAATGTTCATCCTGTGTGAACCTCAGTCCATTATTTAGCAATTTTCTTTTCTGAAGACGCTTGCAAAGTTCTTGAGGCACTGGGTTGTGGTTTTTTGGGGAATTTTTTTTTAACGTGACGTTGCTTGTTCGGGTTTGCTGCTGTTCTGTTCCCATGAAAAAAATCATAATCCCACTGCTAGATAATTGATTTGAAATAAGTAAAAAATTGCAAATTTGCAATTAAATAATATGAAATTAAAAACATTTGCGGAAAAAAAGTATAAACACAAATAACAAAAAATTATTAAAAATAAAAAAATTATTTGCAAACAATAATGGATTTGAAATTTTAAAAAAACAATTTGCAAACAATATTTTTTTAGCAAAAATGAAATAAAGGATATGAAATAAAAAATTATTTGCAAATAAAAACAAGAATTTAAAAACATATATTTGTACAAAAATAAGGGATTTGAAAAAAGAACACAAATAATTGATTAAAAACAATTTTTGCGAACAAAAATGTTATGTGTATACAAAACTATTTGATTTTTCAAACAAAAATAATGGATTTGAAAAAAACTAAAATGCATTGCATACCAAAAATTCATTTGAAAACACAAATAATGGATACAAAATCAAAAAAACATTTTGCAAACAAAGACATTTGCAAAAGTAATGTAAACAAAAATAATGGATTTGAACATTTTAAAAAACAGATTTGCAAACAAAAAAAAGATTAGCAAAAAAAATAACTATTTGTGAGCAAAAATTATGAATTTCAAATGCAAAAACTAATTTGTTTTCAAACAAAGATAATGGATATGAAATGTAAAAAAAAAATGCAAACAAAAAAAGATTTGCAAAAAACAAACAAATTTGGAAACAAAAACAATTTATTTAAAAAATACAATGGATTTATCTTTTTCTACACGTTTTCTGATAATCACGCCTCCAAGCACACAAGCAAACGACACATGTGGAACTACGCCAGAGCCCAGACTGCCAGAGAAACAGGACAAAGTAACATTTAGTGGCAGAATTAGTGGGGGAACATGTCATAAAAACTATCATTTTAAATATACAGTATGTAACTGAAACCCGCGTGCTTCAGTCCCTACTTCTCTGTTCCAGACGGGACTCAAATCTGGGTCGCCAGCATGAGAGACGAGCATGCTAGTTACCGAGCTAAAAGTCTGTGCTATCAACCCGACAGTGAAGTTTAGTAACGTACACATGGCCTCCGTGACATAAACATAGCCTTTACTACATTTTAGCCAATCAGAAGCTTGAAGAAAGTCTTTTTTGTGAAAAGGCGCAATATCAACATTGGCAAATAATAAATTCCAAAAACAATAAGACGCAAACTGTGTCTCAATGACCTAACAAAAGTGCATTTTTTTTCTCAGAGTTTTGCAAAATGCTGGCGGGAGTTTCTGTGTTTTCTGCATGTTTTTTTTTAACTACCCGGTGGCGGCGCCTTCAGCTAGAGCAGCACAAAAGAAGTCATTTGAAAGGAAATGATGACCAGCAGTTAGTTCATCTCCATCCAAAGAGCGACACAAAAGACTCTGACAGGAGTTCAGAAGAGGCTCATTTCCTCTGCAAAATGTCAAATTTGCGACTGAGGCTGCGACGCTGCTCTCTGACACGAACACGCTGCCATCGTCACGCCGACTTTCTCCACTCATTTGCGGACTGATTGGAGAGGCGGTCAGCAGATGACGAGAAAACGCGACGGCCCTCGAGCAATCACCGCTAACGAGGCCGTGACCAATTGAAATGAAGTCAATAAGTAAAGGACTTTGTCTTCATTCACACAGCAGCTGAATAGAAAAACACACAAATACTTCAATGTAAACGCTTGCACTTGATGATAGTGTACCTAATTCAATAAGTGTTTTTTCATAAATCATATCACAAGTTACTGGAACTGGCAGGCAGTGTGTTGTTTCTGCACCCAGCATAACATTTTCAAAATTGGGACTAAAAAGTACAACATCTGATTAAAAAAAAAAAATGGCAACATTACACTGGCACTGCACTGGCTATGGAGCCATGGAACATGTGAAGAGTCATACTTAAATTAAAGTTAAAGTACCAATGATTGTCACACACACACCGGGTGTGGTGAAATTACCCTCTGCATTTGACCCATCCCCTTGTTCCACCTCTTAGGAGGTGAGGGGAGCAGTGAGCAGCAGCGGTGGCCCCGCTCGGGAATCATTTTGGTGATTTAACCCCCAATTCCATCCCTTGATGCTGAGTGCCAAGCAGGGCACTGCAAAAACTGAAATGTAAGTAAGATTAAATATCTCAAATAAGGGTGATATTCTCTGATTTTCTGTCTGATAAGATAATTCTTCTCACTAAGCAGATTTGATGTTAGAGTGTTTTACTTGTTTTAAGGATTTGGGTCCTAAATGATCTCAGTAAGATATTACAGCTTGTAACTGAGATTGTATGACCTATATTGAGTAAAACATGCTTGAAACTAGAATATCAACTGATCCAAAGCTGCATCATTAACACTCACAAGTATAAAACTACTTTTTTTAAAGTAAAAATGTCTTACTTCAAGCATGAAAAAAAAAATCATGATGCCGAGCGCATATCATTATGTCAAGATAATGGCACTAGCATTTACTTAATTTAAGAATATTTTTCAACATATTGAGCAAAAAGGTCTCATTTTTTTCTACCAAGAAAAGTGCACTTGTTATTAGTGAGAATATACTTATTTTAAGGTATTTTTGGGTCATCGAGGTTAGCTAATTTTACTTGTTTTTTCTTGTTCTATTGGCAGATAATTTTGCTTAGTTCAAATAAAATACCCCAAATTTTAGGTTTTTTTTTTCTTGTTTTTGAACACTGACTTTTTGCTGTGGGAGGTAATGGGTTCCATTTTTATAGTCTTTGGTATGTGACTCGGCCGGGGTTTGAACTCACAACCTACCGATCTCAGGTACACTTGAACCACAAATGCCACTGAGCAGGCTTAAATGTTGTTTTCTCTGAATATCTCCTCATTAATCAAGACAGTACATGGTATGCTGCTAGCTGCCTTGGCCTGCTGAACCTAGGAAGAAAAATATTAGCACATATCTGCAGACAAAAAGAGGCGCTACAGTGGGCTCCTTTAGTAAAGACAGTGCATGGCATGCTGTTCGCTGCTATGTTTTGCTTAACGTATAAAGTAAATAAGGCATTCAACCCCAAAATTTGCACAAAACTGCGAACAAAAAAAGGCGGTGCACTTGACTTTTTTTTTAGTAAAGACGGTGCATGACATGCTGCTCGCTGCTATGCTTTGTTTAACACAGAAAGAAAATAGGACATTCACTCCAAAAGTTTACAGAAATCTGTGGATAAAAAATAGGCACTGCACTGGACTTTTTTAGTGAAGACAGTGTATGACATGCTGCTTGCCGCTATGCTTTGATGAACTCCTTGATAAGACATTCGACTCAAAATTGTGCAGAAATCTCCAGACAAAAAGAGGTGCAACTGGACATTCAGACTTTTTTACTAAAGACAATGCATGACATGCTGCTTGCCGCTATGCTTTGCTGAACTCAGGAAGAAAAAATGAAGACACTTGTGTCAGAATAATTGTATCTAAGTTATCACAAAACTTTGTGTTGCCATGAGTTCCCGGCGAGAAGAAAAAAGCTGTCTTTGATCCTATCAAGAAGAAGGCTTGTAAAACTCCACTGTGTAGGATGGGAAGCAACATGAAGGTGTTCTGTTTCTTTGATGTATTGTCCATCCATCCATTTTCTACCGCTTATTCCCTTCGGGGTCGTGGGGGGCGCTGGAGCCTATCTCAGCTACAATCGGGCGGAAGGCGGGGTACACCCTGGACAAGTCGCCAACTCATCGCAGGGCCAACACAGATAGACAGACAACATTCGCCAACTCATCGCAGGGCCAACACAGATAGACAGGCAATATTGTAATCCACAGAAAGATTTTGTCTTGACCCAAGATCTACAAAGCGGAGAGAAAGCAGGGCCTGACCTCCGTCCAGGCCCCTTTTCTTTGAACTGTTCTGTGACCGAGGGCAACGGCTGTTTACGACCTTTTCTTTGAACTGTTTTGTAATCAAAGGCGATGGCTGTTTACGACCCCCGTCCCTTTAGAAACAGCTGTTGCCATGTAATCAGGGACAGTCCAAATAAAAGAGGAGGCGTACAATCTTTCGTCAGAGCGTGGTGACACTGTTCAAGGGTACAGGTGTATGTGTTTCTCCTCACTGAGCCAAATTTAATTCTGTCTCTGTTTGATTCCTTGCTTCTTGTCTTGTTTAATAGATGTCATCAGTGTTTGAACCTGACAACTTAAAGGCCTACTGAAACCTACTACTACCGACCACGCAGTCTGATAGTTTATACATCAATGATGAAATCTTAACATTGCAACACATGCCAATACGGCCGGGTTAACTTATAAAGTGACTTTTAAAACTTCCCGGGAAATATCCGGCTGAATCGTCGCGGTATGATGACGTATGCGCGTGACGAAGTCAGAGTAACGGAAGTTATGGTACCCGTAGAATCCTATACAAAAAGCTCTGTTTTCATTTCATAATTCCACAGTATTTTGGACATCTTTTGCAATTTGTTTAATGAACAATGAAGGCTGCAAAGAAGACAGTTGTAGGTGGGATCGGTGTATTAGCAGCGGACTACAGCAACACAACCAGGAGGACTTTGTTGGAGCGCTAGCCGCGCTAGCCGCCGACCTCACCTTGACTTCCTACGTCTCCGGGCCGCCAAACGCATCGGGTGAAGTCCTTCGTCCTTCTGCCGATCGCTGGAACGCAGGTGAGCATGGGTGTTGATGAGTAGATGAGGGCTGGCTGGCGTAGGTGGAGAGCTAATGTTTTTAGCATAGCTCTGTGAGGTCCCGTTGCTAAGTTGCTAAGTTAGCTTCAATGGCGTCGTTAGCACAGCATTGTTAACCTTCGCCAGCCTGGAAAGCATTAACCGTGTATTTACATGTCCACGGTTTAATAGTATTGTTGATTTTCTATCTATCCTTCCTTCTATCCTTTATTTTTTTGTTTCTATATGCAGTTAAAGCACGATGCTATCACGTTAGCTCGTAGCTAAAGCATTTCACCGATGTATTGTCGTGGAGATAAAAGGCACTGAATGTCCATTTTGCGTTCTCGACTCTCATTTTCAAGAGGATATAGTATCCGAGGTGGTTTAAAATACAAATCCGTGATCCACAATAAAAAAAGGAGAGTGTGGAATCCAATGAGCCAGCTTGTACCTAAGTTACGGTCAGAGCGAAAAAAGATACGTCCATCACTGTCTCTCAAGTCCTTCACTGTAACGTTCCTCATCTACGAATCTTTCATCCTCGCTCAAATTAATGGGGTAATCATCACTTTCTCGGTCCGAATCTCTCTCGCTCCATTGTAAACAATGGGGAATTGTGAGGAATACTAGCTCCTGTGACGTCACGCTACTTCCGGTACAGGCAAGGCTTTTTTTATCAGCGAGCAAAAGTTGCGAACTTTATCGTCGATTTTCTCTATTAAATCCTTTCAGCAAAAATATGGCAATATCGCGAAATGATCAAGTATGACACATAGAATGGATCTGCTATTCCCGTTTAAATAAAAAAAAATCATTTCAGTAGGCCTTTAACCCAAATATTAGCACAAATATGCGAACAAATAGAGGCGCTACAATGGGCTCCTTTAGTAAAAGACAGTGCATGGCATGCTGTTCGCTGCTATGCTTTGCTTAACGTATAACAAAAATTAGACATTCAACACCAAAATTTGCACAAAACTGCGAGAAAAATAAGGCGCTGCACAAGAGTTTTTTTTTGTAAAGACATATATATGAGAGGCCACAGTGCCGACTGTTGGTCCTCAGGTGTTTCCATGTGCACAGACATTATCACTTGGTTTTCTTTGACCCTCCAGGGGAGACGGAATGTTTTTTTTTTGTGTGTGTGGACGTAGCCGCGGGCTCCGAAGCACAAGTCGTGTCCCTCCATCACAGGCAGTATAGTTGTTGTGTTTCAAACGTCCCGTCTCGCCTCTTCCCCGTGTAACACGGGGAGTTTAGCGGCGTCTGGCAGGGCTTCACAGAGTGGAAGCGCAGCAATTTGTTTCCGGATGGCTTGAGGCTTATTGTCTCAGCTTGACAGATGGGCCTCGCGCTCAGGTTGGCTTCAGTGGCGGCGCTGCGTTCGCTGCTCGCCTGACAAAACTCATTATTGACTCCGCGCCAGAGAAGAAGCTCCTGTCTTCCCCTGCTGGTCCCGTTAGCGCCGCGCTGACTCCTTTCACACAATAAAACAAACATTGTCCTCTACGGCGCTTTTTATACCAGCTTTGATTGTTGAATCCAGTAGGAAATTGTATAAATAGATTCTGGCAGGGGAGTTGACTTTTGGCATGGGTTTGACTCCATGTGTGAATGTGGAGTGAATGCATGATGGCTTCTCACTGCTCTGTTAGCGCTTTCGGTGTCTAGTGTCTAGGAAAGCGCTATATAAATCTAATCTTAATAAGCTGTTCCAGAGATAAACTGTCACCATCACAAAAAAAACATTCTTAACTGTCTTATAAAAGTGTAAGATGTGTATTATTATTTTTTTCCAACTGAGCCATATTGTACTGAGAAGCCTGGACAACCATTCCATTCACTGCTATTCTACTGCTTCTATGGTTATCATCACATATTTCCTCATAGGAATTAATTTGTTCCAAAGTCAAGCTGTCGCTATGATTTAAAAGTTAAAAAAAATAAAAAAGTTAAATATTTTTAACTGCCACATATAAGGGAGAGAAGTGTGTTGTTATTATTATTGCCCAACTGAGCCATATTGTACTGAGAAGCCTGGACAACCATTCCATTCACTGCTATTCTACTGCTTCTATGGTTATCATCACATATTTCCTCATAGGAATTAATTTGTTCCAAAGTCAAGCTGTCGCTATGATTTAAAAGTTAAAAAAAATAAAAAAGTTAAATATTTTTAACTGCCACATATAAGGGAGAGAAGTGTGTTGTTATTATTATTGCCCAACTGAGCCATATTGTACTGAGAAGCCTGGACAACCATCCCATTCACTTCTATTCTACCGCTTCTATGGTTATCATTAGAGATGTCCGATAATGGCTTTTTTGCCGATATCAGATATTCCGATATTGTCCAACTCTTCATTACCGATTACGATATCAACCGATACGATATATACAGTCGGGGAATTAACACATTATAATGCCTAATTTTGTTGTGATGCCCCGCTGGATGCATTAAACAATGTAACAAGGTTTTCCAAAATAAATCAACTCAAGTTATGGAAAAAAATGCCAACATGGCACTGCCATATTTATTATTGAAGTCACAAAGGGCATTATTTTTTTTAACATGCCTCAAAACAGCAGCTTGGAATTTGGGACATGCTCTCCCTGAGAGAGCATGAGGAGGTTGAGGTGGGCGGGGTTGCGGGAGACGGGTTGAGGTGGGGGGGTAGGGGGTAGCGGGGGGTGTATATTGTAGCGTCTCGGAAGAGTTAGTGCTGCAAGGGGTTCTGGGTATTTCTTTATGTTGTGTTACGGTGCGGATGTTCTCCCGAAATGTGTTTGTCATTCTTGTTTGGTGTGGGTTTCACAGTGTGGCGCATATTTGTAACAGTGTTAAAGTTGTTTATACGTCACCCTCAGTGTGACCTGTATGGCTGTTGACCAAGTATGCATTGCATTCACTTGTGTGTGTGAAAAGCCGTAGATATTATGTGATTGGGCCTGCACACAAAGGCAGTGCCTTTAAGGTTTATTGGCGCTCTGTACTTCTCCCTACGTCCGTATACGGCGTTTAAAAAAGTCATACATTTTACTTTTTGAAACTGATACCGATAATTTCCGATATTACATTTGAAAGCATTTATCGGCCGATAATATCGGCAGCCCGATATTATTGGACATCTCTAGTTATCATGACATATTTCCTCATAGGAATTAATCCGTTCCAAAGTCAAGCTGTCGCTATGATTTAAAAATATACAAAAATAAAAAAGTTTAATATTTTTAACTGCCACATATAAGTATGAGTAGTGTGTTATTATTATTGCCCAAGTGAGCCATATTGTACTGAGAAGCCTGAACGACCATTCCATCTATCGCTACACTACCGCTTCTACGGTTATCATCATGTATTTCCTCATCGGAATGAATCCGTTAAACTGTTGCTATGATTTAAAACAAACATATTAATATTTTCCAAACCATCCTGTATACAGTACAGGCCAAAAGTTTGGACACACCTCCTCATTCAATGCGTTTTCTTTATTTTCATGACTATTGTACATGACATTGTAGATTGTCACTGAAGGCATCAAAACTATGAATGAACACATGTGGAGTTATGTACTTAACAAAAAAAGGTGAATTAACTGAAAACATGTTTTATATTCTAGTTTCTTCAAAATAGCCACCAATTGTTCTGATTACTGCTTTGCACACTCTTGGCATTCTCTCGATGAGCTCCAAGAGGTAGTCACCTGAAATGGTTTTCACTTCACAGGTGTGCTTGAAGCTCATCGAGAGAATGCCAAGAGTGTGCAAAGCAGTAATCAGAGCAAAGTGTGGCTATTTTGAAGAAACTAGAATATAAAACATGTTTTTTCAGTTATTTCACCTTTTTTTGCTAAATCTTTTTTTGTTTCCTTTTTTTTTTTTAATTTCATATCCATTATTTTTGTTTGAAAATATTTTTTTTTACATTTGAAATCCATTATTTTTGCTTACGAATAGTTTTTTTTTTTTGCAAAACTTTTTGTTATTTGCAAATCAGTTTTTTTATTTTCAAATCCATTATTTTTGTTTACACTATTTTGGGGAATTTCTTTGTTTGCAAATTGTTTTTTGGATTTTGTATCCATTTTTTTCATATCCATTATTTTTGTTTGAAAAATCAAATATTTGTCTTTACACATAACATTTTTGTTTGCAAAAAGTTTTTTTTTTAAGCAATTATTCTTGTTTTTATTTCAAATCCATTATTTTTTGTACGCACATTTTTTTTTTCAAATCTTGTTTTTATTTGCAAATAGTTTTTTATTTCATATCCTTTATTAAATTTTTGCTAGTATTTTTTTAAGAAATATTTTGAAGAAACTACAATATAAAATATGTTTTTTCAGTTATTTCACCTTTTTTTTTGTTAAGTACATAACTCCACATGTGTTCATTCATAGTTTTGATGCCTTCAGTGACAATCTACAATGTAAATAGTCATGAAAATAAAGAAAACACATTGAATGAGAAGGTGTGTCCAAACCTTTGGCCTGTACTGTATGTGTTATTATTATTATCGCTAACTTAGCCATTTTGTAGTGAGCAGCCTGGACAAGTTATGTGGTTGCGTTGCAAAAAACACAAACAAAATCCAATTTAAAATGTGTTGTTGTTTTCTTTGAAGATTTGAAAGGAATGCTAAATTACTGGCAGGTTATTGTTTTGCAAATTGACTTTTTTTTAAACATAATTGCACACAAACACAAAGCATTCAAACATGGCCATAAAAAAAAATAAAAAAGCTTGATTAGCGATTGACTGCTTTTGATAAAATGATAGTTGCATTCCACAAAGGGCGCTGGCATGTATGGTTGTTCACATAAACACCTTCAATGATGACAAACACACCGAACTGAGCTCATCAGAGTGTCTTAATGGCGCGCTAATTGAGGTTCCTCCGTGGTTATCAGTCCAGTCACGTCACATCTGAGGTCCGCAGGTTATTATCATAGAGGACGTGAGAAGCGTCTGTCCTTAATTAAAAGTGATTGCGGGCTAATGTCCTGCGTCCTTTACTGCTCCCAGGATGACCTGAATGTCTCCTCCCGACCACGTGAACCGGAATTTGCAGCTGGAAGTCACTTTGCCTCTTTGTCCAATGAATTGTAAAATGTGTGAATGCGAAAGAGCAAAAAAAAATTATATATTTCATATATTTTATTGCACCCAATTTAGTCAACTAATGCTATATTTTACCCCCCTACTCAATCAACATCTTGGGTACATTTGTGACTTTTTGGGGCCATCGGCACCTTTACGACTAAGTCATTTTTGGGGAACCTTTTAGGGTATACTCCTAGTTGGTGGACAGAGGGGTGTAGAGTAGCCACAAATTGTACTTAAGTAAGATTACTGTTACTTTAGAGCAGGGGTGTCCAAACTTTTACCACTGAGCGCGGCACACTGAAAAATTAACGCACGCCTTTTGATATTTTTTATTTTCAAACTCAATACAATTTATGAATTTTTTTTACCTTTAAGGCTCTCCTCAAATTTAATCCCGGGGACCCGGAAGTGTCTCATTCATAAAAATGTAAAAAAAATACGTCATATAATTTTTCTCTAGATCAATTTCCGATCTATCTGTTGATAGAAAATAAATGTTTTATGCCATTTTTGTCAACACCCTGTTTTTTTAAAATAAAAAAACACAAAATAGGCAATATTTTCCCAAAAAACATTTTCAAAGTGGAGCAATAACAGTTTGTTTTTTTTAACCCACTTTTTTTTTTTTAATCCCACTTTTAATTGTATTTACTTTTGATCTTATTAGTTATACTATATTTTTTATTTAGTTTTATTTATTATATATTGACTGTATAAATATTTATTATCTTCATTATATGTTTTACTTGTATTTTATCTGTTATTCCTACTTATGGTTCTGACTATTTTTAAGGTTTTTATTATTTTTACTTCCTATCGTTCCTATGAGGGAGCCCTCTGCCTGTGTGAGATGATGGGGTCATTGAGTTTTGTTGATTGTCTCGCATTTCTTTGAAAGCGTTTCATAAACAAAGTTTAAATGATTGATTAATAACATTCTTGGGACTCTGAAAGGGTCCCACTCATAAAAGTGTTAAAAATAAGTCCGACTTGTTTTTTATTTTACTTTCAACACTTAGGTCTCTAGATCAACTTCAGGTTTATCCGTCGATTATAGGTTTTTTTTTATTTGTTGGTTTTTATGTGCCATTCTTGTCAAAGAAAACTTTTTTTTCTTATGGCAAACACACAAAATATGCAATATTTTCACCAAAAAAAAGTTTCTAAGTGAAATATTTGATATGAATAATTCAGAACAACATTGATTTTGATTCATTGTTCTTTTTGATCAAAGACAGTTTTAAAGAAAAAAAACAGCCTGCATGGCGGATTTGTGTTATTAGAGTCAATGTTGCAACTTTTTATCGTTACATTTCACCTGTTTGCTCTTTTATTCCACTTTTTTATGTTGTTTTTAATAGTAATTTTAGAATGCACCACGGTCCATAAAAAAAATAGCTACGGGCCTCACCTTGGACACCCCTGCTTTAGAGTAATATGACAGAATATTTGAAAATAGTAAGTCGTCTTTCCCTCATGTTCGTCAACACTATTTTCATTCCTCTCAACAATTCTTACTTGCACATTTGTCAACACATTTAAAGCAACATAAAAAACCTTCACATCATTCAGGCTATACATTTTCCACATTACAAGAACTCCTGTTTTCTTCCAGAATATTTTCCACTGTTTCACATTTTCCAAATGATTGAAATCGTTGCAGTGTGACAAGATTCAATACATCCAGACCACCAAATTTCCACATCCCAGAAAAGTCTTACTTTTCCCAGAATTCCACATTATCCATAACACAAATTCCCTTTGAGAATGTTTGTACCTCAACGTTCCTCAACTGATTCAAAACATTCCAACATCAAAACCTTTAGCACATTCAGTACATTCAAACAACCATTTCTAGTTTGTTGGTGGCTTTTGTTAGAAATTCTCCTGTCAGATGAAGGAGGATACGTCTCGCTGTTCCTTTGCTAACGAGACACAAGCTGAGAGGTTGTAATTTGTGCTTAAGAGTCACACATTCCGCAAAGCCACTTTTGATATTTCTATGATGCTGGCAATTTATTGTGGAAGCCGGATACCATCCTTTCATTTTATAACATGGATGCAGCGATGCGGAGACGTTCATTATCCACAGCTGGGGGACGACATTAGCAGCTTGATGACACGCTTAAAATCCTTTATTTGATAACAACTACTTTAAACAACGCATTCATCTCCTACTCTACTCTACTCCAGTCCTCTATTTTTATAGAGGACTATACTTTTCTGGTCATTATGGCAGTAATTTGTTGCTGCTCTCATCCTTTCTTTATATCTCTTAATATTTATGTTGTCCTGTTCAAGAAATGCTCAAGAAAGTAACCATCAATAATATACATACTGTAGATATATTAACAAAAAGTATTATAAAAAATAAATGATGCGGATCGATGAGCCACCAATCAGTATTAACCGGTTTTCATGAAAAATTATGTGATCACAATTGCCAATTAATGACAATTAATGCAGATCCCAAATACAGATTGTCAGGTTCAAACACTGATGACATCTATTAAACGAGACAAGAAGCAAGGAATTAAACAGAGACAGAATTAAATATGGCTCAATTTGAGGAGAAACGTCTGGGCTGTACTCTTGAACAGACTCCATCACGCTTTGGCGAAAGATTGTACGCCACCTCTTTTTATTTGGACTTTCCCTGTTTACATTACAACAGCTGTTTCTAAAGGAATGGGGGGTATGTAAACAGCCATTGTTTTTGGTCACATTAACACAAAAGAATAAGATGCCTCGGGCTCGGACTGGTCCTGGATCGAGCTTGGGCAGGTCTTGGATCAAAATATATAACCCCTCCCGTCACCTCCCAACATACACAATGGAATTTTACAAGCCTTGGGCTTGGTGCAACAAAGGCAGCCTCTGTCTGCTCGCCGGAAGTTTCCAAAAACGGAAACTTTTGTGATAACTTACACATAACTATTCTAACACAGATAGAACCCCTCTGGTCGACATATTTATTCTTAGTCCCCTGACTGAGAAGTGGCCAACAGCTAATTAAGCCGCTCCACTAAGCTAATAATAATCACCTCCAAATAAAGTCCCTTTCCTAGTCTGTTAAGTATCATTATCAAGTATTATTATCGCTGGGTGACCAGGCTAAGCATATTACACACCGAGAGCAAGCCAGGAGCAGGCATGCTAATAGCTATGCTAACCGCTAAGCTCGCTTTTAATAACAGAAGAAATAAGTGTGTGGTTAAGTTTAAAAAGTGTAGATGGAAGCTTGTTACAGCAGAAAGTATATGCAACTACGAACAGGAAGTTAGAGTCTAGAGCAGGGGTTGTCAAGATCATTTTTATTGAAGGCCACATCGCAATTATGGCTGCCACATGTAACAGTGAATATATATGAGTATAAACGTATAATAGCTTTCTTACACAATTTGCAAGGGCAAAAGTTTTAGATTTTTGTTACATTCTGTACAGATTGATGGATAACATGCTTTTAAATTGTAAATCAATCAATCAATCAATCCAAGTTTGTTTATATAGCCCTTAATCACAAATGTCTCAAAGGGCTGCACAAGCCACAACGACATCCTCGGCTCAGATCCCACATCAGGGCAAGGAAAAACTCAACCAAATGGGACAATGAGAAACCCCAGATGGGACCGCAGATGTGGGGACCCCGCTGGGTGACCGGTGCAATGGATGCGAGTGGATATGGTTAATAATGTGAGAGTCCAGTCCATAGTGGGGCCAGCAGGGGGTCCTCTTGCATGGAGACAAATCAGCAGCGCACAGACGTCACCGACTGATGCATAAGGAGTGGTCCAACCCGGGTCCCGACTTGGAACAGCTAGCGGACCCTCCATTGAAACTGATAACCTCAACGCGCAGGAGAGGGGGTGCAGAGCAGAAAAGAGTGATGGCAGATCAACTGGTCTAAAAAGGGATGTATTTAAAGGCTAGTGTGTATAAATGAGTTTTAAGAAGGGACTTAAATGCTTCTACTGAGATAGCATCTCTAACTGTTACCGGAAGGGCATTCCAGAGTACTGGAGCCCGAATAGAAAATGCTCTATAGCCCGCAGACTTTTTGGGGCCTCTGGGAACCACTAATAAGCCGGAGTTCTTTGAATGCAGATTTCTTGCCGGGACATATGGTACAATACAATCAGCAAGATAGGATGGAGCTAGACCATTGAGTCTTTTATATGTAAGTAGTAAAACCTTAAAGTCGCATCTTAAGTGCACTAGAAGCCAGTGCAGGTGAGCCAGTATAGGCATATACTGTATAGGTATATACGTTTGTATGTATGTATATAGGTATATAGGCGTAATATGATCAAAGATGACAAGCAGACACATTTGTCCAGAAAGTGCTTTGTTATTTCCACCCTTTCGCAAGCCACATAATTTATGTGGTGGACCACATAAATTATGTGGTGGACCACATTAAAAAGATGTGCCTGGCCACATTAGAATTATGTGGCGTGCCATATTTAAATTATGCAATGGGCCACATTAGAACTAAGTGGCCGTCCACAATAAAATTATATGGCGGATAACATAAAATGATGTGTGGCAAGCCACATTAGAATGATGTGGCGGGCCAGATAAATGATGTAATGGACCAGATTTGGCCCCCAGGCCTTGAGTTTGACGTCTGTGGTCTCGAGAGAGGATGTGTCAGCATTGTCACAGTCAGTACACAACGCATAAGAAGAGGGGGGGTTGATCCATGAATTGTTGGTGTCGATACCAAGGGTAGTATCAGTATATGAATATGATCCATACTAGAGTGATTAGGTTGATGTATTAGTTCCTCAAAATCATTTGTTGTTGTTTTTGGTAATGTTTTCAAAATGTGGGGAATCATTCCCTGGACACAGGAGGACTTTGAGGGCAAAACCAAAGTATTTTTTAAAAGAGTAATAGATAGTAATTTTTGCATATGTTTAGTTATTGTGTACTATTGACTTTCAAACAATTGTATGTAATAAAAGAGAATAAGAAACTAGTTCGTAAGCATATAACCCTGATTTGAACATTCTGAATAATAATAACTGAAAAAATACTATTATTTGTATATAATTTTTAAATACCAAAAACATATTTTTATTTCACTTCCTTCTTGATTTAAAACATTTTCTATTGCATTTATGATATTTTTTTATTTATTACAACAAACTTCAATATCCCCTCTGCTGGCTGCAGTCTAGTAGTGCAGACAGGTATATACATTACCGTATTTTCCGGACTATAAGGTGCACATAAAATCCTTTAATTTTCTCAAAACTCGACAGTGCGCCTTATAACCCGGTGCGCCTAATGTAAGGAATAAGTTTGGTTGAGCTTACCCACCTCGAAGCTATTTCATTTGGTACATGGTGTAATGATAAGTATGACCAGTAGATGGCAGTCAAACATAAGAGATACGTGTAGGCTGCATTATGATGGCAATATGACGCAATACCAATGTTTGATATGTTCCATTGAAAATATAGAACATTACACACGGCGCTCAAAAATCTATCAAAATGTTTTAATATGACATACGAGTATTATTATGGTGTGTTTATAAGGTAAGACATATTATCTGGCCGTTTGTTTCGCAATATTATGCAAAAGAAACTTCTCTTACCTTCTGGTACCTGCTGATCTGTATTTGGGATCTGCATAAATCCTGAAAATGTGCGCGTATCTGCCTTTGTAGTCCGTGGCGACACCGTAGTCGATAATCTTCTTCTTTTTCTCTATCTTCTTGTTATGGGACATTCACCCTCCGCTGTTGCCATTTCTAATATAAAGTAGTGTAAAGTTCTTACTTATATCTGTCAGTAAACTCGCCATGGAAGCGCTAAAACATACCGGTGTAGTGGGTTTACATTATTCACCCAAAGAACTTTATTTATTAGAGAGTTCCGGTCGGACGTTTTTTCACGGGACACATTTCCGGTGTTGATGTTTCCGGATGAGAAGATGCCGCTCCGTTATTGACTTAAGTAAAGTCTGAATGTCATTAAAACAGTTAGCTCCATCTTTTGACACTTCTTCCACTCCCGTCCTTGCACGCTACGCCGCTACAACAAAGATGACGGGGAGAAGACGCTGTCGAAGGTGAGCCACGTAAATAAGACCGCCCACAAAACGGCGCATCTGGAAGCGACTGTCAGAAAGCAGCTTGAAGATGATTTGTAAAATATAATCTATGCAACATTTTGACCAAAGAACCACCATTACATGTTATGTGGACCACAAGGAAGAGTTTTCAATTTAGAAAAAAAAATAAATAATATGACTCCTTTAATGCGCCCTATAATCCGGTGCACCTTATCCTCTTAAGACCCAAGCTGTTTGTTTACATGCTTTTTTTTATTTCTCTTTGCTATTTGGGCTTATTGGACCCTAATTAGAATAAAAACTAAGAAACATCTTTTTATATGATGTACTTAGTCCATAAGTACACAAACGTGTACTTCATGTTTAGTAACATGCTAATTCTTATTTTTACACTTTTTTTTCCAAATTCCATTGTATGTTATACTCTTCTGACACCACCAGATGGCAGTATAAGTGTCCACATAAGCGACCATAAGACCCCAATTCAGTAGTGTACACAATTTTGGAAATAAGAGCTAAAAAGTGCTTTCCACGCATGTGGCCACAAAGCCTTTAGAGGTTTTTAAAGATGAAAAAAGATCAAAAATAGACAATTCATCGGCAGTCCGCCTTATAATCTGGTGCGCCCTATGGTCCGGAAAATACGGTACTTGAAATTACCTGGAAATGCATCAAATCATCTGAAAATCAACAATCAATAACCGGTTTTAATAATCATTAGAAAAAATAATATTAATAATAAAAATGTAAAACCATAGCTTGTTTTTTCGACCAAAATGCCACATAATATTCTACTTTAATGATAACTGATTAATCATGTCTCTCACAAGTCGGAATCCGCTATTCTGTCGTAATAGGAAATAAAGGTAAAGTTATGGTTGCCTCGCGCCCAGTAACACACACACACACACACACACACATTGTGACACTGGGTTGTTGTGTAACCATACACAGTGAGTCATGGGCTGCATTCGCATGTCGTGATGTTCATAAGGGGGTGTTTGCGTAGTAAAGACTTGAGGACTGCAAGACCTGTTGTGGACAGGAAGTAAACACACACACACACACACACACACACACACACACAGAGGTCGCATGGACTAAGCCACCACACACACAAACCATAGCAATCAAGTGCAAACTCCTTTTGGCAACTATTTGCTCTCCGCTCTTTTCTATTTGTGTGTGCACACACACACGCACACCCTTTGTGACAGCCATTGATTTAATAAGCTGCCTGGGGAGTCGGTGTGAGGTGTGCAAGCATTATCGTCTTCCCTCCTGGTCCAGCGTCTCTGCAAATAAGAGCTTTCGAGCTCTCCCTAAAAGTCCAAAAACCTACAGACCCTGTTCTAGAACACCCCATGTTTACACACTTCATGAATAAACAGAGCAAAAACAAAGTGAAAGTGAAAGTATTGATATGTGCGTATGGAGTCTGCAGCTGCAATTGTACAAAATGTCCTCGCTAAGATAAAGAGTTGGGAATTAGTTAATGAATTCATTGGCGATATATAGGGCTGGGCGATAAAAGGATATCAATAACGATATCCTGGCCTGTAGAGCGGCCCCACCAGCAACTTCAGTGTTCCTGGTTCGATCCCCAGCTTCTGCCATCCTAGTCACGTCCGTTAGGTCCATGAGCAAGAAACGTCACTGTCAGGTTCAAACACTGATGACATCTATTAAACAGGACAAGAAGCAAAGAATCAAACAGGGACAGAATTCAATGTGGTTCAGCGAGGAGAAACGTATACATCTGTACCCTTGCACAGTGTCATTACGCTCTAACAGAAAAAGGTTCACGTCTCCTCCTTTATTTGGATATTCCCTGTTTACATAACAACAGTTGTTTCTAAAGGAATGGGGGGTATGTAAACAGCCATTGATTTTGGTTACATTAACACAAAAGAAAAAGATGCCTCAGGCTTGGACTGGTCCTGGATCGAGCTTGGGCAGGTCTTGGATGACAATAGATAACCTCTACTGTCTCCTCTCATCGTACACAGCGGAATTTTCCAAGCCTTTGGCTTGGTGCAACAAAGACAGCATGGAGTGAGAAGAGAAAGTAAAAATGAAGAAAAATGTCATGATCCGTGGTCCGGATCATGTTTTTGTTATGTTCTGTTAGTTTTGGACTCCTTGAGTTCCTGTTTGTGCACCTCTGGGTTTGTTTTAGTTTCCATGGGGATTAATTGGGTTCACCTGCCTCTGGTTAGTGGTCGGCACGCTCAGCTGCTGTCAACCACTAATCAGAGACCTATTTAGTCGCCTTGCTCGCCACGCTCAATCTGGCGTCATTGTTTGCTTCATGCCTGGTCCACGTAAGATTTGTTTGCTTCATGCCTTGTCCACGTAAGATTTGTTTGCCATAGTCTATGCTAAGTATTTGCTTGAGCTCCAAGTGCGATCAGCGCGTTGTGCCTTCGCCTTGTTTTCCGTTTTTTGTACCTTTTTGAGTTTTGATAATTAAATCATGTTTTTACCTGCACACCTTGTCCGGAGTAGTCCGTCTGCCTTCCTGGGAGAACGACCCCGCAGTAAGCTGCGCAAACCACGTTGTGACAAAAATGTGCATAAAACAGGAAAAGGCAGTTTTTGTTTTGTTTTTTCAAATGTCAACGACCAAGACCGGTAATACCACACAACCTTAGCCGCCGCGCTCACCCTTTAGAGCACAGCTGTAACTTCCTAGCACTAAACCTGCAGAAAACAGTTCTTCTCAGGTCTATGTTTGTTTACATTTTCACACTTTGCACTATTTTGTTACACTTTTAAACATTTCTTACTCAGTGGCCTAGTGGTTAGAGTGTCCGCCCTGAGATCGGTAGGCTGTGAGTTCAAACCCCGGCCGAGTCATACCAAAGACTACAAAAATGGGACCCATTACCTCCCTGCTTGGCACTCAGCATCAAGGGTTGGAATTGGGGGTTAAATCACCAAAAGTGATTCCTGGGCGCGGCACCGCTGCTACCCACTGCTCCCCTCACCTCCCAGCGGGTGAACAAGGGTGATGGGTCAAATGCAGAGGAAAACATTTCACCACACCTAGTGTGTGTGTGACAATCATTGGTACTTTAACTTTAACTTTAACTTTAACTCTAACATATTCCTTATTTTTGCACCTTCATTTTAAGAGACTATTGTTAGGTGTGATTTGACAATTATGTTGACATTAATTTTTTTCCATGCTCGTGTTGACATTTCCTCTCCTTTCTGCCTTGATAGCTGAGGGGATTATAATCAGAGGAAATAAAAATGTTTACATTTAATATATTTTTCTCCTGGTCCTTATTTTCGATAGGTCATAGAAAATATAGATAATTATCGATATCTGTAGATATAAGACATTTTTATTGTGATACAGTTTTCAGCCATATCGCCCAGCCCTAGCGATCTGGTCATAACTGACTGGAAGAATCTTGGCAAGGAGTTTGGTTGGTCTTGGGGCTTTGCTGTGGGTGTCAGACAAGCAGCACAAACACATTAGGCTAGCACAGTAGGGAGCTTATGCTCTCTTACTGCCGCCCCCAGACTTCCATCATAGCTGCCAATCTGCAGCAACGCTCAGAAAGATGCTGCAGGAAAAAATAAAAAGAAGACTGAAAGCGGTGCTGATTTTTAAAAAGCAGCAGTGAACAATAAAAGCTTGTTTGTCTATGTTGGATTCATTCGCTTAAGGGCTTTCGAACAACTGCTTGAAGTGGAATTCAGGGTTCCAGGAAAGACATGTTGTGACATTACCCGTCTAAACGACAGCGTTCACAACAACAACAAGAACAAAAAGTCAGGATTGTGTTTGTTTACTGCAGCAAACTCATTGACACAATCATCCATAACCACTTTCAATTTCAATTCCATTTTTCTTCTCTTAACAATTTATTTGTCCCCTCGAGCGCAGCAATCCAAGGCAGGCAGGGCAGCTGCACGAAAAAAAAAGTGGCAGTAGAGGATGGAACTTTTATTGCAGATTAAAGAAATACGACATTTATATACTGTATGTCCTTATTACATATCATATTTTAATGTATACTTTATACAGTATTTTAATTTGATCCTTTTCATATTTACTTTATTTTACCATGTATTTTCTGTCCTTTGTATGAAATATAAAAATGTAATTGTAATGCATTTTTTATTAGTTTTTTTTGGCAATATTCCAAAGAGCCATAACAAAGGCAGAACGGTGTGTCCCAGTGTTTCCTACATATAGGTGTATGTGTGTGTATATATATATATATATATATATATATATATATATATATATATATATATATATATATATATATATATATATATATATATATATATATATATATATATATATATATATGTATATATATATATATATGTATATATATATATATACACACACACATATATATGTATATATATATAAATAAATAAGTTATACTTGTATAGCGCTTTTCTACCTTCAAGGTACTCAAAGCGCTTTGACAGTATTTCCACATTTACCCATTCACACACTGATGGAGGGAGCTGCCATGCAAGGCGCTAACCAGCACCCATCAGAGGCAAAGGGTGAAGTGTCTTGCCCAAGGACACAAAGGACATGACTAGGAAGGTAGAAGGTGGGAATTGAACCCCAGTAACCAGCAACACTCCGATTGCTGGCACAGCCACTCTACCAACTTCGCCACGTCGTCCCTATATATAAATATATACACACCCACATATATATGTATATATATATATTTATATATATATATATATAGGTATATATATATATATATATACACACACACATATACAGTATATGTATATATATGTATATATATATATATATATATATATATATATATATATATATATATATATATATATATATATATATACATATGTGTGTGTATATATATATACATATGTATGTGTGTGTGTGTATATATATATATATATATATATACATGTATATATATATATACATACAATTATATATATATATACAGTAAATATACTGTATATATATATATACATACTGTATATATATGTATATGTTTATATGAAAACGGAAGTGTGACTTTTTACAGTCACTTCTCCTGCCCTGTTGTGTTGAAAGCAATTGTCGCTGGATGAAAAGCGTTTAATGATCTGATTTCAGGACGCCATGTTGCTGTGTGAAAGCGCACACTTGTGTGAGTATCTCACATTCGCTGGATTCTGTGTAAATGAAACTGCTCGATAAATGGCGCATCTACTTTTACGGCTCTGTGCTGCATTTTTGTGTGAAGGGGACTTCCTGTTAGGCTGCTCCTATTATAAGCTTTCTTTTTGTCCGTGCTTTATCACCTATTAATGCAACCCCCCCATTCCCTTTGCTTCCCATGTATGCGATCACATGATAAGCCCACTTTTTCGATGTGGGGGGGCTGCAGGCGGCCCCCTTGACCCGGGGCTGACACCGATGATTGATCCTGCCGCTCGTGTAAATGCCTGTGCGCCGCCCAGCACTGAAACACAGCCAAGCGGAAAATTAGAAATCTCTTCATCCAGGCTCCATTTGAAATACGATATCACACGGGCACCCCCTCGCCTGCGTGCCCCTCGCCGCCACCGCCGCCCTTCCCCAGCCGATACGTAATTAAATGATGTGTTTGTGTGTATGTACATGAGTGCGGCTTCTGACCAACACTTCTATAGAATACTTCAAGTGGCGGTGTAGCGGCGCCTTAGGCATCAAGCCCCACCTCCCAAGCACTCATGTCTAACAACTTCTCTCCTTGTGATGGCCAGGTACATCGGGACAGGCGGGGCCTCTCCTCGCCTCGCTGCCCATAGGGGGCCGGCAGCTGCAACCTCAGCTGGACCTTAAACACCTCCTGCCCTTCCGACTCAACGGCTCCTCCCCTCTCAGCCTCTTCCCCAACTTCAGCACGGTGAGCGCCTCGCTTTGTTACCTCCGCCAAGGCTTTATTCTCCTGCAGTGCTTCAAGGGCTGTTTGCAACTTTTTCACAGTTACATTTTTCAAACCAAAAAAGAATTAATTATTTTTTTTAATCAGATAAATCAAATGTTTTAAATCTGGATTAATCACAGGTTATTACTGGCTTGCAGGATTTCACTGAACTTAATATTCGAACACAAGTTCCATTTCATTGTCAGAATGTGAATGTGCAAAATTGATTGGAATTCCACATCCACTGCATAACCTCTTAAGGCCCAAGCTGTTTGTTTACATGTTTTTTTAATTTATCCTTGCTATTTGGGCTTATTGGACCCTAATTAGAATAAAAACCAAGAATAATCTTTTGATATGATGTACTTAGTCCATAAGTACACAAACGTGTACTTCATGTTTAGTGACATGGGTGAATGTGGAAATACTGTCTAAGCGCTTTGGGCTCCTTAAAAAAGGGGTAGAAAAGCACTATACAAGTACAACAATTTACATTTACATTTACATTTACATTTACATGCTAATTCTTATTTTTACCCTTTTTTTTTCCAAATTCCATTGTATGTTATACTCTTCTGACACCACCAGATAGCAGTATAAGTGTCCACATAAGCGGCCATAAGACCCCAATTCAGTAGTGTACACAATTTTGGAAATAAGAGCTAAAAGGTGCTGTCCACGCATGTGGCCACTAAAGCCTTTAGAGGTTTTAAAGTAGATAAGGTTGTATTTTTGCCACATTCCTGTGAGAATCCTGCGTGTAACTGAAGTGATAAGGAGTGGGACTATCTCCAGTGTGCTCAAACAACCACCAGGTAGCATTTGTGAGCAGATAAAACTTATCAGGTCGGTGGTGCATTCTTCACACGTTCATCACTCACACTTTAGGTGAGGGATGAGGCGAAAACACTAAATAAATTGATGACGAGCATATTCATGCACCAAGCGTTTAATCAGAATAAATCCTCTAGACATGTGCAGTAGTTGTTCTGTTAATAAAAATAGCATTAAAACCAAAAATGTATATTATCAATGCATTAATTATTGGTACCTGTTTATCACTAAAACCACCAAAAAATCAAGTCATTTTTACAGTTCATTGTGGTAAATGGGATGACGATAGCACTTATGAGTACTTTTGAGTTGTCTTTTTTTTTTTTCTAAAAATAGTAGAATAAGAAACTACTTCCGCCTTTGTTGTAAACAAACGTCATTTCCCCGGTGTCCCTTGCTGTTTTTGTTTTTTTTTGATTGATTGAAACTTTTATTATTAGATTGCACAGTACAGTACATATTCCGTACAATTGACCACTAAATGGTAACACCCGAGTACGTTTTTCAACTTGTTTAAGTCGGGGTCCACGTTAATCAATTCATGGTTGTTGACGTGACCTCAGTACGCGGAGATGGCAGGCGACGTGCAAGAAAACGGTCAGTTTTATTAGGGACACAAGTGAGGGAGCAGCATCGTGGCTATGGCAGTCGATCACAGGTGAGCGAAAACAAGGCAGGGCAAAAAACTAACAGGGCGCCATGAACATACAACAACAAACCAGCATTGCATGAATGTGACTAGTGATTAGCGGACCTACCTGCCCAGCTGGTGATTAACACACTCGTGGCCAGTTAACATGTGTTCTCGTTGCCAGCTAACAATTGGAATACGAGTTGCCAGATAGCGATTAGCATGCTACTGGCCAGATATCAATCAGCAGACTAGTTGCTATCTCGCGATTAGCGTCCCGAACTGCCAGAAAGCAATTAATGTACTAGTTTCCAACCAGTGATTTGCATGTTAGTTGCGAACTAGCAATTTGCATGCTAGTTGCCACCTAGCAATTAGCAGACCTGGCTGCCAGCTAACGATTAGCATAGCAAGCTGACCGCTAGCGGTCAGCTTGCTAGTTGCTAGTTAGCGATTAGCACGCTGGTTGCCACCTAGCAATTGCAGAATCTAGCTGCCAGTTGGCAATTCGCACGCTACTGGCCAGCTATCAATTAGCAGACCAGATGCTAGCTAGTGATTAGCGCTTTATTTGCCACCTAGCAATTAGCGCCCTTACCTGCCAGCTAGCAATTAACGTATGAGTTACCACTAGGGATTTGCACTCTTGTTGCTAGCTGGCTTGTTATTCGCTAGGTGGCAACTAGCGATTAGCGGCCCTAGCTGCCAGCTAGCTATTAGCTGCGCCATACTGTATTATTTTATTATATCATTAAAGCACAATAACAAGGTACCGTATTTTTCGGACTATAAGTTGCAGTTTTTTTCATAGTTTGGCCGGGGGTGCGACTTATACTCAGGAGCGACTTATGTGTGAAATTATTAACACATTACCGTAAAATAGCAAATAATGTTATTTAGCTCATTCACGTAAGAGACTAGACGTATAAGATTTCATGGGATTTAGCGATTAGGAGTGACAGATTGTTTGGTAAACGTATGTTCTATATGTTATAGTTATTTGAATGACTCTTACCATAATATGTTACGTTAACATACCAGGCACGTTCTCAGTTGGTTATTTATGCGTCATATAACGTACACTTATTCAGCCTGTTGTTCACTATTCTTTATTTATTTTAAATTGCCTTTCAAATGTCTATTCTTGGTGTTGGGTTTTATAAAATAAATGTCCCCCAAAAATGCGACTTATAGTTCGGTGCAACTTATATATGTTTTTTTTCCTTCTTTATTATGCATTTTCGGCCGTTCCGACTTATACTCCGGTGCGACTTATAGTTCGAAAAATACGGTACCTTTTTAAAACTCAATTTTATATTGGGATATTTATGTCCCCACCTCGTCTCTGTGTCAGTTTGGAAAATGTTGACTCCCCTGTATATGATGAAGTTTGGAAAATGTATTTATTTGGGGCTCGGAAAATTCCGGGTGATGATGCAATCTGACCTCCTTTGAGTTATTTCGGGTTCGTACATGGTTGTTGTCCAATCCCTGGCTTCACAGGTGACAAACCTTTCCCTCCGAGTGCTCCTCTTATGAATACTTCAGGTGTACAGTTAGCACACAGTCCAGGGTCGGTCCTGCAGACACTGAGCATCCGTCTCCAGCTCGGGGTAAATGAAACATAAACCACTCCACCGCCACGGAAAGACTAGGACGAGCGAGGCGAAGCCACTCCGACTACACACATAGTGTGTGTGTGTGTGTGTGTGTGTGTTTGTGTGTGTTTGTGTGTGTGTTCTGGCAATGCTTACTTAATGGGGACATCGCTCTGTTTACACAGTCACCTTTAGGGGACCTCTGACGGTATGGGGACAAAAAAACAGGTCCCCTAAAGGGAAACCTTTTTAAATTTTAGTCAGATCTATTCTGAAGATGCCTAAGTGAAAAGTGAAACATTTGTTATCCTGGCATTAATAGTAAAGTGATTCTGTATGGTATCCATCCTTAGTTAAAACTAATATATTTTTCCAAAAACAAAATCTGGTTTAGTGTTCCTAAGGATGACATTTTCATACAGCATGATTATAAAACGTATGATTCACATTCAGAATTGTCCATCCTTCTGTATATGGTAGTTGGAGTTGCAGACACTTCATTACTGCTAAATAGCAGTTTTCAGTAATGTCACAGAAGATGCAGGATTTGTTTTAACATTTACTGTAAGTGGTGAAACTTCCTATAAGACAGTCCTGGGCAATTATTTAGACTCGGGGGCCAAATTTAAAGAAAAAATGTGTCTGGGGGCCGGTATTATTTTCAGGAACACTAATACAAAACCTCACAATAATGTCTGATTGAATGCTAAAACCGTTATGACAGACCGCCTTAAAAATGGAATGGAATTTCACTTTTTTTTTTACTGAATGAGACATCCAGAATGTACATGAAAATAAAGAATGTGAGATTTACAATATTAACTTTGAACGATAAAACACTGAATATTGACAACATTTGAACGTCACACCCCCTCTCCATCCACATATACAAACACAGCAAAATATGATCGCCAAGGGTAAAAAAAACAAAAAAACACCTACTATTTTTCGGACTATAAGTCACAGTTTTTTTCATAGTTTGGCCGGGGGTGCGACTTATACTCAGGAGCGACTTATGTGTCAAATTATTAACACATTACCGTAAAATATCAAATAATATTATTTAGCTCATTCACGTAAGAGACTAGACGTATAAGATTTCATGGGATTTAGCGATTAGGAGTGACAGATTGTTTGGTAAACGTATAGCATGTTCTATATGTTAGTTATTTGAATGACTCTTACCATAATATGTTACGTTAACATACCAGGCACGTTCTCAGTTGGTTATTTATGCGTCATATAACGTACACTTATTCAGCCTGTTGTTCACTATTCTTTATTTATTTTAAATTGCCTTTCAAATGTCTATTCTTGGTGTTGGGTTTAATCAAATGAATTTCCCCAAAAAATGCGACTTATACTCCAGTGCGACTTATATATGTTTTTTTCCTTCTTTATTATGCATTTTCAGCCGGTGCGACTTATACTCCGGAGCGACTTATAGTCCGAAAAATACGGTATCACTAAGATGTAGAACTTTGTTGTAAAAATCTCCTTCCGCATCTGTCCCTGACACCCACATTTCAGGCTCTGGAAACACTCAGTGGAAACGCTCCCCACCCACACTGCTTGGTGCCTCGTCTGAGCTGCTGTGACTTAGATTACCATAGTAACTAATTAGATTACCATAGTAACTAGTATATCATGCAAAAGTGCAGATTCCAACTATTGAAAGACTTAGTATAGTTCAAGACTTACGGTCATTAGAAAACATTACTGCACATCATAATGGCAGCTACACTTTCCAGCTTAAAGATCTAAAAAAATTATTTGAGAATGTCCGGCGGGCCACATTGAAAAGCTTAACGGGCCGCATGTGGCCGCCGGGCCTTAATTTGCCCAGGTCTGCTATAAGAGGACAGCTGTAGTGCTGTATTCTGAGGATCATGTCATATTTAATTTGAACTTTTTTTTTTTTTTTAAATGGTCCTCAGTAGTCACGTACAAATTTGTGTGAATTATGCAAAATTATTAAAACTTGGTCCCCACGAACCATATTAACTCTTTTTCCCCAGGGTCCCTAGTAAGAATGGTCAGCACATTACTTCATCAATCCAGAGATTTAAAGACGTGTATGAGCTAACTGGGCAGTGCCCATTTTATCCAATTTTTTTTATGCCTCCACAACCTTGTGGTCCCCACAAGTGATGGTGTGTGTGTGTGTGTGTGTGTGTGTGTGTGTGTGTGTGTGTGTGTGTGTGTGTGTGTGTGTGTGTGTGTGTGTGTGTGTGTGTGTGTGTGTGTGTGTGTGTGTGTGTGTGTGTGTGTGTGTGTGCGCGTGGGGGCGTAGACGAGACGAAGACATACGATGCATAAAATGCATTTGTGTACGGGGAAAAAGGTGTTCAGCTCGATTGTCTTCACCGCCCACTACGCCCGGCGCGTAGCTCCGCCTGGCGCCGCCTACGCCGCGTTACAGAGGGCGGCTGGTGTCTAGCAAGAAAAAAAGACTCTGTTACTTGCTGCTGTGTTTAATAATGTTGGAGGCTGCAGTGTTTTGTCTGACGGCTCAGTGGGAACTATGTCTCATCCCAGAGTGTTTAAACGTGGACTTATGTCATGCGAGGCTTTGTTGCCAGCCTTTTTTAGCATCAAACATTCCCAGTCCAACCTTGTTGTCTCTTTGTTGCTGTTGTCGCTTTGAATAGTTCTCAAACACAATTTAAATTCCAATCTACATTTTTGAGAAATCAATTCCTTCAAAGTCACTTTTCATGACGATTCATGATTCTGGTGAGATTCCAGCTCAGTGTATGAGGGCGATTTCCTGCTGTTTACTTTAAAATTGAAAAGGCAGCTAACAAAAAGATTTTGTTTGAATGAAAGAGTTTAAATACACTATGATGTTTATTAAGGAGCCCACACCTTTACTCTCCATTATGTATGGCAACCCGTTTAGGCACCTGAAAAAATTACGTTTACATTACATTACTTTACATTGGCTCGTGATCTCGACATATCTCGCCTGATTTCAGCTCAGTGAGTGTCTGAAAAATTATGTTGTGTGTTTTTTGTAATGCATTACTGCTGCGTGTGGCGAGGTGGCCAAGTGGTAAGGCGTTGGTCTTGTAAACCAAAAAACATGGGTTCAACTCCCATCCGTGCCTTTCTGATGGCGGAAATTTTTTTGTCATACTCTGATACCATATCATTAATAAAGTAATGTGCTCAGCACCAAACTTCCTGCTGTTTATTTTCACTTTCAATAGGCAACCCATCTAGGCAGTTACCAAAAATAATTGTTTCCAATGAGAAGAAAAATCAAACCAATATAGTCGTTGTCTGATTTTAATTACGCTATGATGTTAATCAAGTAGCCAGAACCTTTACTCTACTACTCTTTTCTTTCAATATGTATGGCAACCCGTCTAGGGATCTGCAAAAATTACGTTTATTGGATAAAAGTCAACAACTAAAATGGAGCAAAATGAAATGTGAAGAAGATACATGCTTTACATTGGCTTGTGATCTCGGCATATCTCACGTCATTTCAGCTCAGTGAGCGTCTGAAATATTCTGTTGTGTGTTTTTTGTTACATAATGTTGCTACATAGGGCGCGGTGATCAAGTGGTAAGGCGTCGGTCTCGTAAACCGAAGATCATGGGTTCAAACCCCATCTGTTCCTCTTAGTACAGCACACATTTTTTGTCATTCTATGATACCATATCATTAATAAAGTAATGTGCTCAGCACCAAACTTCCTGCTGTTTATTTTCACTTTCAATGGGCAACCCGTCTAGGCAGTTACCAAAATTAATTGTTTTCAACGAAAGGAAAAAGCAAACCAAAATACTAGTGTCTGATTTTAATTACACTATGGTGTAAATTAAGTAGCCAGAATCTTTACTCTCCTCTTGTTTACTTTCAATATGTATGGCAACCCGTTTAGGCACCTTCAAAAATTACGTTCATCGGATAAAAGTCAATAACTAAAATGGAGCAAAATGAAATGTGAAGAAGATACATGCTTTACATTGGCTTGTGATCTCAGCATATCTCACGTCTTTTCAGCTCAGTGAGCGTCTGAAATATTATATTGTGTGTTTTTTGTTACATGACATTGCTGAATAGGGTGCGGTGGCCAAGTGGTAAGGCGTCTGTCTCGTAAACCGAGAATCATGGGTTCAACTCCCATGTGTACCTCTTAGTATCGCGCAAATTTTTTGTCATTCTATGATACCATATCATTAATAAAGTAATGTACTCAGCACCAGACTTCTTGCTGTTTATTTTCACTTTCAATGGGCAACCCGTCTAGGCAGCTACCAAAATTAATTGTTTTCAACGAAAGGAAAAAGCAAACCAAAATACTGGTGTCTGATTTTAATTACGCTATGGTGTAAATTAAGTAGCCAGAATCTTTACTCTCCTCCTGTTTACTTTCAATATGTATGGCAACCCGTTTAGGCACCTGCAAAAATTACGTTCATCGGATAAAAGTCAATAACTAAAATGGAGCAAAATTAAATGTGAAGAAGATACATGCTTTACATTGGCTTGTGATCTCAGCATATCTCACGTCTTTTCAGCTCAGTGAGCGTCTGAAATATTATATTGTGTGTTTTTTGTTACATGACATTGCTGAATAGGGTGCGGTGGCCAAGTGGTAAGGCGTCTGTCTCGTAAACCGAGAATCATGGGTTCAACTCCCATGTGTACCTCTTAGTATCGCGCAAATTTTTTGTCATTCTATGATACCATATCATTAATAAAGTAATGTACTCAGCACCAGACTTCTTGCTGTTTATTTTCACTTTCAATGGGCAACCCGTCTAGGCAGCTACCAAAATTAATTGTTTTCAACGAAAGGAAAAAGCAAACCAAAATACTGGTGTCTGATTTTAATTACGCTATGGTGTAAATTAAGTAGCCAGAATCTTTACTCTCCTACTGTTTACTTTCAATATGTATGGCAAAACATTTAGGCACCTGCAAAAATTACATTCATTGTATAAAAGTAAATAACTAAAATAGAACAAAATGAAATGTGAAGAAGATACATGCTTTACATTGGCTTGTGATCTCAGCATATCTCACGTCATTTCAGCTCAGTGAGCGTCTGAAAAATTGGTTGTGTGTTTTTTGTTACGTAACATTGCTCCATAGGGCGCGGTGGCCAAGTGGCAAGGCGTCGGTCTCGTAAACCGAAAATCATGGGTTCAACTCCCATCCGTACCTTCTAGTATCGCGCACATTTTTTGTCATTCTATGAGACCATATCGTTAATAAAGTAATGTGCTCAGCACCAGACTTCTTGCTGTTTATTTTCACTTTCAATGGGCAACCCGTCTAGGCAGTTACCAAAATTAATTGTTTTCAACAAAAGGAAAAAGCAAGCCAAAATACTGGTGTCTGATTTTAAGTACGCTATGATGTAAATTAAGTAGCCAGAATCTTTACTCTCCTCCTGTTTACTTTCAATATGTATGGCAACCCGTTAAGGCACCTGCAAAAATTACGTTCATATGATAAAAGTCAATAACTAAAATGGAGCAAAATGAAATGTGAAAAGATACATGCTTTACATTGGCTTGTGATCTCGGCATATCTCACGTCATTTCAGCTCAGTGAGCGTCTGAAATATTCTGTTGTGTGTTCTTTGTTACATAATATTGCTACATAGGTTGCGGTGGCCAAGTGGTAAGGTGTCGGTCTCGTAAGCCGAAAATCATGGGTTCAACTCCCATCTGTACCTTTTAGTATCGTGCACATTTTTTGTCATTCTATGATACCATATCGTTAATAAAGTAATGTGCTCAGCACCAAACTTCCTGCTGTTTATTTTCACTTTCAATGGGCAACCCGTCTAGGAAGTTACCAAAATTGGTGTCTGATTTAAATTACGTAGCCCAAACCTTTACTGTCCTACTGTTTACTTTCAATATGTATGGCAACCCGTTTAGGCACCTGCAAAAATTACGTTCATTGGATTAAAAGTAAATAACTCAAATAAATAAATGTACTTGTGATCTCGCCATACCTTGCGTGATTTCGGCGCTGTGAGCATCTGAACGATTATATTGTGTGTTTTTTGTTGTGCTGAGTTGTATCATAGGGTGGATAAGTGGTAAGGCGTCAGTCTTGTAAACTGAATATTGTGGGTTCAACCTTCTTTCGTGGTTTTTAGTGTCACGCAACGATTATGTCATTACACTAATACCATATCATTAATAAAGTAATGTGCTCAGCGCCAAACTTTACTTTCCTGCTGTTTATTTTCACTTTCAATAGGCAACCCGTTTAGCCAATTACCCAAAACTATTTTGTCAATGAAAGGAAAAAGCTAACTAAAATACTGGTGTCTGATTTTAATAACACTGTGATGTTTATTACTGTAAGTAGCCCAAACCTTGACTTTCCTACAGTTTATTTCAATATGTGTAGCAAACCGTTTCGGCGGCTGCAAAAATTACGTTTATTGAATTAAAGTAAATAACTGGAGCAAAATGAAATGTGAAGAAAGTACATGCTTTACATTGGCTCGTAAATTCAGCATATCTGGTGAGATTTCAGTTTAGTGAGCACCTGAAAGATTATATTGTGTTTTTTGTAATGCTTCAAACTCCATTGAGGCGCGGTGGCCAAGTGGTAAGGCTTTGGTCTTGTAAACCAAAGATCAGGGTTCAACCCCTATTTAAGCCCTTAAACAGCGTGCAATTATGTGGTCTTTTCTCTGACACCATATCATTAATAAAGTAATGTGCTCAGCACCAAACTGCACTCAACATTCATTTATTTTCCCATTCAACAAGCAACCCGTTCAGGCAACTACCAAAAATATAAACCAAAATATTGTTATCTGATTTAAATTACAATATGATGTTAATTTAGTAGCCAAAACGTGTCTGTGATTTCAGCTCAATGAGCACCCAAATGATTATGCTGTGTGTTTTTGTGATGCCGTGTGGATTAGTAAAGGGTGGTGGCCAAGTCGCTTTTGTAAATCAGAGATCATGGGTTCAATTCTCAGCCATGCCCTTTAGTATCACCCGAATAGTTTGTCAGTACTCTGATACCATATCATTTATGAAGTAATGCACTCAGCACCAAACTTTACTTTCCTGCTGTTCACTCTCAATAGGCAACCCGTTTAGGGAACTACCAGGGATATTAGTTTTGAATGAAAGGAAAAAGCAAATCAAAATACTGTTATCTGATTTTAATTAAGCTATGATGTTAATTAAGTTGCCCAAATCTTGTCTCTCTTACTCTTGACTTTTGTTATTTATGGCAACCCCTCTAGGTGGCTGCAAAAATGTGTTTATTCATCACCAGCAATCGCCATCATGCCAGGGTTTTATTTAGCACTATTAAACCTGTTAACCCTATCAGTGCTGTTCTAAATGATGTATCTGAGCCCAAATACAATGCATTTCAACAGTTCTTCATTAATAAGGTCCAGTCTGTCTGGAAATATATCCCAAAGGTCCCAGCTACTGCCCTACTTGGCCCCCCTGGACAGCATATTTTTGGGATCTTTGAATTAATATCCCTTTCTCATCTTAAAAATCAACCTAGCAATTAAACCCCACTAGCTGTCCTTCAGACATTATACCTCCGTTCATCCTTGCGCACGTCTTTGCAAGCACCAAGGACTATAGCTATAAAAAATGTGAGGATCATTCTTTTGCCACTTTTAAATCGCAACTAAAAACATACTTGTTCAAACTGGCTTTGGCTTTTTTTTAGATTTGATTTTTTAACCGTTTTAATATGCATGTTTTTTTATTTATTGTACCCTGTTCTTACTTGTATTTTACTTATATGTCCTGTACACCAGGGTTCTTAAGCTTTTTGACCTCAGGGCCCAACTTTTCCATTAAAGAGGGGCCTGGGGCCCACCTAAATATTAACACTGAATTAGTAATATTACTCTTTATTTTATTCGTACTTAGTAGTTTTATCTAACTTACTTACAGTTGGCAACCTTGTCAAATGATATGAAACCATGTGTTAATCACAAAGATTATTATATATTTAACACATAAACATTAGGCTTAGGTCAGGGTGATTAGATAAATACTATAAGTACTAATCAAATATACTGCATAAAAACAGACTCATAAATAAATGACAAAAAATAAATGTGTATACAATTATGTTGTGCTAAAATAAATTAATAATGAGTGTTTTTAAACTAAATTAAGTTCAAATGAAAATACAGCTTCACCACTTAAGTCATGATTTTTGCGCCTTAGAAACTTTTCTATGGCCTCGTTCCCACTGCAGGTCAAGTCCGATTTTTTCTTTGCTCATATGCGACTTGTATCGGATTTTCTCATGCCAATGTGAACAGTGCAATTCCACATTTTTCATATCCGACAGCCCTCTTTCGTATGTGGATATGTATCGGATAAATAGTTGACAAAGGACTACACAAAAATAGCATATTAAACAAAAATATCCGAATTGTACATCCGACCCTGCAGTGTGAACGTAGCCTTTGACATTAGATCCAGCCTTCTTCTGTTTGTTTGAGATTGTCATTACTGCCACAAGGGGTGTAAAAGTGTATTACAACTGCCCTAACGGACCACAGCTAAAAATAGGCATACTTGCCAACCCTCCCGTTTTTACCGGGAGACACCCGGTATTCAGCGCCTCTCCCGATAACCTCCCGGCAGAAATTTTCTCCCGACAAACTCCCGGTATTCAGCCGGAGCTGGAGGCCACGCCCCCTCCAGCTCAATGCGGACCTGAGTGGGGACAGCCTGTTCTCACGTCCGCTTTCCCACAATATAAACAGCTTGCCTGCCCAATGACGTCATAACTGTAGAATGATCGAGGGCAAGTTCTTGGTTTCTTATGTGGGTTTATTCGTTAAGCAGTTTCATTAACATCCTCCCAGCGCGGTAACAACACACAACAACAGCAGTCACGTTTAGTCTACCGTAAAGCAGTACGTCTGCCGTAAACAGCAATGTTGTGACACTCTTAAACAGGACAATACTGCCATCTACTGGATAGCCTCCAGAACACTGAAATTCAAGTATTTATTTTATTTATATATATATATATATATATATATATATATATATATATATATATATATATATATATATATATATATATATATATATATATATATATATATATATATATATATATATATATATATATGAAATACTTGAGTTGGGGAATTCTAGTTTAAATATATTCCCCTCTTAACAACGCCCCCAACCACGCCCCCGCCACAACCACGCCGCCCCGCCCCCCCACCTCCCGGTATCGGAGGTCTCAAGGTTGGCAAGTATGACAATAGGCTGCGGCCCTATGGTTAAGAAACACTACTGTAATGCACCTTTGGCACCATTGTGATGTAAGGTGCTTTACAAATAAACCTTAATTGATTGCAGTTTACTTTCAATTTCAATAAGGCAACCCTTTTAGGCAACATTACTTGTTACGGATGAACGGAAAATGCAAAACCGAAATTGAGGATACGCTTTTTATTACTCATTGCATTAACAAATGTCATGCTCTTGATCACCAAACTTCACTTTCCTTTCGTGTACTTTAATTAATAATGTATATCACATAGTAACAGGCACTCTCCTGTTGTTAACTTTCACTTTCAATACGTCTGTGTGGAAGTCGATCCCTACCCGTTCCACGGATATCACGTCACAGGAGCCAGGCGTGCCGTTTTAACAGAGTTTTATTGTCCATGCATATTCAAGCACAATCTTTCCAGAAGCTTTTCTCTCCAGTCTCTCTCAACACTTCCTCCTCACTGGCCGCTCACTGTTAAAGACAACAGATGATTAGATTAACACGTACCACCCGTGAAATCTAATCACCTGCCAGCTGTGTCTCGCCGTCCCGCACATGCACCACCCCTAGCCGATGGTGCTCCGCCCTCGACACCATTGACAGAGGCGGTGACCTTTGCTCCTGTAGGCGCGCTGATCGCACTTTCCCTCCACAGTCAGTTAACTTGTTATGGAAATTACTGAAATAGATTTGTTTTGAATGAAAGGAAAAAGCTACCCAAAATATGGGGAAATGCCTTTCATCACTTCAATAACTTAAGTCGAGTTCAAACCTTAACTCTCCTACACTTTTTTCACTTCCTTTCTCCTACTGTTTACTTTCAAATATGCTTTGCAAACCATTTAGGCAGCCGCAAAAAATTGTGCTTCTGGATGAAAAGAAGAAACTACAATTGAAAGTATGTAAAGAAAACTACATTTCCACAAAATGAAACAACATTTTCACTAAACTGAACTTTAAAGCAGAGCTGTTTTATTCACTCCTGTAATAAAGCTTTGATTGATTGATTGATTGAGACTTTTATTAGTAGGTTGCACAGTGAAGTACATATTCCGTACAATTGACCACTAAATGGTAACACCCGAATAAGTTTTTCAACTTGTTTAAGTCGGGGTCCAGCTACATTAGGAAGTTGCTTGGGAAGATAAAATGTTAGATATGCAAATGAGAATCCTTCACTCCCAGCGAGATGTGGACTCTTCTCAGCACAGACTGCAGAAACGGCGCCAAAACCAGTGTCACCTTAGTCCCCGGAGGAGATGATTAGTCTCCATAACGGCACTGTGACCGTGCAGCTGGGGCATCAATCACATGGTCCATTCAACTGGGAGCACCTGGTTTTCTTTACTCTGATAGGGAACATGTTATGCTTAGGCGAGGGGGGGATCAATGCGCCTGTCCTCCTGGTGTCGCTCTGTTCTGCATCTACCCCTGAAAAACTCATCGTGTACCAGGCTGGACCACGATGAAGACAAAAGACACATTCAGTGCGGTGGGGTCAGGATGTCTGCGGACACACAAGGAGTACATTCTCAGCTTCCTAAAACAAACACATGTGTGTGAGCTGGCCAGACAGCTGCTTGAGGTTTTCAATGTCAGACTCCTGCTTGGCGACCAAGATAGTCACAAACACCCAGAGGTGACTTACAAAAGTCAAACAAAAAAAAGCCCCAGGCTGGTAAATTGTTATTCCAAGCAACAACTACAATGGCCTCCTTGTTTGAAGAAATGGAAGAAGGTGAAAAGACAACCTTGGATATATGGGGAACTCTGAAGTTGGACATTTTCAAGTAAGAAATGCCTCAAAGGTGCCATCACGCATGACCTCAGCATACCTTGAGACCGCGGCTCAGAGAGCATGGACATGACTTCTTTAAAAGCTGTGTTTTCAGGCACAGTGGCCAAGTGTTAAGGCATTGGTCTTGTAAATAGGCAATCCTGGGTTCAACCCCCATCTGTGCCTTCCTATGTTAAAACAGACATTACTTATTTCAGATGAAAGAAACATGCATAACCAAGAATGGGGATGCTCTTGACATTGTGTACTTTCCCTTTCAATATTAATTTCATCCTGCGTTTCTTATTTTTTGGCGTCATACAGCAGACCTTCTTGTAGGCGCAGTGGCCCAGCGGTAATGCGTTGGTCTTGTAATCTGAAGGTCATGCATTGCACCTATGTTACAACTCAGATGAAAGGAAAATGCACAACAAAAAATGAAGTTATTGTTACTTATGACTAGGGCTGTGAATCTTTGGGTGTCCCACGATTCGATTCAATATCGATTCTTGGGGTCACGATTCGATTCAAAATCGATTTATTTTTTTCAATTCAACACGATTCTCGATTCAAAAACGATTTTTTTTCCCGATTCAAAAGGATTCTCTATTCATTCAATACATAGGATTTCAGAAGGATCTACCCCAGTCTGCTGACATGCAAGCAGAGTAGTAGATTTTTGTAAAAAGCTTTTATAATTGTAAAGGGCAATGTTTTATCAACTGATTGCAATAATATACATTTGTTTTAACTATTAAATTAACCAAAAATATGACTTATTTTATCTTTGTGAAAATATTGGACACAGTGTGTTGTCAAGCTTATGAGATGTGATGCAAGTGTAAGTAGTCACTGTGAGACTATTTTTCTTTTTTAATTTTTTTTTATAAATGTCTAATGATAATGTGTGATTTTTAATCACTGCTATGTTGACATTGTAACTAATATTGATACTGTTGTTGATAATATTCATTTTTGTTTCACTACTTTTGGTTTGTTCTGTGTCGTGTTTGTGTCTCCTCTCAATTGCTCTGTGTATTGCTGTTCTGAGTGTTGCTGGGTCGGGTTTGGTTTTGGAATTGGATTGCATTGTTATGGTATTGCTGTGTATTGTTTTGTTGGATTGATTAATTAAAAACAAAAAAAACAAAAATAAAAAAAATGTAATTAAAAAAATTTAAAAATAAATCGATTTTTAAAAAATGAGAATCGATTCTGAATCGCACAACGTGAGAATCGCGATTCGAATTCGAATCGATTTTTTCCCACACCCCTACTTATGACATTGTGTACTTTCACTTTCAATATTTATTGCAAAACTGCATTTCTTTGACTTGTGATTTTTTATGGCGTGGTATGGCACAGCTACTTATTAATAGAGCAGGTACGCTTTATCACCATACTTGCCAACCTTGAGACCTTCGAATTCAGGAGATTGGGGACGGGAGAGGGGGGTGTTGAGGTGTGGGGGGGCGGGGTTGAGGTGGGCGTGTTTTGGTGGTAGCGGGGGTGTATATTGTAGCCCGGAAGAGTTAGGGATGCAATTCGGGAGAATGGTTGCCCCGGGAGATTTTTGGGAGGGGCACTGAAATTCGGGAGTCTCTCGGAAAAATCGGGAGGGTTGGCAAGTATGTTTATCACCAATCTTCACTCTTTTTCTTTTTACTTTCAATATGGCAGGCTTACGATATTTTAACATGTTGTATGGAATTGCAACTTTTAGGCATGGTGGTCAAATCTTGTAAATCAAAGGTCATTGGCTTAACTCTCATCTGTGCCTTCCTTGGTTAAAAATTAAAAGGAATAATTTCATTACTTTACGGCATTGAAGTACTCAAGATATACTCTATCACCAATTTTTAGTGTCCTGCTGCTTACTTTCAATATGTTAGGCAACGACTTGTTTCCGATGAAAGGGAAATGCAAAACTAGAATTGGGGTACGCTTCTTGGTACTCATGACATCTTGTACTTTTACTTTCATTAGTCTTTGCAAACTGCATTTCTTTGACTTGAGGTATTTTACGGCGTTGTACGGCATCAATCAATCAATCAATCAATCAATCAATCAATCAATGTTTATTTATATAGCCCTAAATCACAAGTGTCTCAAAGAGCTGCACAAGCCACAACGACATCCTCGGTTCAGATCCCACATAAGGGCAAGGAAAAACTCAACCCAGTGGGATGTCAATGAGAATGACAATGAGAAACCTTGGAGAGGACCGCAGATATGGGTGATTCCCCCCCTCTAGGGGAGACCGGATGCTATGGACGTCGAGTGGGTCTAGCATAATATTGTGAAAGTCCAGTAATCTAACATAATAGTACAGCGTGATTGCTTGTAGGCGCAGTGGCCAAGTGGTAAGGCGTCGGTCTCGTAAACCGAAGAACATGGGTTCAATCCCCATCTGTGCCTTATAACCTGTTGGATTTGTCTACCACTTTAATGACTTCAATACAATGTCAGTATGATAGATACCCTCCAGCACCAAACTTCAACCAATCCTTTGAGGCAACTACCAAAGGACTAAAAGTATGGGAATGCATTTTCCATTACATCATGGTGTAATAAGGTAGAAGCATTCTATGCCCAACCGTTTATTATATTCTGTTTATTTTCAATATCTATGGCTACCCGTTTAGGCAACTACAGACATTACAGAAAAGAAAACGCAAAACGAAACATGGGGATAAAAATATAATTACTGTGGTGACAACTTCTTTTAATCGGTATTGATTGATCGTTAGATAGTATTTTATGGAGACTAGGCCTGTCAATAAATTGATTTTATTGATAAATTCGATTTGTTTTGTTGCAGACTATTTAATTCAAGACAGAAGTTTTGCCTACCATAGGAAGCTCGATATTGAATAACTTTAAAATGATTCAGAAAATGCATATTGGTCAACATATGAGTAAAAGCATCACAGTTTATATGACAGAGTTAATCTCTTTCCTTTTTTGGAAATTATTTTATACAAAGCCTATTCTAAAAAGAAGCAACTTTATGAAGATTAAAATTTTGCTAAAGGGAAGATGCAGTGTATGCAATACACTCATCTTTGATTAGATAAAAGCAAAACTTGTTTTGAATTATATCTGTCATATGTATACATTAGTTTATTTAAAAAGTAGAAATAAAAATTGGAATAAATTGTAAATCTATTTTGGTATGAGAAAAACAGGCCTAATGGAGATGGTGAGTTCAAGCGCGGTGGCCAAGCGGTAAGGTGTCAGTCTTGTAATCGAAGATCATGGGTTCAACAGCCACCTGTGCCTTCCTGTGTTAACAATTGGAAAGGAATGTGTTCACTATGTTGTTAAAATAAATGTACTCTATCACAAATCTTTACTCTCCTGCTGCTTACTTTAAATATGTTAGGCAACGACAGATATTGCTTGTTTAAGATGAAAGGAAAATGCAAAACCAAAATTGGCGAAGCACTTTTTATGACTCATGACTCCAAGTCCGAGTCCATGGTTCTCGCCCGGGAAAGGGTGGAGTGCCATCTTCTAGTTGGGGAGGAGATCTTGCCCCAAGTGGAAGAGTTCAAGTACCTCGGAGTCTTGTTCACGAGTGAGGGAAGAGTGGATCGTGAGATCGACAGGCGGATCGGTGCGGCGTCTTCAGTAATGCGGACGCTGTATCGATCCGTTGTGGTGAAGAAGGAGTTGAGCCGGAAGGCAAAGCTCTCAATTTACCGGTCGATGTACGTTCCCAGCCTCACCTATGGTCATGAGCTTTGGGTTATGACCGAAAGGACAAGATCACGGGTACAAGCGACCGAAATGAGTTTCCTCCGCCGGGTGGCGGGGCTCTCCCTTAGAGATAGGGTGAGAAAGTCTGTCATCCGGGAGGAACTCAGACTAAAGTCGCTGCTCCTCCACATCGAGAGGAGCCAAATGAGGTCGTTCGGGCATCTGCTCAGGATGCCACCCGAATGCCTCTCTCTGGAGGTGTTTAGGGCCCCCGCGACCCGACCTCGGATAAGCGGAAGGAAATGGATGGATGGAAGGACATTGTGTACTTTCACTTTCAATATTCATGGAGGACTGCGTTCCTTTGACCTGTGATATTTTACGGCGTTGTACAGCGCAGTGGCCAAGCGGTAAGGCATTGTTCTCGTAAACCAATAGATAGTGGGATCAAGTCCCATCTGTCCCTTCATATGGTAAAACAGGTATTACTTGTCCAAGTTAAAGGAAAATTGCGAAAACAGTGAAGTTGGTGTCGTAAAATGAAGATCATGACTTCAACTCCCATCTGTACCTTCCTCTGGTAAAAATCTGAGGCAACTTTTTCATTACTTTGACATTAATACAGCAGGTGTACTTTATCACCTATCTTCACTCTTTTGCTGTTTACTTTCGATATATCAGACTTATGATATTTTACTGTGTTGTATGGAACAGCAACTTTTAGGCACGATGGCCACAAGTTAAGGCCTCGGTCTTGTAAAATGAAGAGATTGGTTTCAACCTCCATCCATGCCTCAGAATATGTGAGTTGTCGCAATAGTTTTGGGCTACAATTTCCAATTAGTTATTATCAGTATTGACAACAACATGATTCAGCTGCACTCAGGTGCAGTGGCCAAGTGGTAAGGCGTCGGTCTCGTAAACCGAAGATCGTGGGTTCAACCCCCATCTGTGCCTCCTTTTGTGAAGTGATTTCATTACTTTGTGACATTATTACAACAGGTGTGCTCTATCACCTATCTTTACTCTTGTGTTGTTTACTTTCGATATATCAGACTTATGATATTTTACTGTGTTGTATGGAACAGCAACTTTTAGGCACGATGGCCAAAAGTTAAGGCCTCGGTCTTGCAAAATGAAGAAATTGGTTTCAACCTCCATCCGTGCCTCAGAATATGTGAGTTGTCGCAATAGTTTTGGGATACAATTTCCAATTAGTTATTATCAGTATTGACAATAACATGAATCAGCTGCGCTCAGGTGCAGTGGCCAAGTGGTAAGGCATCGGTCTCGTAAACCGAAGATCGTGGGTTCAACCCCCATCTGTGCCTCCCTTTGTGAAGTGACTTCATTACTTTGTGACATTATTACAACAGGTGTGCTCTATCACCTATCTTTACTCTTGTGTTGTTTACTTTCGATATATCAGACTTATGATATTTTACTGTGTTGTATGGAACAGCAACTTTTAGGCACGATGGCCAAAAGTTAAGGCCTCGGTCTTGCAAAATGAAGAAATTGGTTTCAACCTCCATCCGTGTCTCAGAATATGTGAGTTGTCGCAATAGTTTTGGGATACAATTTCCAATTAGTTATCATCAGTATTGACAATAACATGAGTCAGCTGCGCTCAGGTGCAGTGGCCAAGTGGTAAGGCGTCGGTCTCGTAAACCGAAGATCGTGGGTTCAACCCCCATCTGTGCCTCCCTTTGTGAAGTGATTTCATTACTTTGTGACATTATTACCACAGGTGTGCTCTATCACCTATCTTTACTCTTGTGTTGTTTACTTTCGATGTATCAGACTTATGATATTTTACTGTGTTGTATGGAACAGCAACTTTTAGGCACGATGGCCAAAAGTTAAGGCCTCGGTCTTGCAAAATGAAGAAATTGGTTTCAACCTCCATCCGTGCCTCAGAATATGTGAGTTGTCGCAATAGTTTTGGGATACAATTTCCAATTAGTTATTATCAGTATTGACAATAACATGAATCAGCTGCGCTCAGGTGCAGTGGCCAAGTGGTAAGGCGTCGGTCTCGTAAACCGAAGATCGTGGGTTCAACCCCCATCTGTGCCTCCTTTTGTGAAGTGATTTCATTACTTTGTGACATTATTACAACAGGTGTGCTCTATCACCTATCTTTACTCTTGTGTTGTTTACTTTCGATATATCAGACTTATGATATTTTACTGTGTTGTATGGAACAGCAACTTTTAGGCACGATGGCCAAAAGTTAAGGCCTCGGTCTTGCAAAATGAAGAAATTGGTTTCAACCTCCATCCGTGCCTCAGAATATGTGAGTTGTCGCAATAGTTTTGGGATACAATTTCCAATTAGTTATTATCAATATTGACAACAACATGAATCAGCTGTGTTCAGGTGCAGCGGCCAAGTGGTAAGGCGTCGGTCTCGTAAACCGAAGATCGTGGGTTCAACCCCCATCTGTACTTTCTTTTGTAAAGTAATTTCATTACTTTGTGACATTATTACAGCAGGTGTGCTCTATCACCTATCTTCACTCTTGTGTTGTTTACTTTCAATATATCAGGCTTATTATATTTTACTGTGTTGTATGGAACAGCAACTTTTAGGCGCGATGGCCAAGTGGTAAGGTGTTGTTATTCTAAACCAAAGAACATATGTGCCTTAGAACCTGTGAGATTTGTCAAGTGTTTTCATGACTTTAATGCAATACCTGTTTTTAATCGGTATTGATTGATTGTTTTATAGTATTTCATGGAGACTATGCCTATCAATAAATTTGATTTATTTTTTGTTAGAGACGATTTAATTCTAGACAGAAGTTTTGCCTTCCATAGGAAGCTCGATATTGAATAACTTTAAATAATTCAGACAATGAATATTGGTCAACAGATTAGTGAAAGCATCACAGTAAATATGCCAGAGTTCGTCTGTTTAATTTTTAGAAAATTATTTTATAGTCTGTTCTAAAAAGAAGCAACTTTATCACCAATCTTTACTCTCCTGCTGCTTACTTTCAATATGTTAGGCAACAACATATATTACTAGTTTCAGATGGAAGGAAAATGCAAAACAAAATTGGCAATACACTTTTTATTACTCATGACATTGAGTACTTCTACTTTACCTTTACTAGTGGCCAAGCGGTAAGGTGCCCTTCTTTTAAACTGACAGATAACGGGTTCAATCCCCGTTTGTGCTTTTCTGTGTTAAAACAGATATTATTTGTTTCAGACGAAAGGAAAATTGCGGACACAGCGGCATTGATTTCCTAAACTAAAGATCATGGACTTGAACCCTGTCTGTGCCTTCTTCTGTTAAAACAGATTATACTTGTTTCAGTTGAAAGAAAAATGTAAAACAAGAATTGTGGCTTACTTCTTGTTACTCATGACATTGTGTACTTTTATTTTCAGTAGTCTTTGCAACCTGCGTTTCTTTGACTTGTGATATTTTTTGGCGTTGTACAGCAGCACAATTTGTCGGCGCAGTGGCCAAGCGGTAAGGCATTGGTCTTGTAAACCGAAGGTTATGGGTTCAACCCCTATCTGTGCCTTCCTCTGTTAAAAATCTGATGGATCTTTTGCGTTACCCTGACATTAATAGAGCAGGTGCGCTCTATCACTAATCTTCACTCCTTTTCTGTTTACTTTCAATATGTCAGGCTTATGATATTTTACAGTGAAACGCAACTTATAGGCATGGTGGAAAATGGCTTCGGTCTTGTACACCGAATAAAATGGGTTCAAGATGTCCCAATAGTTTTAGGAATACAATTTCCAATCTTTTTTTTATCAGTATTGATTGATGTATTTATGGCACATCATGGACTATTTTTTTTAGGTGTGTGGTAAGGGGTGGGTCTTGTAAATCAAAGATCATGGGCTTAACCCCCATCTGTGCCTTCCTGTGTTAAAGATTTCAATGTTTTCATTACCTTGTGACATTGATAAACGAGGTACACTCTGTCACCAATGTTTACTCTCCTGCTGCTTTCTTTCAATATGTTAGGCAAGGACAGATATTACTTGTTTCAGATGAAAGGAAAATGCAAAACCAAAAGTTGGGATGCACTTTTTATTACTCATGACATTGTGTGATATTTTCCGGCATTGTACATCAATGCACCTTGTCGGCGGGGTGGAGGAGCGCTGAAGCGTCGGTCTTGTAAACCGACAATAATGGATTTAACCCCCATCTGTGCCTTCCTCTGTTAAAATCTAAAGGACCTTTTTCATTACTTTGTGGCATCAAAATAGCAGGTGCACTCTATCACTAATCTTCACTCCTTTGCTGTTGACTTTCAATATGTCAGGCTTAGGATATTTTACGGTGTTGTATGAAAATGCAACTTTTAGGCGCGATGGCCAAATGCTTAGGCGTCGGCCTTGTAAAACGAAAAAAATGTGTTCAACCCCCATTTGTGCCTCAGAATATGTGAGATGTCCCTATAGTTTTAGGGATACATTTGTAATTATTTTTCAATCATTATTGATTGATCCATTTATGTTACAACATGAATCAGCTGCTTTCAGGTGCAGTGGGCAAGTGGCATGGCGTAGGTCTCGTAAAGCGAAGAACATGGGTTCAATTCCCACGTGTACCTCAGGACCTGTGCTATATGTCGAGGGTTTTCATGACTTTAATGCAATACCTGTTTTTTTGATTGATCCTTTGATAGTATTTCATGGAGATTTGGCCTGGCAATAAATCGATAAAATCAAGTTTTTTGTTGCTGACGATTTAATTCAAGACAGAAGTTTTGCCTCCCTTAAGGAAGCTCGATATTGAATAACTTTAAATGATTCAGACAATGCATATTGATCATCATATGAGTAAAAGCATCACAGTTAATATGCCAGAGTACGTCTCTTTCCTTTTTTGAAAATTATTTTATACAAAGTCTGTTCTAAAAAGAAGCAACTTTATAAATATTAGAATTTTGCTAAAAGGAAGATGCAGTGCATGCAGTACACTAGTTTTTGACCAAATAAAAGCAAAACTTGTTTGGAATTATCTCTGTCATGTGTATACATTAGCTTCTTTAAAAGTAGGAGGAAAAAATCCCATCTGTGCCAAAAATTGAAGGGAATGTTGGTTGGTTGTTGGTTGAAGTTTTTTTCGAACATGATAGCAGTTTCAACGTGATATATCACATGTTTTCCATTTCTCTTTACAGCTGATTGCTTTCAACATGTCAGGCTTATGATATTTTACCGTGTTGTATGGAAAAGCAACTTTTAGGCGCGGTGGCCAAAGGCTTAGGCTTCGGTCTTATAAAACGAAGAAATTGGTTTCAACCTCCATCCGTGCCTCAGAATATGTGAGATGTCGCAATAGTTTTGGGGATACAATTTCCAATTGTTTTTATGGGTATTGATTGCTCCATTTATGTTACAATTTGAACTAGCTGCTTTCAGGTGCAGTGGCAAAGTGGCAAGGAGTTGGTCTTGTAAACCGAAGAACATGGGTTCAATCCCCCTCTGTGCCTCAGAACCTTTGAGAGTTGTCAAGTGTTTTCATGGGAACTTTACTTTTTTCTTACGAGAGACAAGAAGACAAAAGGTTTTGTTCTAGTTGGCTAGCAATGCAGCTAATGGGATCAATCTATTCAGCCTCTAAATCACTTTGAAAAAACATCCAAAAACCGCCATCAATAATTCATTTACGGTCCGTAACCTGTATAATAACCAAGCTGTAGCGATATTGTTATTGCAAGAGCAGACACTGAGGAACACTTTTTCTAGCGTAGTAACACATCACCTTGCTTATGGCATTCTACAGCTTTAGCCGTAAGTGAGATTCTGTGTCAGCTGCTGAATGACTTCTGAGTTTGTAATACACAATGCGATAGGACACCAATCTGTACTGCCGGAAAAACATGAGCAATCATATTACAGTGTCTGTTAAGTATTAGCCCAACATTTCATGTTTTGTTCGTACACAGCTAATAGTTGGGTCAGCTGTTTTGAGGCCCAGTAACCAATTGGTAAGGTGTTGGTCTCATAAACTGAAGGACATGGGTTCAATCCCCATCTGCACCTCTGAAACTTTTAGATTTGTCTACTATTTTTATGTCTTTAACACAGTATTATTATGATAGACGCATTCCAGCACCAAACTTCAATCAACCCCGTTTAGGCAACTTCCAAAGGACTAAATGAAGGGAATGCATTCTCCATTACATCATGGCGTAATAAAGTAGAAGCATTCTATCCCCAACTCTTCCCCTTTCTCATTTTGTGTTTATTTTCAATATCTACGGCAACCCGTTTAGGCAACTACAGACATTACTGAGACGAAAACGCAAAACGAAACATGGGGATATACATTTCATTACTGTGGTGACACCTGCTTTTAATCGGTATTGATTTATCGTATGATAGTATTTCATGGAGACTAGGCCTGTCAATAAATCGATTTTATTGATAAATTCGATTTGTTTTGTTGCAGACGATTTAATTCAAGACAGAAGTTTTGCCTCCCATAGGAAGCTCGATATTGAATAACTTTAAATGATTCAGACAATGCAAATTGATCAAGTTAATCTCTTTCCTTTTTGGAAAATTATTTTATACAAAGTCTGTTTTAAAAACAATTAGAATTTTGCTAAAAGGAAGATGCAGTGTATGAAGTACACTAGTTTTTATCTCTGTCATGTGTATACATTATTTTCTTTAAAAAGTAGGGGGGGGTTCGGAAATATACTTTTTATGAAATTTTATTTTATCACCCAGGCCTAATGGAGATGATGGTTTCAGGCCAAGTGGTAAGGCGTCGGTCTCGTAAACCGAAGAACATGGGTTCAACCCCCATCGCGACTTTCAAGGGAAAATGCATTTTTGGGGGAATTTTGCCTATCGATCACAATCCTTATGAGAGACAAGAAGACAAAATATTTTGTTCTAGGTGGCTAGCAATGCAGCTAATGTCATGTGTATACATTATTTTCTTTAAAAAGTAATGGAGATGGTGATTTCAGGCGCAGTGGCCAAGTGGTAAGGCGTCGGTCTCGTAAACCGAAGAACATGGGTTCAACCCCCATCTGTGCCTTCCTCTTTTAAAAATTTGAAAGTATTATTTCAATTACTTTGTGGCATTGATAAAGTAGATGCACTCTATCACCAATATTTACTCTCCTGCTGCTTACTTTCAATATGTTAGGCAACAACAGATGTTGTTTCAGATGAAAGGGAAATGCAAACCAAGAATTGGGGTACGCTTCTTGGTACTCATGACATCGTGTATTTTTACTTTCAATAGTCTTTGCAAACTGCGTTTCTTTGACTTGTGGTATTTTACGGCGATATTGGTATTGCAAGAGCAAACACAGAGGAACTCTTTTTCTAGCGTAGTAACACATCGCCTTGCGACGGCATGCTACGGCTTTAGCCGTAAGCTAGCTTCTGCTTCAACAGCTGATTGGCTTTTGAGTTTGTAATACACAACACGATGCGATAGGATACCGATTTGTACTGACTGAAAAACATGAACAGTCATATTACTGTATCTGTTAAGTATTAGCCCAACATTTCATGTTTTGTTCATACACAGCTATCTAGAGTCTAGATAGCTGTTTGTGCCATAGTTGGGTCAGTTGCTTTCAGGCCCAGTGACCAAGTGGTAAGGTGTCAGTCTTGTCGGTCTTGGAACAAAGCGTACATTATTGTGCTGATTTCCATCCATCCATCCATTTTCTACCGCTTGTCCCATTCTTTTACCTTGTGTGTTTCAGGACCGTTTCAGCGGTTTCAAAGGGAAAGTGCAAGTGAATCCTGGCAATAATCTTTTATCATACTTTATCTTTTTCAGATGGACCCTGTCCAGAAGGCAGTGATCAACCACACTTTTGGCGTCCCTCAGCCCCTCAAGAAGAAGCAGATTATCTCCTGCAACATTTGCCACTTGCGCTTTAACTCCACGGTAGGAATGTGTCGACTTGCTACACTCTTTGTATGCATGCATCAACTCAGAGTTTGATCAAAAATCTATCCCCGAGGACAGATTTTTATTTTTTTTTGTGGTTGTTTTGGCACGAGGGATTAGACAGCAGGGAGAACTTCCGTTTATCAGCCTCCAACAGAATCAATCAGACGGCTCAGTAGGAAGCACACACACATTCACACACAGTGAGGCACATTTTCTCAGGTGGTTTCATGCATATGCAGAAAAAAAAACATGGAGACGTATCAGGGATTTGTACAGTTAACGGAACGGAAAGAGAATGCCGGTTGTTGTGTAGCTTCATGTGTTTTCCGATAACCTGGATGGCTTTCCACACTCCAATAATGGGTGTGGTGTACAAGACATTATTACCCACAATCAGAATACCGTATTTTTCGGAGTATAAGTCGCTCCGGAGTATAAGTCGCACCGGCCGAAAATGCATAATAAAGAAGGAAAAAAACATATATAAGTCGCACTGGAGTATAAGTCGCATTTTTGGGGGAAATTTATTTGATAAAACCCAACACCAAGAATAGACATTTGAAAGGCAATTTAAAATATATAAAGAATAGTGAACAACAGGCTGAATAAGTGTACGTTATATGACGCATAAATAACCAACTGAGAATGTGCCTGGTAAGTTAACGTAACATATTATGGTAAGAGTCGTTCAAATAACTATAACATATAGAACATGCTATACGTTTACCAAACAATCTGTCACTCCTAATCGCTAAATCCCATGAAATCTTATATGTTTAGTCTCTTACGTGAATGAGCTAAATAATATTATTTGATATTTTACGGTAATGTGTTAATAATTTCATACATAAGTCGCTCCTGAGTATAAATCGCACCCCCGGCCAAACTATGAAAAAAACTGCGACTTATAGTCCGAAAACTACGGTAGTCGACTATTTGACGTTTTCGATTCGTTAGACTCCAATCTGACTACATTTCTTTTATTAACTTTAGAAGATTCACATCACCATCCTACTTCCTGAAGCAGCCATATCTACATCATTGTGATCTTACTGACACCTAGTGACCAATGTATAGTACTACATATCATCAAAGCATGTATTTATGGGGATCCCCATTAGGGCTGAGCGATTATGGCAAAAATAATAATCATTAACTTGAAAACATACATTTTTATTGTACCACCTAAACTCAACTTTAAATACAGTTAAAAATACAGATATACATTAGTAATGAATAAATAACAAAAAGTAAAATAATAATAGTAAGAACAATCAATTTAAATAACAATAGCAATATAAAAAAACAATACAATTCAGTTTTTCCGTTTTAATTGTTTTTAATTTAGTTTTTTACCTTTTACACCTATTTTACCACCATAGAGTGTGTGCTTTTTGTGTCAAAATAAAATGTTATAAAATGTTTGTTAATTAAATGCGAAACTCTTCACATTTATTAGTGCAATACGTTGGACAATTTTGAGCAGTATTTTAAGACGAAGCATAATACATCTGTAAATGTATCAGTATGTGCTTAAAGGACAATATGCTCAGATGTGGCGCACCGTGCGATTATTGTGAAGGGAGGAAGTGTTGTTTACTGTTGTTCTCATCTTGACAAGTAAATAGGCAACTCGAGTCTCCAAAAAAAAAAAGAGAGCTCACCTCTCAAATTGCTATCTTAAGCTTCTTCCTAGTTTAGTTGATGTTTCAAGTGGCCATCTCCACATTGTTTAGTTCAGGACGGGGATGAATGAGCAGTATCGGACACATTATTTTTCCAAACAAATGTTCCTTCTCCTCACAATGACAGCATTTTACTTACATTTATGTACATTTTCCTTATACTCTGCGTTTAACAGCGGATTCTGTTTTATTGGCCAATTATGAGACTCTGTACGCGGTTACGTAAACACGGAAATCATATGCCTTACTTTTTTGTTGAGTTTAGTGATTATTGTTTAGCCATATTAGGGCTGTGTCAAATAAAAAGTAGCAAGTATGGTGCCATCCCAAACTTCTAGTAGACGTGCTCTTGTTTTCACTCATTCGTTTCACCGTTACATGCTCCAGAAATTGCATGTACCGTATTTTCCGGACCACAGGGCGCACCGGATTATAAGGCGCACTGCTGATGAGCGGGTCTTGTCAGGGTTTTTTTCACACGGGATTATAGGGCGCATTAAAGGGGTCATATTGTTTTGGGTTTTTTTCTAAATTGAAAACATCAGGTGGCGACTTGTCCAGGGTGTACCCCGCCTTCCACCCGAATGCAGCTCAGATAGGCTCCAGCACCCCCCACGACCCCGATAGGGACAGGCGGTAGAAAATGGATGGATACATTGAAAACACTTCCTTGTGGTCTACATAACATGTAATGGTGGTTCTCTGGTCAAAATGTTGCATAGATTATGTTTTACAGACAATCTTCAAGCCGCTTTCTGACAGTCGCTTCAGGATCAGTTTTTCAAATCTACTTACTTTTTTAAACACCAACTGCGTGATGAACTACAATTCTTTACTCATTGTGTCCTACAAACAAACAAAGAGCTACATACAACATACTTACTGTAGATACAGTATGTATCGGTTGTGGTAGCAGAGAGACACAGAAAGGCAGCCATTAGCAAGAGGAGATGTCCTACGGGGAAGCGTATGTCGGCGGTGAAGCTTTTTCAAGTTCGCTACAAGCTGGGGGAGCTCCCACGGCGCCGCCATTTATCAACAATATCAAACACGAGCGTGTTGTGGCTATTCTTTGGTATTTGCACGGTTACGCAACCTGCACAAACACACATGCTTGATACACCTCCAAGATGGACGTTTGTTTTGGTTCCTGTTTCTCAATTGTAGCAAGACATAATTATGTAGTTGTTATTCATAACTTCTGCCATCCAAAGGAAAGTGATATCAAGCCCCAAATATTGGAAGGCCTTGGCTTGGACAAGTGAGCATCCGATCGGCGGTGAGCCTCAGCTGGCTGCGTAGGCGGGATTGGTCACATCACGCCAACTTCTGATGCTTTTTCACAGCACATTAGTCACAGGATGTTTGACAGCCGCATTATTTATAGACCTCTTCGTGATGCAAAGTGAACGTGATTACCACCATAAATTCATGACGCCACTTGTGAGGCACCATCATGTAACCTTGGGTGTCTGCTCGTCAACAGTCGGCTTTTATTGGAGTAAAATGGCGCGAGTGGGTTTTGCTTTTTGATATCATGATTGAGTAATTAAGGGCTTTTAAGCTCTCAAAAAGCTAAATTTGGCTGCATTTTCCCCACATTGTACTCATTGTATATAACATTTTATTATTAAGTCATTTGAAATTATGAAACTTTTTTTTAAATGTATGAAAAATGTATACATGCATTTCCCACTGTCAATAAAATTTGTCATATTACACGTCTGCATATATTAGAAGATAATATTTTTTTTATTTTGATATTTTACATCTTACAGCCAATTTTGGGGAAATTTACAGTTCAGTTTAACCTATTAATAATAATAATAATAGTAATTAAATAAATAGTAGTATCAATTATACTATTACATATTTTTGATTAATAATAATAATAATAAATACTGAAATTTGTAAAAAATAAAAAATCATATTACACGTATTTATATATTACATGATAGTTTTTTTTTTTACTTTCTGTTATTGTTTTAAATGTTGTATCCTTGTATGGAATAATTTACATCCATCCATCCGTTGTGTCCTTGGGCAAGACACTTCACCCTTGCTCCTGATGAGTGCTGGTTAGCGCCTTGCATGGCAGCTCCCGCCATCAGTGTGTGAATGTGTGTGTGAATGGGTGAATGTGGAAATAGTGTCAAAGCGCTTTGAGTCCCTTGAAGGTAGAAAAGCGCTATACAAGTATAACCCATTTATTTATCATCCATCCATCCATTTTCTACCGCTTGTCCCTTTCGGGGTTGCAGGGGGTGCTGGAGCCTATCGCAGCTGCACATGGACGGAAGGCGGGGTACACCCTGGACAAGTCGCCGCCTCATCACAGGGCCAACATAGATAGACAAATAACATTCACAGTTTGGTTTAATCTATTAATTCTAATAATAGCAATTAAATGAACAATGAATTCCAACAATACTAATAAATATGTTTGATTAATAATATTATAAAAACAAATGATAATAATAATAGTATGACTAAATAAATAAAAAAAGTATATTAAAAAATAAGAAGAATGCATTTGAAAATTTTAAATGTATCGATTTTAAGACTGAATACTCTACTGAATATTTAATAAAATTTGAAAGTTTTATTCAGATCGGACCCATATTGGAAGCAATCCATCCATCCATTTTTCTACCGCTTGTCCCTTATGGGGTCACGGGAGGTGCTGGAGCCTATCCCAACTGCACACGGGCAGAAGGCGGGGTACACCCTGGACAAATCGCCACCTCATCACAGGGCCAACACAGTTAGATAGACAGACCACATTCACACACTAGGTCCAATTTAGTGTTGCCAATCAACCTATCCTCAGGTGCATGTCTTTGGAGGTTGGAGGAAGCCGGAATAACCGGAGGGAACCCACGCAGTCACGGGGAGAACATGCAAACTACACACAGAAAGATCCCGAGCCCAGGATTGAACTGAGGACCTTCGTATTGTAAGGCACACGTACTAACCACTGTGCCATTACAATTTTGCTTAAAACCTACCTATTTAATTTGTATTGTGTATATATCGCATCTTACGGTATTGTATTTGAAATGCTTAGCATCCTGCCACTCCCTGCAGTACAGCAGTTTGAAGGACTATTTGACACAACAGTTATTATTATGACAGTTTATATTCCCAAAATGTATCTTTTGCCGTCATCAACATTTGATGTGATCGATTTCTGCTAATTAGACTGCAGGGGGACTTTGCTCTGAGATTGAGCAGTCAGTCAGTGTAATTCTGTGTGTACGTGCTTGTTGGTGTCTGTGTGTGTGTGTGTGTGTGTGTGTGTGTGTGCGTGCGTGCGTGCGTGCGTGCGTGCGTGCGTGCGTGCGTGTGTGTGTGTGCCATTATCATTTGCGGCATGCCCGTACCTCGCATTTGCAGGGAGGACGCCTCTCACTGTGCACGTTGATAGGGTAGTTGTGGAGTTGCGAGGCTCGCTCTTGTTGCGTATTCCTCATGCAATTATACCTCTGGCCTCCCGGCGTGCCGACACCGTTATCAGGCGGGAACAGGCGGCCGCTCTCGTATTGTGCATTCAGCCGTGCATTTTTAACATGGGCCGCACGTTGGGGCCCCGCTTTTTTTCCTCCGCGATATCGCATCGATTAAAATTCTCCTGTCTCGCTAACCTGTCTTCTATCCTATTCCTTTGCTGCAGAACCAGGCAGAGGCGCACTATAAGGGCCACAAGCACGCGCGCAAGCTCAAAGCCATCGAGGCCCAGAAGAACAGGCAAAGACGAGGCGGGGAGGCTTCATCCGGCGGGAGGGAGAGAAACAGAAACAGAGAGCGCAACAGGACCAAGACAACTGAGATTGCACTGCCCGTCGTTGTGGACTCAAGCTTAGAGGAAGGAACAAGTATGTATTTATTTTACTGGACACCTTTCTGGTCCAAAGAGGTGTCAGTACATTGGGATGCTACTTGGGGGGGAGGGAGGGTTTACATCTAGGTACATTGGAAGCTGCTCCTACTGTGCTATTTCCTTAGAAGTCTTGACTATATTTGCCCTTTTTGAACTGCACTGCAAAAAGTCAGTGTTCAAAAACAAGAAAAAATATATATAAAAATGAGGGGTATTTTATTTGAACTAAGCAAAATTATCTGCCAATAGAACAAGAACATTTGGCTTGTCAAGACTTTCCAAAACAAGTAAAATTAGCTAAACTCAATGAACCCCAAAATACCTTAAAATAAGTATATTCTCACTAAGTGAAGTGAATTATATTTTTTGTATAGCGCTTTTCTCTAGTGACTCAAAGCGCTTTACATAGTGAAAACCAATATCTAAGTTACATTTAAACCAGTGTGGGTGGCACTGGGAGCAGGTGGGTAAAGTGTCTTGTCCAAGGACACAACGGCAGTGACTAGGATGGCGGAAGCGGGGATCGAACCTAGAACCCTCAAGTTGCTGGCACGGCCGCTCTACCAACCGAGCTATACCGCCCTAACTGACTAATGACAACTGTACTACTATATGAGTACGTATTTTCTATTGTTTCATTGAAAATAAAACAGCAAAGTCCATTTGGCTGTCATCTGTTTTAATTATGAGACACAATTGTGTCAAAGTCATGATTTTTTTTTTCATGCTTGAAATAACAAATGATTACTTTAAAAAAGTAGTTTTATACTTCTGAGTGTTGATGACACAGCTTTGCATCTGTTGATATTCTAGTTTCAAGCATGTTTTACTCAATATAGGTCATAAAACCTCAGCAACAAGCTGTAATATCTTACTGAGATCGTTTAGGACCAAAACACTTAAAACAAGTAAAAGACTCTAACATAAAATCTGCTTAGCGAGAAGAATTATCTTATCAGACAGAAAATAAGCAAATATCACCATTATTTGAGATATTTCATCTTACTTAGATTTCAGTTTTTGCAGTGTGCTCTTTACCACAGCTGTGTCCTAGGGTTTACATGCTAACAATTGTACTCGCAAGGAAGATTCCTTCAAAATGGATGCACGACCATGGACACGCAATTGTTACCACATGTAGGAGTTGCTTGAATTTCAGGAGGGTGCATGTCTTGCCAAAACACCAGCTCCCATTTGAGTGCGAGCTGCGACGAACGCTTCGTCTATCCACAGTGTGAAGACGCTTCTAAGGTACTAATCCTCACCCCCATGACGGACAAAAAAAACGACTGTACGTTTGTTCCAAGTAGCACTATCACTGGAGGACGAGAGGAAAAGGACGACATAAGCTAAAGCTTCAACATAAAGCAGGGGTGCTCGAGCCAGAGGTCGATAATATTGGTACATAGTGTAATATCATAATATAAACGATACTAAGGTGATTAGATCGATATTTTTTTTGTTCTTGTTCTTATTATTGTAGAATATTTTTGGTCATTCTTGTTTTTGTTTACAAAGTCGGAGAGTAAGTCTCTGGATACAGGAAGGCTCTTTTTACTTCTGTTTGGTTATTGTGCGCTAGTTGCTTTATTTATACATCATCTGGTTTACAACAATACTAGCAAATTTTAAACAACATAAAATAAGCTTTATAAAAATGTGTTATTGTGTTTATTGTAGTTACTTGCAGTTAAACATTTTCACTTTTATAATCTATTGTCAAACTATCAGATGGAGACTTGGAATTAGATGGGATCTTTGGCCAAAACATCAGATCATCACGAGCTAAATTTATACATTTTATAGTTGCTGTGGGTAATACTGCCATGCTATTATTTTGAATTTTGCAGGACGTCACTGTGTGCACGCTTTAATTCCGTGTAACTTGACAGTAGTTAAATTATGGTTTCATGCTGCTTACAACACATGTCGACATCAACTCGACTTTCAAGGCATCTTAACGATGACTTTATTTGCCTGTAAAGTTTAATGTCGATGTCACTTTAGCAAAAAGAAGAACACGATGGAGCAGGACTTGACGGGCTGGACTGAGGCGGGTTCCACTCGACCAAAGTTAAGAAGACGCAGGCATTTTGAGGTCTGCGGAACGTCACCTGACATTTTGGGAACTTAATAGCAAGGTGCGGTGGCCAAGTGGTAAGGCGTCGGTCTCGTAAACCGAAGATCATGGGTTCGATCCCCATCTGTGCCTTAGAGCATGTAGTTGTTTTTCTATCTTGTCACAGGATAGACTTTATTCATTATGTGGTTGACGTGCGTATAGAGAAAGTCCACAAAAAATAAGAAGGAAACATTTAAAGAGCTTAGAGCTGATGCAACCAGCTGCCACTTTAGTGGCGCCATTTAAGTTAAAGTGCCAATGATTGTCACACACACACCAGGTGTGGTGAAATTGTTCTCTGCATTTGACCCATCACCCTTGATCACCCCCTGTTTCTACATACGGCTACAAAAGTAAAACACAGCGAAAAAACACAAAATAATACATAATGCGCACACTGCAAAAAGTCAGTGTTCAAAAACAAGAAAAAAATAAAATAAAATTAGGGGTATTTTATTTGAACTAAGCAAAATTATCTGCCAATAGAACAAGAAATTTCGGCTTGTCAAGACTTTCCAAAACAAGTGAAATTAGCTAACCTCAATGAACCCAAAAATACCTCAAAATAAGTATATTCTCACTAACAACAAGTGCACTTTTTTGGTAGAAAAAAAAGAGACCTTTTTGCTCAATATGTTGAAAAATATTCTTAAATTAAGTAAATGCTAGTGCCATTATCTTGACATAATGATATGCGCTTGGCATCATGATTTTTTTTTTTCATGCTTGAAGTAAGAAATTATTACTTTAAAAAAGTAGTTTTATACTTGTGAGTGTTGATGACACAGCTTTGCAACAGTTGATATTCTAGTTTCAAGCATGTTTTACTCAATATAGGTCATCAAATCTCAGCAACAAGCTGTAATATCTTACCGAGATCATTTAGGACCAAAACCCTTAAAACAAGTAAAACACTCTAACATAAAATCTGCTTAGTGAGAAGAATTATCTTATCAGACAGAAAATAAGCAAATATCACCCTTATTTGAGATATTTAATCTTACTTAGATTTCAGTTTTGCAGTGCATGGAACAGACCCAATAAAGCAACCAAGAAAACGGACTACGTCCTAGGCTGCCCACTAGTTTTCAGACAATGTCCAGTTCTCACAGATGAGCGAGAATCCGTCCAGGGAGACTGATGCGTGCCCATTTAGCCATGGCTTTTCTTAACGCGAACTCCGCATTTCCTCCGGTCTCTCCACAAGGAGTCCAGTATGGCAGAGAGCCAGCAGCTGGTCTACGGTGCATGGCCAAAAGGCTCCCCCTGAAGCGCACCAGAAAGCAGCGCAAAATTCACGAAAGTGCCACCCCTTGTTGCGCAGTCCCGAACCAGAAGGCAAAAAACACATGAGAACAAGAGGGAAACATTAGGAACGCAAAGGAGGACACACAAGAGCACAGAGCTCCTGCAACCAGCAGCCACTTTCAATGTTGTTCATCTGTCATTATCCACATGACGAGTCGGGCCTGAATTACTAGCACACTTTGCAATCTGCTATTAAAAGTTCACACCCATTTCTATAAATCCTTTTTGAACCCTCACGCAAACACTTTATCTGCTGTAATTAAACACCATTTTAACTGCGGAAGACGACATTTTAAACAAGGTTTCTTTCCCATGTTGCACCTCCCCTTGGCGCTGCACGCCACGTAGGATGAGAGAAGCGTCTGCTCGGAATTCTTAAAAGGTGTCGGGATGCGAGGCGGGAACATCAGAGAGGAGCAAGTAAAGAGAAGTTCTCCTTGAGGGAGTAGAAAGTGGACAAAAGGCTGGGAGGCCTGATAACGCTTTTCTTCTTCTTCTCAAATGTATATTCTTTTCGGAGGAGGAAGCGGCAACAGACAAATGAAGGCTGGAATAAAAGATGAGATTAAATGAACGGCAGGCAGGATAGCGATGGCGAGTGAAAGCATGGAGGAGGGAGGAAGAAGATAAGCTCCTTTTAATGCTCGCAGTAATTTTGTCCCAATTATAAGAAGAATGGTGGGATAGCAGCAAGTGTGAGCCTGAACTTATAATGAACGACGTATGCTTGCCAAACTGCTCCTGTAAACAACACACCCGCTCGCCAATTAACGCACGTCATCCACAGCCGCAAGGTCAGCCTCCTCATCCCACGTCACGCTACTAATGGACGTCCAGACAGACGAGGCCGCTACGCTCCTTCAGACCTCGCTGGAGGAAACCTGCCAGACACTAACTTAACTGCTCGACATGAATCCTCCGTTAAACTACTCTTTCTCTTTGCCACTAAACCCAAAATGTTGGCAGGCTAAAATCTTCCCAGGCGATTTTGCTTTTAAAGTTGTCCATCAGCAGTACTTCAAAGGAAATCAGCTGCTGAGACATACAAGTGGAGTAAAACTACACGACAGTACTTTCTCTTTCTGTTTGATGTGTTTTTATTCTCATTTCTTGTCAGACGGGTGATAATCTACTACTGGGGTGTCCAAAGCGAGGCCGGAGGGTCATTTGCCGCCTGCAGCTAATTTTTTATCGTACCGTGGCAAAAAAAACTACAGATGTCCGATAATGGCTTTTTTGCCGATATCCAAAATTACGATATTGTCCAACTCTTAATTACAGATTCCGATATCAACCGTCAGTGGATAATCCTGGTCAATATACAGTCGTGGAATTAACACATTATTATGCCTAATTTTGTTGTGATGCCCCGCTGGATGCATTAAACAATGTAACAAGATTTTCCAAAATGAACTCAAGTTATGGAAAAAAATGCCAACATGGCACTGCCATATTTATTATTGAAGTCACAAAGTGCATTATTTTTTTAAACATGCCTCAAAACAGCAGCTTGGAATTTGGGACATGCTCTCCCTGAGAGAGCATGAGGAGGTTGAGGTGGGCAGGGTTGGGGGGGCCGGGGGCGGGGTTGAGTTGGGGGCGGGGGGTAGCGGGGAGTGTATATTGTAGCGTCCCGGAAGAGTTAGTGCTGCAAGGGGTTCTGGGTATTTGTTCTGTTGTGTTTATGTTGTGTTACGATGCGGATGTTCTCCCGAAATGTGTTTGTCATTCTTGTTTGGTGTGGGTTCACAGTGTGGCGCAAATTTGTAACAGTGTTAAAGTTGTTTATACGGCCACCCTCAGTGTGACCTGTATGGCTGTTGACCAAGTATGGATTGCATTCACTTGTGTGTGTGAAAGCTGTAGGTATTATGTGATTGGGCCGGCACGCAAAGGCAGTGCCTTTAAGGTTTATTGGCGCTCTGTACTTCTCCCTACGTATACAGCGGCGTTTTAAAAAGTCATACATTTTACTTTTTAAACCGATACCGATCATTTTGAAACCGGTCAACAGCCATACAGGTCACACTGAGGGTGGACGTATAAACAACTTTAACACTGTTACAAGTATGCGCCACACTGTGAACCCACACCAAACAAGAATGACAAACACATTTCGGGAGAACATCCGCACCCTAACACAACATAAACTCGACAGAACAAATACCCAGAACCCCTTGCAGCACTAACTCTTCCGGGACGCTACAATATACACTCCCCGCTACCCCCTACCCCCCGCCCCCAACTCAACCCCGCCCCCGGCCCCCCCAACCCTGCCCACCTCAACCTCCTCATGCTCTCTCAGGGAGAGCATGTCCCAAATTCCAAGCTGCTGTTTTGAGGCATGTTTAAAAAAATAATGCACTTTGTGACTTCAATAATAAATATGGCAGTGCCATGTTGGCATTTTTTTCCATAACTTGAGTTGATTTATTTTGGAAAACCTTGTTACATTGTTTAATGCATCCAGCGGGGCATCACAACAAAATTAGGCATAATAATGTGTTAATTCCTCGACTGTATATATCGGTATCGGTTGATATCGGAATTGGTAATTAAGAGTTGGACAATATCGGATATCAGCAAAAAAGCCATTATCGGACATCTCTAATTTTAAAGGCCTACTGAAATGAATTTTTTTTATTTAAACGGGGATAGCAGATCTATTCTATGTGTCATACTTGATCATTTCGCGATATTGCCATATTTTTGCTGAAAGGATTTAGTATAGAACAACGACGATAAAGATTGCAACTTTTGGTATCTGATAAAAAAAAGGCTTGCCCCTACCGGAAGTAGCGTGACGTAGTCAGTTGAACATATACGCAAAGTTCCCTATTGTTTACAATGATGGCCGCATGAAGTGAGAGCGATTCGGACCGAGAAAGCGACAATTTCCCCATTAATTTGAGCGAGGATGAAAGATTTGTGGATGAGTAAAGTGCAAATGAAGGACTAGTGGGGAGTTGAAGCTATTCAGATAGGGAAGATGCTGTGAGAGCCGGGGGTGACCTGATATTCAGCTGGGAATGACTACAACAGTAAATAAACACAAGACATATATATACTCTATTAGCCACAACACAACCAGGCTTATATTTAACATGCCACAAATTAATCCTGCATAAAAACACCTGCGTGTTTGTTATGCTAGCTCCTAGCTCCTCTGCTAGCTCCTAGCTCCATAGAACACGCCAATACAATTCAAACACCTGATCAACACACACAATCACTCAGCCCAAAAGACCGTTCACCTAACCCAAGGTTCATAAAGCTTATATATTTTTAAAAAGTTACGTACGTGAGGCGCACATACGGTCAAGTTATCAAATGTTTAGCAGCCAAGGCTGCATACTCACGGTACCTGATATTCAGCTGGGAATGACTACAACAGTAAATAAACACAAGACATATATATACTCTATTAGCCACAACACAACCAGGCTTATATTTAATATGCCACAAATTAATCCTGCATAATAACACCTGCGTGTTTGTTATGCTAGCTCCTAGCTCCTCTGCTAGCTCCTAGCTCCATAGAACACGCCAATACAATTCAAACACCTGATCAACACACACAATCACTCAGCCCAAAAGACCGTTCACCTAACCCAAGGTTCATAAAGCTTATATATTTTTAAAAAGTTACGTACGTGACGTGCACGTACGGTACGGTACGTGTTATGCTAGCTCCTAGCTCCTATGCTAGCTCCTAGCTCCATAGAACACGCCAATACAATTCAAACACCTGATCAACACACACAATCACTCAGCCCAAAAGACCGTTCACCTAACCCAAGGTTCATAAAGCTTATATATTTTAAAAAAGTTACGTACATACGCAAAAAAAAGTTGCGCACATACGGTCAAGCGTTCAAATGTTTAGAAGCCAAAGCTGCATACTCACAGTAGCACGTCTGCGTCTTTGTCATCCAAATCAAAGTAATCCTGGTAAGAGTCTGTGTTGTCCCAGTTCTCTATAGGCGTCTGTGTATCAAAAGTCCTCCTGGTTAGAGTCTCTGTTATCCGAGTTCTTCCATCTTGACTGCATCTTTCGGGAATGTAAACAAAGAAGCGCCGGCTGTGTACTGTTGTTGCTGACTACGTTCGAAAAATACGTCCATTTCGCACCGACAACTTTCTTCTTTGCTTGCTCAGCTTCCTTCTCCACAATGCAATGAACATGATTGCAACAGATTCACGAACACAGATGTCCAGAATACTGTGGAATTATGAAATGAAAACAGAGCTTTTTCGTATTGGCTTCAATGTGGAAGGCATACCCGTGTTCCCCGGTCTACGTCACGCGCATACGTCATCCTCAGAGGCGTTTCGAACCGGAAGTTTAGCGGCAAATTTAAAATGTCACTTTATAAGTTAACCCGGCCGTATTGGCATGTGTTATAATGTTAAGATTTCATCATTGATATATAAACTATCAGACTGCGTGGTCGGTAGTAGTGGGTTTCAGTAGGCCTTTAACTACCCGCTAAAGATGAGATGTTGCTCGTCCGTGTAAAATGTTTGTTCCTCCTGGTGATTTAAGAAGGCACATATGACTGGAGCATGTGTTGGCGGGAGTGGGAGCAGCAGGCGTTCCTCCCTGAAGTCGGCAAGTCCACACGGATGTTGACAAGCATCAATCACTCTTTGATGGACTCGGCTGTTGAAGCAGTCTGTCCACGTCTCACGCCGAGAGAAGAGGTTGCCAGCAACTACATAACGAGCGTGACAGTCTTATTCATTTGCTCTTTGTTTTGTAGTTAAAGTTCCGAGCGGATCAATCGACGCAACAGGACGTCTTTTTTCTCCCGCTGTAAAAGCTTGTCCAATTTAATTGATGTGCTCAAGCGTCGAATCATTTTTGTTGTGCGACAAAGAAAAATGAGAGACCGCCCGCGTCAATATTGATCCAAATATCCATAAATGACTCACGAGGAGTTGTACTCCTCCTCCCAGGCCCCGCCGGCGCGGCCGATTCTCTGGTCCATTGCTCTGACAGTTCGCCAATCAGAGCACAGGCCCTACGAGTCCTGGCACTTCTAAAAGATTATTTCACTATGCGATCCATCCCAAAGATTGTTTACGCTTGCAGCTGAGCATTTTTGTCCTGATGAGTTTAATTCAACCGTTAGTCCAAAGACTGTCAGTCATTGGAGATGTGAGATCCAAACAGTACTTGGCATTCTCACCAATCCAAAGAGTTCAATTGAACAAACCACAAAGAAGTACCGTATTTCCCGGGCTTTAAAGCGCTTTAGAACACAGAACAAATAAATATATTTACATATATTAGCACTACACTATAAGGCGCAGATACTGTATATACCGGTACGAAAAATTCTGTAAATGTTTACTTATATACCTTAATTGTTCCCAAACGGCAGTAAAACGGCTGATCAAACAAAATAGAAGTCATTGTCATGGACCCACTAGCTGCGGAAGATGGCTCTCCAATCAGCTAAACAGACTCACTAACTCAACGGTGACGTTTTGGTGAATTTACGTAACTGAAGCAATACAAAAAGAATGCCATTGTAAGTTAACTAACACACCCTTGTAAATGTGTAAGCATATTAGCTAATGCTAACAACGCTAGTTTCATTACATTACGGTAACACATACAAATATGCATGAAAACAATCCTACAGACATCACACATGGGACGGTTTAGTAAGTAAGAATTGTTGTAGTTATATTGTAAAACCTACAAATGTTGCTTGGAGTGATGAATAAAGAAATGTTATGGATAGTTATACTTACGGTTCAAGGCAAGAAAACAGGAATTACATTGTCAATCCGCAGTGAGCGAACTCGTCCAAAAGATTACTCCATAGCACAAAAAATAACACCTTCTCAGTCTCTGTGGGTTTATTATGAAAAGTATTTGTTGAATACAAACCATTATGGCCGTTAGCGAAGAAATATCCATAAATTAGCCACACCATTTCCAAGCCGCAGGACTGGAAAAAAGTAGTGGCTTATAGTCAGGAAAATACAGTACTTTGTCACAATATTATATCATCACTTAAGACACATATTGCCAATAGGATCGTATCGGGCAAGTGAGACAGTGACCAACCAGGTCCAGCAGATGGCGCTGAAGTGAAAAAGTTCTTGTCAGGATCAAACACTGATGACATTTATTAAACAAGACAAGAAGCAAGGAATTAAACAGAGACAGAATTAAATTTGGCTCAATGAGGAGAAACGCATACACCTGTATGCTTGTACAGTGTTCCACGCTCTGACGAAATACTGTACGCCTCCTCTTTTATTTGGACTTTCCCTGATTACATGGCAACAGCTGTTTCTAAGGGTGGGGGGTCGTAAACAGCCATTGCCTTTGATTACAAAACAGTTAAAAGAAAAGGTCGGTTCAAAGAAAAGGTCGTAAAAGAGTTCAAAGAAGAGGTCGTAAAACAGTTCAAAGAAGAGGTGCCTGGAGTTTGGGCAGGTCCTGCTTTCTCTCCGCTTTGTAGATCTCGGGTCAAGACAAAATCTTTCTGTGGATTACAATACATCAAAGAAACAGAACACCCTCATGTTGCTTCCCATCCTACACAGTGGAGTTTTACAAGCCTTCTTCTTGGTAGGATCAAAGACAGCTTTTGTCTGCTCGCTGAACTCAATGTAACACAAAGTTTTGTGATAACTTAGATACAATTATTCTGACAGTTCTATTTTGTGTTTATAAACCAACTAATCTCTTAATCGAGTGGCAGTGTTAGTCAACAATGTTTACCCCCGCATGTCAAAGAGAACAAAGGACAGAAGCATCCAATGTTGAATGTCCTCTATGGCATTACATCAGCGTCTTCATTTTGAGGTCGCAAAGGCAGATTTTGAGGACAGAAAAATAGGTTTTGCAAGCACAGACATTATATTTTGAAAATAAATTAAACTCAAGTGAAAAATGTAATTTTTTTAGCAAATATAAATGTATTTTGTGCACAATAAAAGTGTTTGCATGTTTGCTATTATCCATATTAACACTTATGTAATTATTACTGCTGTCTGCAGTCAGACCGATGCGCTCTCTTGCGCCCCCTCTCTTCCGCTCTCTCAACCTAACCCCTGTGCGCATTCGTATTTTTTTCTACACTAGCTCAGATTATTGCTGTGCTCAAGTTTAGACACACCGTTATATTTGTGTGAAAAAGTCAACCAATCAGAGAACTGGACAAATGTGCGCTCTGATTGGCTGCTTGGTCTCCAATTAGATAGCTTGTCATGTTATCCCAGAAGCGTGTATGTGTGTTGCTGTCGGCTGATTTATTTCCTGCTTAGAGAGAAATATTTTATTTTAAACATAATGAAATACTTTATACTAGGGTTGTACGGTATACCGGTATTAGTAAAGTACCGCAATACTAATGAATCATATTCGGTACTATACCGCCTCTGAAAAGTACCAGTCCGCCATTGGTGAACCTAAGTTAAAGTTAAAGTACCAATGACTGTCACACACACACACTAGGTGTGGTGAAATGTGTCCTCTGCATTTGACACTTCCCCTTGTTCACCCCCTGGGAGGTGAGAGGAGCAGTGGGTAGCAGCAGTGCCGCACCCGGGAATCATTTTTGGTGATTTAACCCCCAATTCCAAACCTTGATGCTGAGTGCCAAGCAGGGACGTAACGGGTCCCATTTTTATAGTCTTTGGTTTGACTCGGCCGGGGTTTGAACTCACAACCTACCGATCTCAGGGCAGACACTCTAACCACTAGGCCACCTAACATCAACTGTAATAATACCAAGTACAGTAGCGAATCTAGGCGATACTACTATGATTACGTTGCTATTTTTTGGCATCACAACATCTTATTTCGGTTTTTTTTTTATGTATATTATATTTATAAACTCAGGAAATATGTCCCTGGACACATGAGGACTTTGAATATGACCAATGTATGATCCTGTAACTACTTGGTGTCGGATCGATACCCACATTTGTGGTATCATCCAAAACTAATGTAAAGTATCAAACAACCGAAGAATAAGTGATTATTACATTTTAACAGAAGTGTAGATAGAACATGTTCAAAGAGAAAGTAAGCAGATATTAACAGTAAATGAACAAGTAGATTAATAATTAATTTTCTACTTGTCCTTAATAATGTTGACAAAATAATAGAATGGAAAACGACACAATATGTTACTGCATATGTCAGCAGCTAAATTAGGAGCCTTTGTTTGTTTACTTACTACTAAAAGACAAGTTGTCTTATATGTTCACCATTTTATTTAAGGACAAACTTGCAATAAGAAACATATGTTTAATGTACCCTAAGATTTTTTGTTAAAATAAAGCCAATAATGCAATTTTTTGTGGTCCCCTTTACTTAGAAAAGTACCGAAAAGTATCAAAATTATTTTGGTACCGGTACCAGTACCAATATATTGGTATCGGGACATCACTACTTTATACTGTAACCTAAATTGTAGAGCACTCTGGTCAACTTTGTTATTTGTAAAATTTGCTTTAAATATGCAGTAGATTTCAGCAAAAAGAGGTTTTTAGCATATCTACATGTTATGTATTACATTTTAAATGTACTATTTATGCATTCATTCATTTTTTTTAACTGGACAGAGGGACCGCAAATAGTTATTGAGTAGTTTATGGAGAAATATTATATGATGATTGCTTTATTAGTTTGTTTTTAGATCAAATGTAATATGTCATACAACAGTCAGCTTTGCAAACTCACTTAATGATGATGTAGTTGTACGTCTGCCCTCAGAAACACGCTGGAGACAATCCAGATGATGTTCCAAAAAGAGAAGTCTTCATGGTCTTTCTTGTTATGATCTGTTGCCCGGATCATGTTTTGTTCTGTTAGTTTGACTTCCTCAGTTCTGTGTTCAGCACCCCTGGGTTTGTGTTTTAGTTGCCATGACTGCAGATTAAGTTCACCTGCCTCTGATTAGTGTTCGGGACGCTCACCTGCTCCTGGGCACTAATCAGAGAGGTACTTATTCCCGTTTCTCACCACAATGAGTCTGGCTCCCCTGTTTGAACTACGCAACAGTGACGACGTTTTCTACTTGCTTCCATGCAACCTGTACGTTAAGTATTTTTCTACGATCTTTGATTCCTGTCCCTGTGCTAAGCTTCGCCATAGCTCCCACGCTATCGGCACGCTTTTCGGCCTACTGTATTTTTGCATGATTTCATGGACAATAAATCATTGTCTCACCTGCACATCGCCTTTGGAGTTCCTGCTGCATCTTGGGAGAACAACCCGCGCAGTAAAATGCGACCCCGTCGTTACAATTCTTTTTGGAATCCACACTAACATCACACAGCCCTAGTCAGATATTATTTTAAACATGTTTTAAAGTAATAGGGAATAGAAATGTATTCTGCAAGACACTATTATTTTTAATTACTTCTAATTAATCCTTTGGCTTTATAATATAGCTGCACCATTTTTAGAATTCAGTCTGTGCTTATAATCAATCAATCAATCAATCAATGTTTATTTATATAGCCCTAAATCACAAGTGTCTCAAAGGGCTGCACAAACCACAACGACATCCTCGGTACACAGCCCACATAAGGGCGAGGAAAACTCACCCCAGTGGGACGTCGATGTGAATGACTATGAGAAACCTTGGAGAGGACCGCATATGTGGGTAACCCCCCCCCCTCTAGGGGAGACCGAAAGCAATGGATGTCGAGTGGGTCTGACATAATATTGTGAAAGTTCAGTCCATAGTGGATCTAACATAATAGTGACAGTCCAGTCCATAGTGGGGCCAGCAGGAAACCATCCCGAGCGGAGACGGGTCAGCAGCGCAGAGATGTCCCCAACAGATGCACAGGCGAGCGGTCCATCCCGAGTCCCGACTCTGGACAGCCAGCACTTCATCCATGGCCACCGGACCTGTGTGTCTCCCCCTCCACAAGGGAGAGGGGGGCAGAGGAGAAAGAAAAGAAACGGCAGATCAACTGGTCTAAAAAGGGGGTCTATTTAAAGGCTAGAGTATACAAATGAGTTTTAAGATGGGACTTTAATGCTTCTACTGAGGTAGCATCTCTAACTGTTACCGGGAGGGCATTCCAGAGTACTGGAGCCCGAATAGAAAACGCTCTATAGCCCACAGACTTTTTTTGGGCTCTGGGAATCACTAATAAGCCGGAGTTCTTTCAACGCAGATTTCTTGCCGGGACATATGGTACAATACAATCGGCAAGATAGGCTGGAGCTAGACCGTGTAGTATTTTATACGTAAGTAGTAAAACCTTAAAGTCACATCTTAAGTGCACAGGAAGCATAAAAGTACCGAAATCGGTACCCATCCCAAGGCGAGCCGCCACAAACATACGAATGAATGGGAAAAACTGATCACTTCATTCTTAATAAGTCACAGATCCAAAAACCGTCTTAAAAAGTCTGAGACTTGGGTTGTCCTTGTACAGTATTGATTATGTAAGAACCTAGGCTCAAAGTTCTTTAGTATGAATCTTACATGAGCAAACTAATTAACCTTTCCAGTTTTTTATAGCATCTTGGAATCAAACGCAAGACCTTCTTGCTGTGAGCGCTAAGTACACTACAGCTGCTTCCAGACTATATTCCGGTCTTCTGCCTCCCTTCTTGTTTCACTGGGATTTGTCCAAGTTGGATTTCTTATCTAACAATTGAAACCTGGCAACTTCCTATGAAGTGCTTCTATGCTGAATTAAGTTCATTTGGATTTTTTTAAAGAGCTTTTCAGTGCCACCAGCCTCCAAAGTCATCCTTTGTAAAGCGCCTGCTTAATCCATCGATCGCTATCAAACCACCTGCCCCTTTGGGGGCTTCTTTGGCGCTTGGATGCTCCCGGGGGTGGGGGGGACTCTCATTACAGCGAAGGGACGCTGTAATCTCGCTCCTCTATAGGTTCGTTTTCCGCAGCGGGTATAAGAGAGGAAGACGCTTATCTCCAATGATGAATTTACTCTGGGACGCTAAAGGAGAAATCAATGGCGGTGGCGGTCGAGCGCCAAACGGAATGGAGGGAGAAGAGAGTGGTCAGGGGTGACGTGGGCCACAAAGGTGAAGGGGGGAAGTGTAATGGAACTCTCGTGACTTTGCACTCGATATGTTTGTATTGACTTTCCACTCCACGTGGAAAAGAGGTAGTCGAAAGGTCGAGACGACGCTACAATGCTAACAGTATCACATGTTTACTTTTTAATTACGTTTATGCTAATAAATCCTCCTGAGAAGCAGCGTCCTCTGCTGTGGACTTTTGTTTGTGCCCTATTTCCTTTGTAGCTTTGTTGGCGGTAATTCTCAGGAGGATTTTAATGCCAAACATCAAAAAGTCCTAGTTGAGAGTGAACCAACAGCGCCTCTGCTGGCCGTAGCCAAGTAATGACAGAAAACGCTGACATGAGTGACATATTTCATAGGACTGGACAAGTATGCCAAAAATAATATTCACAATTATTTTGATAGATATTGAAATCTTGATTAATAACACGACTATTCATTTGTTTGAAAACATGAGTATTTATTGTAACACCAAAACTCAACTTTAAATATAATTTAACAGAACAACAGGATATTTGTACTGTATCTGTACTGTTCTGGGCAAGACTTTGGCCAACTCCTAGAGACTGTAGAGAGTGAACTCCACATACTAAAGCAATGGTTTGATGCCAATAAACTATCAATCAACCTAAATAAAACACAATATATAATTTTTGGAAATAGGAAAAATAACATACAGTGTCATATAAGAATTGATGATATGGAGATAAAAAGGGTGTATTCAACAACATTTTTGGGAATCTATATAGATGATAAATTAAATTGGAAACTGTACATAAATATACTCAAGACAAAGATGGCAAAAATTATTGCTATGTTACATAAAATTAAAAACTCTGTAAATCAAAAGGCTCTTAACATGTTATATAATTCTTTCGTACTCCCATATCTTAATTATTGTGTTGAAATCTGGGGTAACAATTACAAAACAAACATCAACTCTATGTTCTTACTTCAAAAGAAAGCGATTAGAAATGTAAATTATGCGGATTATCATGACCATACCAATGCTTTGTTTATTAAATTAAAAACATTAAAACTGCACGATCTTGTTGACCTCAACACTGCTATTGTGACATACAAAGCTCATAACCACATGCTGCCTGGGTGTCTACAGGAGAGGTTCAAACCTAGGGAGAGTCCCTATGACCTCAGAGGTTCAGCTGTCTTTCAGAAAGCAAACATAAGAACGAGCTTAAAAAGTAGATGTGTTTCTGTCAGGGGGGTTCATCTGTGGAACAGCTTGGATGATTCCTTAAAACGTTCCAGTTCCATTCACACATTTAAAAAACACTTTAAGACCAATGTCTTGTAAAAATATATCACTATTGAATCAACACAGTAGTTAATACTATGATCAATGTTAATTACAAACTAAATGTGGGATATAAATAATAATGGAAGTATAATTGTTTGTATATAGTATATAATTGGTACAAAGGTTTAACATGTGTACAAGGATATTTCACATGCCTTTACTGTGTATATAATTGAACAGTGTTTATGTTGTGTACAATGTGTATTTATAATATGTTGTGAAAAGGAAATTTCATAATTTTTGAAAGCTCATCTTGTATTTGACATTGTTTATAGGGTTAGGCGCAATAAGTGTTCAACTTCCGCCTAAACCCTTTCGGTCTGCAACATTTTCAATTTATGAATGTACAACGGTTTGTTTATGTAAAACTGTTTGTTTATTTTGTTGACCGTTGACCGAAGAAATAATAAACTAAGGTGACTAAACTAAATGAGTAGCAAATACACAACAATTAAAAAAGATAATAGTAACAACAATAGATTTGAATAACAAAAGCAATATGAAAAAGTACAATTCCGTTTAAAAAAAAATTAAATTCCGTTTTTACCTTTTACACTTATTTTGACACGTAAAGTGTGTGCTTTTTGTGTCATAAATAACATTTTATGAAATGTTTGTTACTAAAATGCAAAAATCACATTAGTACAACTCATCTTTAGGCAACTTTGACCAGTATTTTAAGTCAAAGCATATTAATTTAGTAAGTGTATCAATATGTGCTTTAAGTACATTATGCTTGTGTAGGGTACTTTTTGAAACCTTTATTTTGTTCGTGCAGTCAGACCGGATGTTGCGCACAGCGCTGTTATTGTGAAAGGAGGGAAGTGTGTGGCTGTTCTGACATCTAGGTGGCGTGGGGGGGTTTTTCACTCATGCGCTCACTCATACATTTTACAGTTACAAGTCCGGATGGGTACCGAATTCAGTACTTTTATGGGCACTGACCAAATTCTGTCGGTACTACAGGGTCTCGATTCACGTGAAGTCAAACGGTGCCATATTTCGATACCTTTGTTGCATGTGACGTCACTTCCGGTTTCAGACATGTCCCGTCTGGTTACAGACTAAAAACCCTCTCACGTAAATAATCAATCACGCAGCACTCAGGGTGGACTCAGCCAAACCCCCTCGAAGTAAACTTGCAATTTTCAACACCAACAAAGCAAGTATGCTTGGTAGAAAAAACACTGAAATGTGAAGAAAGGCTCCACTCTGTCAAAATGTACTAACTTGATGCTAATTTACATTGGATTTGCCGTAGGCAGGCTACTGTTAGCATTAGCGATTTTAAATGGCAATTTCAAAATCTCCAAATTTGGTAATGAAAACAACAACTTAGACTTAGACTTAGACTTCCTTTTTATTGTCATTCAAATTTGAACTTTACAATACAGATAAGAACGAAATTTTGTTACATTAGCTCATGTTAGTGCAGGATAAAAAAGCAATAAGGTGCATATATAAATAAATAAATAAATAGGTTACTGTACAGATAAATATATTGCACTTTTTCATATGCATCCACGTTTATGGATGTATGTTATATTGTCTTTTTTATTCCAGCGAGTTAATCCATTTTGGGGGGAGTTGAGGGGATAATTATGAGGTGAATGTTACGATAAAACTGGTGTTCAATAAGCACAATATTTACAGTATAACCACTTTGTAGGGCGCAATATTCTGTAACACTTTATGGAAAAAGCTACTTCTTAGTGAGACAACATACCGTGGATAGCCTATACTAGGGGTCCCCAACTTTTTGACTCGGGGGCCGCATTGGGTTAAAACAATTTGGCCGGGCTGTATATATATATATATATATATATACAGTGCAAATATATATATATACAGTACAGGCCAAAAGTTTGGACACACCTTCTCATTCAATGTGTTTTCTTTATTTTCAAGACTATTTACATTGTAGATTGTCACCGAAGCCATCAAAACTAGGAGGTTTCCCTGCTCTTCAGGTAATTTTAAAATCCCCTGAAGAGCAGGGAAAACTGCGAAACTGGCTTGTAGGGATGAAATAGCCTCTGTGCTTTTTCCTGACCTAACGTATATTCCGCTCTACCCCGGTATTGAGCACTGTATAACAGATAAACCACAGTAACCTTGACTGTACATACATATATATATATATATATATATATATATATATATATATATATATATATATATATATATATATATATATATATATATATATATATATATATATATATATATATATTCCTGACTCAAAGAGTGCGCACTTGATCAATGAAAAAATGCATTTTTATAGAATATGATTTGCCTGAGCAGCTAGGAGACACTGAGAGTAACACACTGCAAAAAGTCAGTGTTCAAGAACAAGAAAAAAAAATACAAAAATTAGGGGTATTTTATATGAACTAAGCAAAATTATCTGCCAATAGAACAAGAAAATTCGGCTTGTCAAGACTTTCCAAAACAAGTAAAATTAGCTAACCTCAATTAACCCAAAAATACCTTTAAAATAAGTATATTCTCACTAATAAAAAGTGCACTTTTCTGGGTAGAAAAAAAAAGAGACCTTTTTGCTCAATATGTTGAAAAATATTCTTAAATTAAGTAAATGCTAGTGCCATTATCTTGACATAATGATATGCTCTCGGCATCATGATTTTTTTTTTCATGCTTGAAGTAAGAAATTATTACTTTAAAATAGTAGTTTTATACTTGTGAGTGTTGATGACACAGCTTTGCAAAAGTTGATATTCTAGTTTCAAGCATGTTTTACTCAATATAGGTCATACAATTTCAGCAACAAGCTGTTATATCTTACTGAGATATTTTATGGCCCAAAACACTTAAAACATGTTAAACACTCTAACATAAAATCTGTTTAGTGAGAAGAATTATTATATCAGACAGAAAATAAGCAAATATCACCCTTATTTGAGATATTTACTCTTACTTAGATTTCAGTTTTTGCTGTGCAGGCAGTAGAAAATGGATTAGAAAGGACAGATTTTAAAAAAATATATACATATATATATATATATGTTTTATTTATTTATATGAACATCCGCACAGAAAATGATCCCATCCTAAAATATCCCAAAAGTCAATTGGTCGTCCCTACCAGAAGGCGCCGTCATGCTAATGTTCCACACTGTGTCCTGACTGCAGGTCTTCAGTCGGATCACGACGCCGCCACCTCGGACGTGAAGACGGCGGACAGTCCCAGGAGCTCGGCCATGCTGACGCCGGTGTCGGACGTCTCCGGGACCGAGCTGGTCACCTTCTCCCCTCCTCAGATCTCAGAGACGGCCTCCGACACCAGCGGCCTCGAGGCGCCGTATGCCGTCGAGTCGGGCAACCAGCCCAACGCGTCCGGCGCCAGCGGGGAGGCGCAAACGGACGAGGACGGCAAGAAAAGCAAAGCTCACCTCCACTGTCCCGTCTGCAAGGTGACGGTTAACTCCACCAACCAGATGGAAGCACATAACAGTGGTAAGGACAAGGAAAGCCATTTGGTTTTTAGGAGTATTCCTAAATCCGCCTTTCGGCCTTGTCCGCCAGGTACTAAGCACAAGCTGATGCTGGATGGTCAAAGCGTCATGCCGCGGCGCCGCAGCAAGACGGGAGGCGGTCGGGGCAGCTGCAAGAGCAGGAGGCTGGGCAGCAAAGGCAGCGTGGGCGTGTCCAGCAAGAACTTCCAGTGTGAAGTGTGCGACATCTTTGTCAACTCTGAGTCACAACTGAGCCAGGTGAGCCCGAGTCCGCCATGTAGCAGCGTTAGCAAGCATTCCAGTCCACTCCAGCTTGGCACGGTACGCTTTGGAAGGCTAATTCCTAATTGGACGACTGTGTCCCCTAAAATAGCGTAGTGACGGTGTGAGCCACCGATGGACTTAGGTAGCGTGCCAAAAAGATCCATTATTTAGGGCAGTAAGGCTTGGTGGAAACGAGGCTTTGATTTTAATTACAGGGTTCTTTTTTAACATGCCGAACGAAAATCTTGATTACTTTACGATCCAAACATATCTCAGTTTTACTAACTCAACATGTCCGAAAAGGAGGAGGAAGAAGCCGAGCTTGTCTGATACTGCCCCTTCACTGTGTCCCATCAGTCACTGATATGATTCACTTCCTGACTTCCACAGGTACAGTACAGGCCAAAAGATTGGACACATCTTCTCATTTCTTTGCCTTTTCTTTTTTTCATGAATATTTACATTGTAGACTGTCACTGAAGGCATCAAAACTATGACTCATGTGAAGTGAAAACCATTTCAGGTGACTACCTCTTGAAGCTCATTGAGAGAATGCCAAGAGTGTGCAAAGCAGTAATCAGAGCCAAGGGTGGCTATTTTGAAGAAACTTGAATATAAAACATGTTTTCAGTTATTTCACCTTTTTTTTGTTAAGTACATAACCCCACATGTGTTCATTCATAGTTTTGATGCCTTCAGTGACAATCTACAATGTAAATAGTCATGAAAATAAAGAAAACACATTGAATTGATTGATTGATTGAAACTTTTATTAGTAGATTGCACAGTACAGTACATATTCCGTACAATTGACTACTAAATGGTAACACCCGAATACGTTTTTCAACTTGTTTAAGTCGGGGTCCACGTAATCAATTCATGGTAATGAGAATGAGAAGGTGTGTCCAAACTTTTGGCCTGTACTGTACCTGTTTACTTATTTTCAAGGGTGTGTAGTAGTTGGAGTTAATTGCTTAAGTTTATCAATAATTGTTTGTTCAACTGATGTGGTAATGATTAATAATAGTGACAGACACTTTACTTCAGCAGTTCTTCGTTTGTTTTTTACACGTCATCTGCAAACAATACTAACTTTTGATCTTTAGGAGTCATTGATGTGTAGGTTAAAACGTTTTGGACCTAGGATTGACCCCTGTGGTACACCGCAAATGATATCTCAGCGTGTTGCTCCCTGTTTGTTACGTAGCTTTTCACTTTGATCAAACCGCAACATTCTAAATTGTTGATTAAGATATTAAATTGATGATGAGTAGTTGTGTCAAATGCTTTTGTTGCGTTAATTTTTTTGGTACAGAGATTAATATAGTGGGCCGTTACGCCCCCCTAGTGGTGGAAATCTTGCTTATGCAGTTCGATTTTTACACCTTCAGATGATTTGAAGGCAGCATGTGCGGTCCTAGGTACGTCTCGTAATAATGGTTATTATTCTCTGTACAGTATCAATACACCAACATCAAATATTATTACCCGGTTTTGATACGTTGCGTGTCTCCTTTTACGGAAAGAAATCAAATAAATTGACTTGTTGTGATTGGGGATGGTTTCCTAATCAGGTAGTTTTTTTGGCAAAAAAAATAAAAAAATCCACCGGTGGCATGTTACGGTACCTGGGTTGCGCATGAATTCACGGCCAGTTGCCGACTCAGCCGGCTATTCTCACTTCGACACTTGGCGATCACTCCAGCAGCACTGAGAGCAGACTCAACCAAACTACCTCTAGGTAGTAATGTTGCAACTTTCATTGCCAACAAAGAAATTGACCCAAAAAACCCTCCCAACATAAGTAAAGTAAGTGTCCACTTTTCCAAAAATGTGCTAGCTTGATGCTAATATACATTGGCTTTGCCTTTGACATGCTACTGATTTACATTAGCAATTTTACATGGCGATTTCAACACCTCCAAATTTGTTTATGAAAACTACAAATAAGATGCATGTCACAATCCAACAGCTGGTGCGTAATAAGTACAATACTTACAGTATTAACACTTTTTAGAGTGCAACAAAACCCAACACAACATCACTACACACTGCTGCCATCTAACGTCTTGGACTTGGTGTCATACCAGCAAATAAGACTCAGAAATGTGATAACAGAAAAAGATATAACAACTGGGCAGCAGTTATCATAATCAGCTCATGTTTAAATGTTGCAATAAATATGACATTTTATTGGCAAAAACAATGAATATTTATTAACACACACAAAAGTACTGACAATTGGTACCGTTAAGTACCAGTATCGATTTCCAGGTACTGGGAATTGGTACTCTATTGGTTCAAATGTGATGCCATCAGTATCGTGATGATATTGTATGGTCAGTCACTGTATCATCATGTACTAAAATTGTCATTATAGTATTTTTACAATAAGCTCTCCATCGTTTCATAGAAATGAAATGAAAAAGAGAAAGTTTTATAGAATGTGGCGCATAATTAGCTGACCTCTGCAAACTGACACGATGATGATGATGATGAGGAGGCCTGGGGGCTGAACGTCAGAAATGGCCGCAATCGTTTATAAAGCAATTACAAGTCACCGCCAGTACGCCACACGCGGCCGCCATTAAAAGGCGAGCGTAAAGCGTGTGTGTGTTATTGCACGCCACATCTTGTGTCCTCCGCTTTTAATTTAACGCCACGGACGCATGTTGGGAAAGTCGTTTTTCCTGATTAACATCGCGGGAGAATGAGCCTGAGCATGTGGAATGTGGGGAATATTAGGGATGTGCTGCTGAGCTGTGGATCCTTATATAAACACACACACACACACACATCCCTCTTGGCAGTGCAGTCGGAGCGGAAGAAAGTTTTGTCAGGTAGAAAGCAATGCAAAGTGATTTGTGTACGTACTCGTTGTTCACACACACATGAATTTCTGTGGAGCAGATGCTGATGCGGCATCTTTTCTCACCGCACAGCACATGAATAGCAGACGGCACAAGGACAGGTTGGCGGGAAAACCCCCCAAGCCAAAGTTCACCCCCCACAGCAAGAGCCAGCACAGCTCCAGCATAGCGGTAAGTCGGAGGGAGGGGGCGGGGAGGGAGAAGATGTCGCACAGAAACAGTTTGCTAGTTGAAGCGAGCCTCTGGAGAAACTGCTAAGTTGGCACATCAGAGACGTAACAGTAGAGGTTCTGTTTTGGATTTAGTCACCTGTACCTTTCACACAGAATTCACCCCCGTTTTGGGTGAACTAGAGCAGTGTTTCTTAACCAAGAATAATACTAATTGTTGGGCCGCAAGCGCCTCCTAGACGCCCGCCAAAAAATATCTGTTGCGCAGCAGTACTCAGTTGTAATACACTTTTCCACCACTTAAATATCAAACAAACAAAAGAAGAAGAAAAATGTAAGCGTAAAAATGATGACTAAAGTGGTGAAGCTGTATTTTCATTGGCACTGCTATTATAATATATTATAATATACAGTTGTGCTCATAAGTTTACATACCCTGGGAGAATTCATGATTTCTTGGCCATTTTTTAGAGAATATGAACGATAACACAAAAACCTTTCTTCTCCTCATGCTTAATGGTTGTGTGAAGCTATTTATTGGCAAAAAACTGTGTTTACTCTTTTTAAATCAAAATGACAAAAGAAAGTACCCAAATGACCCTGATCAAAAGTTTACATACCCCAGTGACTTTGATCTGATAACATGCACAAAAGTTGACACAAACAGGTTTGAATGGCTAATCAAGGTCGAGTTGCCAAAAAGTTCAATTTTGGTCTCATCACTCCAAATTACTTTGTTCCAGAAGTTTTGAGGCTTGTCTCTGTGCTGTTTGGCGTAATGTAAGCGGGATACTTTGTGACATTTGCGCAGAAATGGCTTTCTTCTGGCGACTCGACCATGCAGCCCATTTTTCTTCAAGTGCCTCCTTATTGTGCATCTTGAAACAGCCACACCAAAATTTTTCAGAAAGTCCTGTATTTCAGCTGAAGTTATTTGTGGATTTTTCTTTGCATCTCGAACAATTTTCCTGGCTGTTGTGGTTGAAATCTTTGCTGGTCTACCTGAATCCCTCATTTTCCACTTCTTAATCAGCGTTTGAACACTGCTGATTGGCATTCTCAATTCCTTGGATATCTTTTTATACCCATTTCCTGTTTTATGCAGTTCAATTACCTTTTCTCACAGATCCTTTGACAATTCTTTTGCCTTCCCCATGACTCAGAATCCAGAAACATCTGTGCAGCACTGGCTGAAAGATGCAATGGTCTGTCAGAAGCCCAGAAACTCACTGACCTTTTATACACACCCATTAATTACAAACAAACATGTCACAGGTGAGGATTGGAACCTTGATTAGCCATTCAAACCTGTTTTTGATTGATTGATTGAGACTTTTATTAGTAAGTTGCACAGTGAAGTACATATTCCGTACAATTGACCACTAAATGGTAACACCCGAATAAATTTTTCAACTTGTTTAAGTCGGGGTCCACTTAAATTGATTCATCATACAGATGTATACTATCATATATACTATCATCATAATACAGTCATCACACAAGATAATCACATTGAATTATTTACATTATTTACAATCGGGGTGTTGAGGGGAGGATAGGATATGGGCAGCAAGTAGTGGACATAGAGAGAGAGAGAGAGAGAGAGAGAGAGAGAGAGAGAGAGAGAGAGAGAGAGAGAGAGAGAGAGATCAGAAGGCATAAGAAAAAGTATCTGCATTTGATTGTTTACATTTGATTATTAGCAATCCGTGGAAGGTGTTAGTTTAGGTGTTGTAGCTGCCTGGAGGTGAACTTTTATTGCGGTTTTGAAGGAGGATAGAGATGCCCTTTCTTTTATATCTGTTGGGAGCGCATTCCACATTGATGTGGCATAGAAAGAGAATGAGTTAAGACCTTTGTTAGTTCGGAATCTGGGTTTAACGTGGTTAGTGGAGCTCCCCCTGGTGTTGTGGTTATGGTGGTCATTTACGTTAAGGAAGTAGTTTGACATGTACTTCGGTATCAGGGAGGTGTAGTAGATTTTATAGACTAGGCTCAGTGCAAGTTGTTTAACTCTGTCCTCCGCCTTGAGCCAGCCCACTTTAGAGAAGTGGGTAGGAGTGAGGTGGGATCTGGGGTGGAGGTCTAGAAGTAACCTGACTAGCTTGTTCTGAGATGTTTGGAGTTTAGATTTGAGGGTTTTGGAGGTGCTAGGGTACCAGGAGGTGCATGCGTAATCGAAAAAGGGTTGAACGAGAGTTCCCGCCAGAATCCTCAAGGTGCTTTTGTTGACCAGAGAGGAGATTCTGTAGAGAAATCTTGTTCGTTGGTTAACCTTTCTGATTACCTTGGTTGCCATTTTATCACAGGAAAGATTAGCCTCTAGAATGGAACCTAGGTAGGTGACCTCATCTTTCCTGGTGATAACAATGTCACCCACCAAGTTTGTGTCAACTTTTGTGCATGTTATCAGATCAAAGTCACTGGGGTATGTAAACTTTTGATCAGGGTCATTTGGGTACTTTCTTTTGTCGTTTTGATTTAAAAAGAGTAAACACAGTTGTTTGCCAATAAATAGCTTCACACAACCATTAAGCATGAGTGGAAGAAAGGTTTTTGTGCTATCATTCATATTCTCTGAAGAATGGCCAAGAAATCATAAATTCTCCCAGGGTATGTAAACTTATGAGCACGACTGTATATATATATATTTATGTTATATTTATGTTATATTATATATATTATTATTATTATTATTATTAATTGTTCACATTTAGTGCATGTAAAATGTAAATTAATGAATGGCAGGGCGCTACGCATACAATTTTACCGCAAATGTATTCTTAACCCGTTCCTGCTCCATCAGTGTTAAGGATATGGGTGCCGGACATAAGTTTTGTTGGACGTAGGTTTTCTTTACATGGCTGTACTGTACCCACGGTAATGTGAGAGAGAGCAACAAACTGGATTAAAATGGATCGTACAAAATAAAAAAATGTAACTGTACCCTATGTGAACACACCAACATGTACCAGGTGATGGCATGAAAAGTAATTTTTGATCGTCTCACGGCCGCTATCCAGGCTATTCAACGTCTCTTTATCCGCTTCATAACCAACTTCCTTCGGCTTTGCTTTAAACGCTGGAAATGAGAAGAATCTCACCAAATCCTTGTTTTTCCTGAAAGGATCTTGAACACATTTGTAGCAGTCAATGGTGTCACATGAACTATTAAATTAAGCACAAAGTCTTACATTCAGTCATGTAAAGAAGCGAGTCAGAGTCCAGCAAGACCCACAATGCAGTGCGTTTCCACATCACACTTTCATGCCCTATGATGGCAAATTGACCCAGATATTCTTATTGGCCTCCATGGTGCCCAGTTTTAGTGCCGGGCCGGTAAACAGACAAAACCGGATTAAATCCCAGTTGGAAAAGTGCCAGAAACATATGCAACTTTGTTATAGTACAGGCCAAAAGTTTGCTCTGATTACTGCTTTGCACACTGTTGGCATTCTCTCGGTGAGCTTCAAGCACACCTGTGAAGTGAAAACCATTTCAGGTGACTACACTGCAAAAACTGAAATCTAAGTAAGATTAAATATCTCAAATAAGGGTGATATTTGCTTATTTTCTGTCTGATGAGATAATTCTTCTCACCAAGCAGATTTTATGTTAGAGTGTTTTACTTGTTTTAAGGGTTTTGGTCCTAAATGATCTCAGTAAGATATTACAGCTTGTAGCTGAGATGTTATGACCTATATTGAGGAAAACATGCTTGAAACTAGAATATCAACTGTTGCAAAGCTGTCATCAACACTCACAAGTATAACTGCTTTTTTAAAGTAATAATTTCTTATTTCAAGCATGAAAAAAAAATCATGACTTTAACGCAATTGTGTCTGATAATTAAAACAGATGACAGCCAAATGGACTTTGCTGTTTTATTTTCAATGAAACAATAGAAAACACATACTCATATAGTAGTACAGTTGGCACAGTACAGTAAAGTGACAGTTAAACATTTAACATTTGACATTTCAAACTATTTTGAACAGAAATAGTTCATGCACATTCAGATAAATTCTTCAAAATTACAATTAAACATTTTTTGGCCGGGGGCCGGGCTGTATATATGCGCACTAATTGACTGAAAGAGCACGCACTTGGCGCGATGATGTCATGTTATCGATGGGAAAATGCTTTTTAGACAATATAATTTGCCTGAGCGGCTAGTAGACCCCGAGAGTAACAAGCGGTTGCCTTGTTGCCTTTCCATTAAGAAAAATAAACTAGTTTTTAGTGTAAGTTTGCTGGTTTCAAGAAATGTAATGCCGAGCGCATATCATTGTGTCAAGATAATGGCACTAGCATTTACTTAATTTAAGAATATTTTTCAACATATTGAGCAAAAAGGTATCTTTTTTTTCTACCAAGAAAGTGCACTTGTTATTAGTGAGAATATACTTATTTTAAGGTATTTTTGGGTTCATTGAAATTAGCTAATTTTACTTGTTTTGGAAAGTCTTGACAAGCCAAATTTTCTTATTCTATTGGCAGATAATTTTGCTTAGTTCAAATAAAATACCCCTCATTTTTATTTATTTTTTTTCTTGTTTTTGAACACTGACTTTTTGCAGTGTACCTCTTGAAGCTCATTGAGAGAATGCCAGGAGTGTGCGGAAAAAGTAATCAGAGCAAAGGGTGGCTATTTTGAAGAAACTAGCTATACCGCCCCCACTTCGGGGAGCGGTATAGCTCGGTTGGGAGAGCGGCCGTGCCAGCAACTTGAGGCTTCCAGGTTCGATCCCCGCTTCTACCATCCTAGTCACTTCCGTTGTGTCCTTGGGCAAGACACTTTACCCACCTGCTCCCAGTGCCACCCACACTGGTTTAAATGTAACTTAGATATTGGGTTTCACTATGTAAAGCGCTTTGAGTCACCACAGAAAAGCACTATATAAATATAATTCACTTCACTAGAATATAAAACATGTTTTTAGTTATTTCACCTTTTTTTTTAAGTTCATAACTCCACATGTGTTCATTCATAGTTTTGATGCCTTCAGTGACAATCTACAATGTAAATAGTCATGAAAATAAAGGAAACGCATTGAATGAGGAGAAGGTGTGTCCAAACTTTTGCCCTGTACTGTATATTCTGCACAAAAATGTTTTATTACAAAACATGCATCAAATTAGATTCACAGGTTTTTTTTAAAAATATATATAATAAATTGTTTCACAGAAAAATTCAAAATAAAATCTAATTCTGCCCAGGGCCCCAATTTAGCAAGTTGTGGCCCTGGGCTGTTCTATTCACACAGCCTCCTAACTCCATGCTGGTGCTTTTCACACAGAAAAAGTCTAAAAAAAAATTGCAGAGTATGTTTGGCAGATGCAACTTGTATCCACTTACGTCTTTTACACAGAATTCCCCGTAATGGTCGCATGTGTGAAAGTGAACATCTACTGTTGCGTCTATTTTTGTGTGCCTGTTGTCATGGTTTAACCCCCCCACCCCTACCACGAAAAAACACCTTCCTGTCCACCCCACCCCCCTCCTGCTGAGCTGATGATTGACACACAAACACCCCCGCTCCCACCTGTCTCCCCCACCCACCCACAGAGCATGAGATGGAGTGGCTGTGCAGGCGTGGCCGTGTCGGCCATGAGGAAAGCCTTCAGCCACTACAGCCTCACCTCCATCTCCTCGCAGGTCAGTGGCCCGAGGGGCATGATGGGAGGGGCCTTTCCAACCCGACTCAGCGTCAGACCCGTCGGACTGTGAGCTGAGGATGATTTCCAAACAAAAAACAAACGTTAGCGATGCTTAACGATGTATTGTCGGCAAATTAGTATCATCATCAACGCTATCGCCCGTCGTCCATTTGTAGCGTCTGATGCAATCCTCCAAGAAACAGGAAGTAGACCAACACATAACTGTTTTGTTTTTTTAATTAATTTTCCAACATGTCTTTTGACATATTAACATTTTATTAACTGTATACTCCCTAGTTCAGGCCTGGGCAATTATTTTGACTCGGCGGCCAAATTTACAAAAAAAAAACGTGTCTGGGGGCCGGTATATCTATTTTTAGGAACACTAATTCAAAACCTCACAATAATGTCTGACTGAATGCTAAAAACGTGATAACAGACTGCCTTAAAAAAACACAATGTAATTTTACATTTTTTTACTGAATTAGACACCCAGAATTTACATGAAAATAAAGAATGTGGAATTTACAATATTAATAACTATGAATGATAAAACACTGAATATTGACAACATATACGCCACACCCCCTCTCCATCCACATATTTTACAATCAAGCAAAATACAACAAAAATGCAACAAACAGCGAAATATGAACGCGAAGGATAAAAACAACCCCACCTACAATCTGATATATATGATATATCACTAAGCTTTAGAACTTTATTGTAAAAATCTCCTTCCGCGTCTGTCCCCAACACCCGCATTTCAGGCTGGCCGCTCTGGAAACACTCTGTGAAAACGCTCCCCACCCACACTGCTTGGTGCCTCGTCTGAGCTGCTGTGACTTAGATTACCATAGTAACTAATTAGATTACCATAGTATCTAAGTAGATTACCATAGTAACTAGTAAATCATGCAAAAGTGCAGATTCCGACCATTGAAATACTTTGTATAGTTCAAGACTTACGGTCATTAGAAAACATGACTGCACATCATATTGGCAGCTACACTTTCCATCATAAAGATCTAAAAAAAAAATTCGAAAATGTCCGGCGGGCCAAATTGAAAAACTTAACGGGCCGCATCCTTAATTTGCCCAGGTCTGCCCTAGTTTATCGATTCTATAATTTTTACCAGATAAATGTTTGTTTATTCCATTTTTGCTTGCTACCCGTCTAGTCAGCTAGTTGGCAAGCCAGCTAGCGAGGATGGCGCTCCAACTTTTACACATAAACATTTTAAAAAATGGTAGAATTTACTTGCATTTGATTGATTTGTAGGGGTGTAACGGTACACAAAAATTTCGGTTTCGGAACATACCTCGGTTTAGAGGTCACGATTCGGTTCATTTTCGGTACAGTAAGAAAACAACAAAATATAAATATTTGGGTTATTTATTTACCAAATTTGCAAAATCTTCCACCAAAAATATTTTTCTTAGTGGAATATTTGATGTGAAGTAATCGGAGCCTTGGATAGGTCAATAATTCATAATAACATTGATTTTGATTCAATATTATGTTTTGAGCAATGACAGTTTGAAAGAAAAAAAAACAGCTTTGTTTTATTAGTCAACATTGCAACTTTTTCTAAATTACATTTCACCTTTAAGCTTTTTTATTTCACTTTTGTTATGTTTTTTTTATTTGAATAGTATTTTCAGAATGTGCCGTGGGCCTTTAAAACATTGGCTGTGGGACGCAAATGGCCTCCAGGGCACACTTTTGACACCCCTGCTATAGATAATAAAAAATTAAATCTGATAAATCTATGGATAAAAAGCAGAGCCTGGCGATGCATGCGCGTTTATCATAACTCCCTCGCTCTCTCTGTCTCTGCCCCTCCCTCACCAATGCTGCTGCGCGCACAATTTGTTTTGTCTTTAACCCCTTCTTAACCCTGAACGTACATTGAAAATACACGCAACCCTAACTCAAAATGCCAGACATTCGAGGCTTTTAAGAAACTCCGCCCTGACAGCTCCGCAAAAGAGGACGTATGGTCAGTCTATAGTAGCCCGGTGTGTTGTGCCTCGGTGTGCATTGTTTACACAACGTACGTTACGCTACTTAATATGTCCGTGTGGAAACTTGTTCGGTACACCTCCGAACCGAACTGGAACACCCGTACCGAAACGGTTTAATGCAAATACACGTACCATTACACCCCTTTTGATTTGTGAATCAGAATCAGCTTTATTGGCCAAGTATTTTTAACACGCGATAAATTTGACTTGTTAGACTGAAAATAACGACTAACTAAAAATATAAACAAGTACTTTTTTAAATATCTAATTTTTGTAAGGTCAATAGAATAATATTGCAGTGGCGAATAGAGCAGAGAGCAAAAAGGATGACGACGTGGACATGAGTTAGTACATTCACAGTGACAGATTACTTCCCGAGTTATTTCACAAAATGAAATATTGAATGTATAATGGAAAATATATCATTATATCATATAGCATTCACTAATCAATGCTGTCTGGCAACAGCAATGCTAAAAAAGCGGGCGCCAAAGGACACTTCTCACGTTAGCTAGCTGTCGTGTTTTGTGCTCTTAGCACCATAACCATTAAACTAATTATTGTTGCAACAGCTCCACCGGTAGATGTTGTCGTCATCTTGTCATTATTGCTCCACTCCTTCCAGTACAACGTACACAAAGATGGCCGTCTCTCCTGCTTATTGCGATTATTCCCTGCCAGAAGACGTTGAAATATGAACATAGACGTAAAAACAGAGACTTGGTCACCGTGCATCTTGAACATAATTAGCAACAATAACTTTTGCCCCTTTAAGACATCATAAAGTAGTAAATGCACGTCAGCGAAGCTAACTGGACATTTTATTAGGTACCCCTGCACAATGTAACAAGGTCCAATAAAAGACCTGTCTGAACAATTCTCAAATATTTAGAATTGTTATTATGTTGCATGTGTAGCTAATGAAGTGTTGTAGCCCAGGGGTGTCCAAACTTTTTCCATTGAGGGCCACACACTGAAAAATTCAAGCATACAGGGGCCATTTTTATATTTTTCATTTTGAAAAGCAATACAGTAGATTGTTTTAATCTTTTGGGCTCCCTTCAAGTTTGGTCCCAGGGACCCAGAAGGGTCTCGGTCTTAAAATAAATGTTATATATATATATATATATAGAGATATATATATAGATAGATAGATATATATATATATATATATATATATATATATATATATATATATATATATATATATATATATATATATATATATATATATATATATATATATATATATATATATATATATATATATATGGATCGGAATATACGTTAGGTCAGGAAAAAACACAGAGGCTATATCATCCCTGCAAGCCTGTTTCGCAGATTTATGAAATTTTATAAAATCCCCTGACATACAGGGAAACAGGTTTGTAGGGATATAGCCTCTGTGTTTTTTCCTGACCTAAGGTGTATGTATGTTTATATATATATATATATATATATACTGTTTTTTGTTTGTTTTTAATTCAACGCTTACACTAAATCTCTATTAACTTCAGGTCTATCTGTCAGTATAAAATAAAACAAAATATATATATATATATATATTTTGTTTGGCTGTAGTATATATATATATATATATATATATATATATATATATATATATATATATATATATATATATATATATATATATATATATATATATATATATATATATATATATATATATTTATTATTTTTTTTTTGGTCAAAGAAAACACAAAATATACATTATGTTCCCCCAAAAAATATTCAAAGTGGAATATTCATTGTGAAGTAATGGGTCAGTAATCTATAACACCATGGATTTTAATTCATTATTAATTTTTGAGAAATGGCAGTTTTAAAAAATCCTACTAAAATTCTTGGAGATCCAAACAAGCCCCATTCTTAAAAAAAATTTAAAAATAAGTCATACATTTTTATTTCTTTATACTTTCAACACTTAGTCTCTAGATCAACTTTAGCACTACCCGTCATTTATAAGTTTTTTTTTTTGAGTTTTTTTTACTACTTTTATGCACTTTTTGTCAAAGAAAACTTAGTTTTTTATATGGTAAACACACAAAGTATGCAATATTTCCTCCAAAATATTTCCATGTGGAATTTTTGATGTGAAGTAATTGGAGCTGCTCAATAATTCATAACATTGATTTTGAGTCATTATTATTTTTTGAGCCATGACAAATTTAAGACAAAAAAACTGCCTGCATGTCAGCTTTGTGTTATTAGAGTCAAGATTACAAATTAGTTTGGCTGCATTTCACCTCTTTGCTTTTTTATTCCACTTTTTTTCATTTATTTTTTTTATTGTATTTCTTAATGTGCCGCAGGCCGTTCAAAAATGATCAGCAGGCCGTAAATGGCCCCCAGGCCGCACTTTGGACACCCCTATTTTAGCGTTAGCTTGTTGTTGTGTTGCCATGCGCGTCAGTATGCATGAAGCTAACGCATGGCCGCTCATGGGGAAGCATGTTTGCTGTGGTGAAACATGTCCTCTCCGTGTTCTGTGTCTTCTCCAGACCAAACTGGCCTTGCACAAGCAGCTGACCAAGACCTTGACCACGGGCTTCCTGCCCGGCCCCCTCACGCCGCCGACCCTGTGCACGATGGCCGCTAACCCGCTGGCGCTGCGCCACCCAATGGGCGCCGCCGCCTTCATACAGACACCCTTCCTGGGGCCCGCACTGTTCCGGCCCGCGCCGGGGCCTCTGCGGGCCGCGCACGCACCATTCATCTTCTCCCCCTACTAAACCCATGTGACCACCCTCCCACCCTCCCTCACCCCCCATCACTCTCCCCTTCTTACCGAGCCCACCCCCTCCTGACAAAGGTCACACTCAAAACTATGCAGTCTGCCTGACTTGAGACGGACAGCGCCCCCCACCTGTCACGCCTTCTTCCTGCTGCGGCGGTCGCCAGCGAGGGAGCAGGCCGCGCCTCCAAGGGCCGCATTTATAGCCATTCATCGGGGGCCGCGGGGGGTTACATGCTCGGGATCGTACGTTTAGTCTCGCTGGACGTTTCGTGCTGTTGACACAAGTCAAGCTCCCTTTACTTGATGCCCTTTTCAAGCCTTTTCAACATTTTCCTGTCGTGTCCATTCTGCCCCAGTCTACCTTTAACACACAAACACTGACACACAACCACACACAGGGAAACACAACAACACACAAGGAAACACAACAACACACAAGGACACATTTCCTCACTTCTGGGTGAAAGGCGGGTGCTCGTTCACAACGGTGTGTCCTAAAAGGAAGCTGCGCCTGTCAGTCATCACCCAGGGCTCTGGTTGATCGTCAATAATCATTCATGTGTTTCATGTTGGATTTATGGGAGCCTGTTTCCACCACTAAAACTAAAATACTCCAATGGAAAGTCAGAATTATGAGATAAAAAGTCATAATCATGAGATAAAAAGTCCAAATTAAATGTAATAAACTCGACAGTAGGATATAAAAAGTACTAATTAGAAGATAAAAAGTCATTATTATGAGAGAAAAGTCGAAAATGATGATTAAAAAAGTTGAAATTATGAAATAAAAAGTCATAATTAAGAGATCCATCCATCCATTCATCTTATTCCGCTTATTCGGAGTCAGGTCGTGGGGGCAGCAGCCTAAGCAGAGAAGCCCAGACTTCCCTCTCCCCAGCTACTTGGTTCAGCCCCACCCGGGGGATCCAGAGGAATTAAGAGATGAAAGTCGAATATATGAGATAAAAAAACGAAATTATGTAATAACAAAAGTCGAAATTATAATAAGAAAGTCATAGTTATGAGATAAAAGTAATTATCATGAGATAAAATGTTTAAATTATGGGATAAAAAGTCCAAAAAAAATGTATTACCAAAAGTCGAAATTATAATAAGAAAGTCATAGTTATGAGATAAAAGTAATTATCATGAGATAAAAAGTCAAAATTATGAGATGAGAAAGTCATAATTAAGAAATAGAACATCATAATTATGAGATAAAAGTCATTATGAGATAAAGAGTCAACATTATGAGGTAGTCATAATTATGAGATAAAAAGTAAACATTTTGAAATTATAAAGTCATAATTAAGAGATAGAACGTCATAATTATGAGATAAGAAAGTCATTATCATGATGTAAAGAGTCAAAATTATGTATTAACAAAAATCGAGATTATAAAATTTAAAAAAGTCATAATTATGAGATAAAAAGTCAAAATTATGAAATTAGAAAGTCAGAATTAAGAGATAGAACGTAAAAATTATGATATAATAAGTTAAAATTATGTATTGACAAAAGTCGAGATTATAAGATTTTTAAAAAGTCATAATTATGAGATAAAAATTCATAATTACCAGATGAAAGTCATCATGAGGTAAAAAGTTTAAATTATGAGATAAAGTCATAATTATGAGATAAAAAGTTTAAATTATAAGATTTAAAAAATTCATAATTATGAAATAAAATTAATTATCATGATAAAAAAAAGTCGAAATTATGAGATAAGAAAGTATAAAATATGAGATAAAAAGTCAAAATTATGAGATAAAATTCATTAACATGATATAAAAAGTTGAAATTACGAGATAAGAAAGTTTAAATTATGAGATAGAAAGTCAAAATTATGAGATAAGAAAGTTTAAATAATGAGATAAAAAGTCATGATTATGAGATAAAAAGTCTAAATTATGAGATAAGAAATTTAAATTATGAGATAAAAAATCATAATTATGAGACAAAAAGTCAAAATGATGAGATAAAGTCATAATTATGAGATGAGAAAGTCATGATTATGATATAGAACGTCAAAATGATCAGATATAGATTGCATAACTGTACTGCACTCTCATGATTTGAACTTTTTATCTCACAAATATAATTCATTATTTGGATATTTTCTTTTTTTAGTGGCAAAAAGGGGCTTTTAAAAATGTGCTTGTATTTGATGAGAATAAGTGAAAAGTAAAAGCTGCGTGTGGTCCTGGGAAACAATGTTTGGGTCCAGGTGGTGGG